>NC_080041.1:90274875-90607123 GCF_012489685.1 Lotus japonicus | reverse complement strand
CCTTAGAGAAGGTCTAAGTTTAAAGAAAATGAAAACGAAGTAAGAATCAGAGTTAGGCGAAATAAATAGAAGAGTTAATGCAAGAGAAGAACGTTTACCACCGGTCAAGGGAGTAAAGAGGAAGGTCAGTTACCAAGAACTTAACCTCGAGAAACTGTAGGAGCATTAACTTTCAGAGAGAAAGTGAAGCCTATATAAAGTGTTGGAGAGAAAGGTAAGCTTCACAACTCGAACAATTTTCAGTAAAAAAAAAAATGGCATCATACATCGTAGCATTAGAAGAGCTAAGAAAGAAAGCCGTTGAGGAGGACTTGTTCCTGAACATCAGGCATCCAGAGGGTACAAAGACCATCTCGGAGCTAACACGGACACTGCTGGAGGAGGACCTACGTCCAGAGTTGAAGAGAGACCTGAGGGAATTTCTTGCCTTCGTGGAGGAGGGGCAAGAACTCAGCCAGCTTGAACTCAAGCTGCTGGAAGAAAAACAGATTTTTGAAGAGAAGCTCAAGACTGCAGAAGAGATTCTGGAGAGGGATGAGCTAAAAGACAGGCTCAACAACATCTAGTATGCACTGGAGCGTCTGGAGAAGGATAGGTCAGAGCAGCGCCAGGAGTGCAGAAGAATGAGGAAGGATCCTCCATTCTAGATTTTAGGAAAAGAATGTATGATGTAAACATAAAGAGATTATGAATAAAAAGATTTTTGCAAGCATATGTGACAAAAATATATATAGATATGCATAGATAATCACAAACGAACAAAGTAGAATAAATAAAGAAAAAGAAACAGAAGTTAACAAAATAAAACAAGGTTAAAGAAGAGGAAAAGCGAAGAGATCCTAAAACTAGGGTTTATCAGATCGACGCAGAAGTTCCATCATCATGTGCTTCATTTCAATTAGCATGGATTCATGAGTGTCAAGACGCTGTTCCATGATGTCGAGTCTGGACGAGCTTGACTGAGTAGAACTGGAAGGAACATTCTGAGCAGCTTGAGGAGCTGGAATGGAAGCAGAAGCAGCAGGAGTAAACACTACTGGTGCAAGTGCTTGGCATCTAAGGGCTTCAGCCTCAGCTTCAAGTCGTTCTGCCTCTAATCTGGCTTGTTCAGCTTGAGCTGCTGCTTGACGTGCAGCTTCTTCTGCTTGTTCTTTCTTTCTTTTGGCTTCTTCAATAGCTTCAAGTAGCTTATGTCTCTGTTCTTGTTCATGAAGAGCCACCCTTCTAGCAAACCTTTGCTTTGCAGCCTCGATCCTCTGACTTCCTTCTGCATGCAGGAGCTGCATCATAACTGGAACTTGAGCCACTAGCCAAGTGCCCAGATTGTTCCACTCTTCAGCCACATGTTCAGCATTCTCGCTTAGGTCAGTCTGACCTTGCACATTGCGTAGCATCAAAGAGGCTTCATGATAGAAAATATTGATGCACTCAGAGAGAGATGTGGGTCGGAGATGAGTGTAAGGAATTATAGAGAGGTTGGTTTCAGGAGAGGCTGGGTGATTGCTGCTGTGAGCTTCAGAGGCACCTTGTGGAGAGCCAATGTTAAACATTTGAGCATTTGGTTCAGAGGTTCCAAGGTGAGGTTCTGAAGTTTCAACCAGAGGATGGGGTGATCTAACTGAGGATTGGTTAGACACGGATTGTTCTGGTTCATGTTCTGGTTGAATAGGCTCTTGTTGGTCAGGGGCAGGGTGAGCTTGTTGAGCCAAAGGGTCTGCCTCATGTAAAGGATTGGCCAAGATAGGTTCATCTGGGTCAACTAGACGTTCAGGTCTAGGGCCAGGATATCTCCTAGGGCTTGGACAAGTGAGATAATATTCTTCTAAGGTAGACACCTTTTCTTTCCTAACTTCCCTGAATTTTCGAAGGGATTCAGAGTTGTTGGAAGGAGAAGAATCAGCAACATTTGTTGGGAAGGATACAGGTGTAAGGGCTGTGGAAGAGTCGGTATCCGTGGTTCTGAGAGCCAGACGTTTTGATGCTCTTGGGACAGAGTGATCAGAGGTTCTGGGTCCAGGTTCTGTTTGGGTAGGCTCTGGTTTCTCATGAATGATAGGTTCAGAAGTTAATGGGTTGTACGAGATGGTAATGGGAGAGGTTGGTTCTTCTGGCCTAGAGGGTTGGTTCTGGAGCAAATTCCAGAGAGGTGCTTCAGTAGGAGAAGGTTGAAAAAAATGAAGACCTTGGGGAATGTGGTGGAGAGGTGGTCTGTGCAGCTAGTTTGGCGTCACTCTGGCAGGAGTTTCAATCCTTCTGATCACTTCAGCAGCTGGTTCCACCCGAGTAGGCTTCACCACAATTCTGACCTGCTTCTTCTTCTTCTTAGGAGGACCATCCTCATTATCACCATCATCACCATCATCGGGCTTGCTGGTTTCATCATGCTTTCTCTTGGATTGACCAGCCTTCTTCTTTTTTATCAGAGGGACATCTGATTCCTCAGAAGATTCTTCTAGGATCATCTTCCTCTGAGCTTTCTTCTTGATAGGAGAAGGAAACTCTAGAGCTGGCGGCAGTCTGCTGAAGAATTCATCGAGATCAATTTCAAATCCTTGAGCCCTTAGGTCTTCAACATAGCACCTAATGGCTTCAGGATTGTCTGCCTGTGTCCACAGAGGGTAGTCATTCAGAGGCACCCTTCTACTTCTGATTTCAGAAGATGTGTCTTCATGGGCAGGAGCAATCTTCTTCTTGACTAGGCCCATTTTCTTTAGAGAATTTGCAGTGAAGACATCACTGACAATGGTGGTCAGATCCTCTGTGCATCCAGCATTTACCAGATCTTGAATGAGGCCACTCTCAATGAAGAGATCAGACAACAGTCTCCCGAAGGGAATATACTTGATTGCTGACTTGATGGAGGCAGTGGTACGAGACTTCCGGATACACTCCTTCAAGTAGGAGAACAGGAAGTAGGGAAGGCAGATCTTCTTCTTGTCTTGGATGAAGAACAACATCGCCTTCTGGTTGAAGTTGATGTAGTCTGGGGAACTGCCCTTTGGTCTCTGGTTTATGCAGTGGAGCAAAATCTTGTGCCAGATCCTGAGCTTGGGATGAAGGTCCATCACTTTGTAATTCGTCTTGCCCGGTTTGTAATTGGTGTACAGGGCCTTGTTGGTCTCATCCTTCGTCTTGGGTTTCAGCTTCGATTCAGTGAATTGGAAACGATACCCAAAAGCAGTTTCTGCACCCAGCAGGTTCACGAAGGACTTTTCTGTAATGATGATCTTTCTTCCAAGAATGTGAGATACCACCTGAGTATCATCGCAGTCGGCGTGCTTCCAGAATTCCTTGATCAGTTTATCATACACCGGTCCTCGAAGCCTGTTGAAGTAATTTCTCCAACCTTGAACTTGGACTTCAGGACGAAGATCATACCCATTTGTAGCAAGGTTGTCGAGGTCGAATCTCCATTCTGCCAGTACTTGAAGTTCCTCAGAAGCATATACGCAGTGAACGGCACAGCCCCGTTCTGCAATCGGAATAATCTGCTCTTGAGCTTGACCTTGATCTTGTGTCGGATTCTCAGGACCCCTTTGACCTGTTGCTAGACCAACTACCATATGAGGGAACTGGGTTGCATCTGCAGTAGCTCTTCTGGTTTGACTCACCATTTTTGGAGCGGTTGAAGGTTTAGGTAGAAGATGAAGGTTGAAAGATGAAGAGAGATCGAGAGAGAAATCGAGGATAAGCGGTTTTGAAATAGCAAGAGAGAGAGAGTAAAAACCGAAGGTGAAGGAGATCGTGTGTGTATAGTGGGTTTTGACAAATAACCGTTGTTGATTCAAAAAGCAATTTAAAATCAACGGTTGAAAATTAAAGATAGATAGTAACAGTAAATACACATATCACACACAGGAGAGAAGCACATCTACACGCAATCATGACAGACTGTCACACGGGCACAAGGAACTATGCATCAGAAATACTGACACACGTGTTGCTGTCTCAGCTTCAGAGTCAGTACCAATGGGTACACACACTCTGATTGAGTTACCTTCTGGACTAGACATCTTCTGATCAAGAAGTATCATAGTCAGAGGTTCTGATCCATCTTCACTCTGGACAAAAGTCCATGTTCAGATTTTTCAGAATAAAATTAAATCTATCCTCTGCTAAGGGCTTTGTAAAGATATCTGCCCATTGATGGTCAGTATCAACAAACTTCAGAAGAAGTACGCCCTTCTGTACATAATCTCTAATAAAGTGATACTTTACCTCAATGTGCTTTGCCCTTGAGTGCAAGATAGGATTCTTACTCAATGAGATTGCAGCAGTGTTATCACAATAGATTGGGATATTGCTCTCAAGGATCTGATAATCCTCCAGCTGATGTTTCATCCAGAGCATCTGAGTGCTGCATATTGCTGCTGAGATATATTCTGCCTCTGCAGTTGATAGTGCAATGGTTGATTGCCTCTTGCTTGCCCATGAAACTAGATTGCTTCCCAGAAATTGACAATTTCCAGAAGTACTTTTTCTCTCTGTTCTATCTCCAGCATAATCAGCATCACAATAACCTGAAAGCTTATACTCTGATGTTTTCTTATACATCAAGCCAAGGTTAGTGGTGCCTTTCAGATACCTTAGGATCCTCTTAACAGCAGTTAAGTGGGTTTCCCTTGGATCTGATTGGAAACGAGCACATAAATGAACACTAAATAGTATGTCTGGCCTAGATGCAGTTAAGTATAGAAGTGAACCTATCATGCCACGATAGAGCTTCTGACATACTTTACCACTTTTATCTTCTTTCTCCAGAATGCATGTAGGATGCATTGGAGTCTTGGCCACTGTTGATTTCAGCATATTGAACTTCTTCAGAAGTTCTTTAGTGTACTTGCTCTGATGGATATATGTTCCTTCTGGTGTTTGATCAACTTGTATTCCCAGAAAGTACTTTAATTCTCCCATCATACTCATCTCAAATTCAGCCTGCATCATCTCAGAAAATTCTTTGCATAGAGATTGATTAGCAGAACCAAATATAATATCATCAACATAAATTTGCACAATTAAGATATCATCTTTATAAGTCTTGCAAAAGAGAGTTGTATCTACTTTACCCCTTACAAACTCATTCTCCAGAAGAAATGAGCTGAGTCTCTCATACCATGCTCTGGGAGCTTGCTTCAGACCATAGAGTGATTTCTTCAATTTGAACACATGGTCTGGCTTCTTCTCATCTTCAAAACCTGGGGGTTGATGAACATAGACTTCCTCTGAAATATAACCATTTAGGAAGGCACTTTTCACGTCCATCTGATGTAGAACTATGTTGTGATTCACTGAAAAAGAGATCAACAGTCTGATTGCCTCCAGTCTTGCTACTGGAGCAAATGTTTCAGTGTAGTCTATTCCTTCCTGCTGGCTGTAGCCTTGAGCAACTAGCCTTGCCTTGTTTCTGACTACATCTCCTTTCTCATTCAGCTTGTTTCTGAATACCCATTTTGTTCCAATTACATGGACACTCTCAGGCTTCTTCACTAAGCTCCAAACATCGTTCTTGGAGAATTGATTCAATTCTTCTTCCATAGCCAGAATCCAATCCTTGTCCTGAAGAGCTTCATATATGGACTTGGGTTCAATTAAGGACACCAATCCTTTCAGACTGAGCAAGGTCTCTTCAGAGGGTCTGAAGGCAGATCTGGTTCTGACTGGTTCGTCTTTGTTGCCCAGAATCAATTCCTTAGGGTGAGCTGCAGTGATTCTGCTCTTCTTCAGAGTTTGTGAGTTAGAGGGACCAGCTTCTTCCTCTGGTTCATCTTCCTCTGGCTCAGCTTCCTCTGGAGCTTTGCCTTTGTCAGAAACATTAATGCTTAAATCTGCAAACTTCTCAACTAGCTTTGACTGGTCAGAGTCAAGCTTATCGTCAAATCTAACATGAATAGATTCTTCAATAGTCTTAGCATCAGTATTATAAAATCTAAAACCTTTAGATCTCTCAGAATAACCAAGTAATAGACATTTAGAAGATTTAGCATCAAATTTATGCAATCTATCCTTAGTATTGAGAACATAACAAACACAACCAAAAGGATGAAAATAAGAAATGTTGGGTTTTATGTTCTTCCACAATTCATAGGGAGTCTTATTCAGAATTGGTCTCACAGAGATTCTGTTATGAATGTAACATGCTGTATTTACTGCCTCTGCCCAAAAGTGCTTAGCCATGCCAGTTTCTTGGAGCATGGTTCTAGCCATCTCCTGAAGAGTTCTGTTCTTCCTCTCAACAACACCATTTTGTTGAGGAGTTATGGGACAAGAGAAATCATGTGCAATTCCATAGGAATCAAACAGACTCTCAAACTTGTCATTCTCAAACTCTCCACCATGGTCACTTCTGACACGCACAATCCTACAAGCCTTCTCGTTTTGCACTTGGGCAATGAAGGTAGAGAACACAGCATGAGACTCATCCTTGCGGGTTAGAAACTTTACCCATGTCCAGCGGCTATAGTCATCAACGATAACCATCCCATATCTCTTGCCACCTATAGACTCAGTTTTCACTGGTCCAAAAAGGTCGATATGCAGAAGTTCCAACGGCCTTGAGGTTGAGACAACATTCTTTGCCTTGAAAGGGACTTTTGTGAATTTGCCTTTCTGACATGCTTCACAGAGAGCGTCTGAAGCGAACTTCAGATTGGGTAAGCCCCTGACAAGGTTTAGCTTGCTCAGCTGAGAAATCTTTCTCATACTGGCATGCCCTAACCGTCTATGTCATACCCACTGCTCTTCATTAACAGACAGAAGGCACTTCACATTCTGAGCCTCCAACTCAGATAATCTGATCTTATAAATGTTGTTCTTCCTCTTGCTGTTAAACAGAACAGAGCCATCGATTTGACTTACAGCCCGGCAGGACTTTTGATTGAATATAACATCATAACCCTTGTCAGCTAATTGACTTATAGACAATAAGTTATGTGTTAAGCCGTCTACCAATAACACATTATCAATGCATGGACTACTATCTACACAAATAGTACCAGTACCAACAATTTTACCCTTTTCGTTTCCTCCAAAGCCAACTTCGCCTCCAGGCTTAAGTTTCAGCTCTTGGAACATACGCCTTTCTCCCGTCATGTGACGCGAGCATCCACTGTCCAGATACCATGATTGGTGTTTCAGTGGAGCTATCAAGGATATCTGCAACATAGATAATCTTGTCCTTAGGTACCCACTTTCTGGGTCCTCTCTTGTTAGTTACCCCAGAGGTTCTGATCACCTTGGGTGTCTCAACATGATATTTTAAAGGAATATTTGCATGATATTTAGTCATAGAGAAGGATCCCTTTTTAAGAGGGTTTTTAGCAACTTTAGCAGGTAAAGGATCAGGCAATATGGTACCAGAGGGAACAAAGCATTCATACAAGGATTTAGCTTTAGACACAGAGGGCTCATTTCTAATTGGTTTAGAATAGCCAATGCCATGCATTCCATTTCTGCTTACGCCATAGATCATTGAAGCCATTAAGCTTCTATCCACGCTTTTAGCTAGGAATCTTTGAAAAGACTTTTCATACTTAGACTCATTTCTACAATCAGAGGCATCACATGCAACAATTTCTTCTAACTTAGCAATCTGGTTCTTAAGCACAGAGTTAGAATTGATCAAAGCATGATTATCATTTTTCAAATCAGAAATAATTTTCTCATGTTCAGAAGGAGTCTTGGAAACAGCAGATAAGTCCTTTTTCAGCTTCTTATGCTTAGACAATAAGGAGTTATATTTATCCATGATATCAGACAATGCATGTTTCAGTTCAGAGGTAGAGAAAGAAGCGAATACCTCATTTTCATCGTCTGAGTTAGGATCTCCTTCTGATTCTGAGTCAGAGTCAACAGCTCCCTTTGACTCTGCTTCCTTGTCTTTGACAATAGCCATGAGTCCTTGGACTTCACCATCAGAGTCAACATCCTCTGACTCTGATTCATCAAATGTCACCATCAGACTCTTCTTTGTCTTGAAGTGCTTCTTGTCCTTCTTCAACTTTGGACAGTCACTTTTGTAGTGCCCTGATTCTTTGCACTCAAAGCATGTGACTTCCTTAAGTGAGGACTTCTTCTGACCTGAGGATTCAGACTTTCCTTTTGCCTTTCTAGAGCCTTTGTATTTGCTCTGCCTGTGCTTCCAGATGCGATTGAGTCTCTTGGAGATCAGAGTCAGCTCATCTTTATCAGAATCTTCTGATGCTTCTTCAGATTCCTCTTCTTCAGCTTGAAGAGCTTTTGACTTCTCAGCCTTAGCCTTTTCAGATTTAGATTTCAAGGCTATGGACTTTTTCCTCAGATCTTGCATCTCTGAGCGCTTCAGCTCATGACATTTCAAAATGCTGATGAGTTCTTCTAAACTCATATTCTCAACATCTCTCGTGAGCTCTATTGAAGTCACTAGAGGCATCCAACTTTCAGGAAGGCACCTGATGACCCTTATGACATGATCTTTTGTTGTGTAGCTCTTGTTGAGAGGTCGTATGCCAGCTACAAGCAACTGAAATCTGGAGAACATTTCTTCAATGGACTCATTTGGCTCCATGATGAAGGATTCATACTTTTGGATCAAAGACAAGCCTTTGATTCTTTGACTTTCTTGTTTCCTTCATGAGACATCTTCAGAGATTCGAAAATGCCTTTCGCAAACTCACGATCTGTAATCTTCTGGTACTCTTCATAGGAAATAGCACTTAGAAGAATTGCTCTTGCTTTGTGATGTTGTGAGTACAGCTTCTTTTGATCTGCAGTCATCTCTGACCTTGGGATCTTCTTGCCATATGCATCAACGGGACGCTCGTAGCCATCCACAATAATATCCCAAAGATCTGCATCGAAACCCAGAAAGAAACTTTCCAGTCTATCTTTCCAATATTCGAACCTTTGACCGTCGAACATAGGAGGCTTTGCATTGTAACCATCTCTTTGAGTTTCACTGGTGGTGGCAGCCATTGTTTTTCACACCGGCCCGGATCACTGAACACTGTTAGGTGTGGTAATCAGAACTTGCGCTCTGATACCAATTGAAGGTATGAAAAACGGTAGAAAGGGGGGGTTTGAATAACGTTTTCACGATAAAGCTTCCGCCTTAAAGATTTTGACAAATCTTTCAAGAACTTAAGTGCTAAAGATAAGAGATAGAAAAGCACACAAGGATTTTATCCTGGTTCACTTGATAAATCACTCAAGCTACTCCAGTCCACCCGTTAAGGTGATTTCTTCCTTCTTAGAATGAAGGCAATCCACTAATCAGGTAAGAGTTACAACTGCACTTGAAACCTACAAGTGACTAACAATTACACTGACTTAGCTCACACTAAGATTCACTCTCTTAGTCTTCTCTAGGATCCGATCAACCTTGATCTCCTAAAGGAACTAAACAAACTGTTTATCAAAGAATTGTTTACAAGAGATTTGCTTCTAAAAAGCTAATAGTAAACTCAATAAATTTCAGATGAAAGAAAGCTTAGAAGAATTTGAAGTTATCTTGCGCGTATGTGAATGCTTCTAGCCGCTTCTTTCAGTCTTCAGCCTCTTTATATACTCCAAGGATTAGGGTTGAGCGTTGCATGGAAAATGCTACCGTTGGAGGGCAGTTCTGGAAAATCCAGCTTCTGCTATGTCTGAGACTGTTAGGTAGGTCGTCAGGAAGGTACAATTGCTTTTGTACTTGGATAGCGACTTGACCTTTAAACCTAGGAGACTTCTGATCAGGGGAATGCTTCATATTGGAACTTGTGAAGCCGGTTGATCAGAGTCAGAGGGAAAGCCCAGATCCTCTGACCATTGTTTCTTCTGATTCTGAACTCAGAGGGAAGTACATGGTCTTCAGAGTATCTTGCTTCTGGACATCAGAACTTCACTAATCAGCTTCTGGATCTTCAGAGTCTTCTACACCATCAGAATATCTGAGCCTTCAGTGTTTCTTGGTTATCAGACTTTCTGGATCTTCAGAACTTCTAGTGACTGAGTCCACATCAGAGTTTGTATAACTTCAGAACTTCTGAAGCTTTTCCACTGTTCATACTGAACATGGTGAATGCGAAAGCGTTGCTTGGGTCGCTCTTTATACACAGTGCTTCTGATTTGTGTGAGATTGAGTTGAGGTCAGAGCCTGTAAATAGCACACTCAGAAAAACACGTTAGAGTACCACAATTGTTCATATCAAAAGGTTAACTTGTAATCATCAAAACATAGAGTTGTACTACTAGAACTTGATCTTACAGTTGTTCTTTTCTAATATATATAGATTTTGTTATTGAAAAAAATATATCACTATCAAAATTTACTCAAACGATCCTACACTAATTATTATATATGATACTCTATCAACTATAAAATTCTAATTCAATATATTACATTAGTTGTAAAATATCATGCATATATATGTCGCGTCGTACACAGCACAAATTAATAGAAAATCAGAATTTGAGTGCGTGGGGCACTTACTGTAAGCTTAAAGTTTAAACTTATGACCGGTGCAATATGAGTGCATGGGGGCATTTGTAATTATTTACTGGGGGCAATACATCTGAATACTAATATCATTAGTGCTTTTTATGAAAATCAGGTGGGGGCATTTGCCCCACCCTTGGCCAATGTACATCCGTCCCTGCTGACGATCGAACTCAACCCAACAAGACAATCTGCCGCATCATTCGCGGTCTTAGAAACATGCACAAGATGAATACTCCACTCATGCATCATTTGAGAATGTAACATTGTAGTTCTAGTTTACTCAAAATTAATCAAATCATATCCAAAAAAAATCACCATTGTTTTCCTATCCAAACAAAACTAAAATTGTCAGTGATTGTAAAAAGACTGCCACTAAACGTAATTTTTCCTTAGATGAACTAAAATTAAACTCGCTTACAAGTTTATGGACTAATTTGATCATTAACCAAAAAAATTATTAAATTTCAGTAATATCAATTATTTACATAAAGAGAACTCTAATACGAGCAATTTAATGCTTAAAAAAATCTTATACTCTCTATTTAGATGTCTAAGCACAATAATTTTTTCTATTATATTTATATTGAAGAAATATTTTAATATTTATTATTTATATAATTACTCTATAGTAATTTTCATATAATGTTAAAAAATATTGTAAATAAACCCGTGTAACGCAGGGGTATAATATCCAGTTATATCTATTTCGCGGTCCCTAAACGTAGCAAACACCATTCATATTGGTTCTTCGTTAAAAAAATCTTATCGGACGTTAACAATTTCCTTTTTTATAAGCTGAAAAATCATTACATTAAATTAAATGAACAAATTAGCTAAAAAAAATTGACAACAAAAAATATTTTATTGAATGAGAAAGACTACATGAGAACACCCCTCTCATGAAATATTGGAGCACCACAACAGACCTTTGAATGCCAAACCCGCCCCTTGGAAGGCAAACTTAGAGAAAGTGTTTCATTAAAACTTTTATAACTTTTATAGGAATATCTCATTTGGGATAAAAACATCTTGATGAGAAAGGGAAATTACGAACCCTTGTTATTCAACCCTTTGATTCAGTGTTTTAAGACTCGGCTCGGACCGGCCGGTCCGACCGGTTGGACCGGGACTCAGTGACCTGACCGGTCCGAGCCTCACCTTAGATCGGTTGTGCATACCACTCAGCTGGAACCGGTTTGAACCGGCCGGTTTAATGATTAAACCGGTGACTCGGCCGGTTTTTTATTAAACCGGCGAGTCACCCCTTTCATGTTTTTTTTTTTATTAATTTGTTGATGGTGGGCCATATATACAAGCCCATTTTTCGGTTGACTATTAACTATTTAACAAATTGGGCCCTTCAAATCGTTTTTTTTATCCAGTTGGAAATATTTGGGATAAAGTTGAACAAAAAACGTGATATTGTGTTTAAAAGTGCAGCCAGCCAGGGGGGTTCGAAGACAGGTCACATAGGATATATGGAGAGTAACTTACCAGTGCACCATCTGACTGTTATTGATTGGAGACGCATTTTAGAATTTATATATTAACTTTATATTGCATTGGACATTTTTTATAATTTTTTAATATACACCGAGTCGAGCAATCGAGCCGAGTTTTAAAACGGAGCTGTGACTCAGTGACTCAGTACCCCGACCGAGTCGATGACCGAGCCGAGTTTTAAAACACTGCTTTGATTGACAGAATATAACGGTATGTTTGGAAAAATCCATCCTTTAGGGTATGTTTGGATTGACAGAATATAACGGAACGGAGTGGAATAAAATATAATGGAATGGAATGGGACAGAGTGGAATGGAATAAAAATCTCATTCTACTGTTTAGATATTCTATGATGGAACGGAACAAAGTTACCATTTCATTGTTTGGACTTTGGATAATGGACAGAGCGGAATGAATTATAACATTTTTATTCCTATAATACCATTTCTTTGGGTATATGAATATAATTTGTTAAATATAATTCTCAAATCAAATCTCAATTCATCCTAATTCTTTCCTTTCTCAAATATGATTTCTCATAATAGATTTGTATCAACCGATAGTATAGACATATACACAAGGACATGGACTTGGTGCTAATCTTCATAGTACCCCATTAGGTCAATTAGCTAGAAAAAGCTAGGGGCTTCAATTCAATTAATACCATCACAGTACTGTCGAATCCCAAGCCTAGTATTTTCAGATCCAAATTCAAAATTTCCCCCTTTTCTAATATAGATTAATTCTTTATGTACAATCAGAATGGAAAAGATGGTGCAGCTCACGAAATCTTGTAGCCGAAAAACCATCTCCGCTTACATAATTAAGGTCGCGCACACTGCACCCTTTCAATCCCACATGACATAGCGATGGTGAATGGTGATTGAGGATAAGTTTGGGGAAAAGGGGTGATCACACAGAGAAGAGTGGAGTTGCAGAGCCATGGAGGAGTGCAATTAAGGAGAAGTTTGAGGAAAAGGTGGATAACAGACATGACATTCATGGGCAAAACTGTAAATTTATATTTTTTTTAAAGGTTTAAATACTTTGCAGGTCCTTGAAATTGCCTGTGCCGTATGAAAATAAGTCCCTGAATTTTTTTTTCCGATTCCGAATCCCTGGAAATTTATTTTTAATCAGAATAAGTCTCTACTCGTGTTTCCAGCTTATGTGCCTCAATTTTTGCTAAATCATTAATTCCACGTGGCTTTTCTATTTTTTTAAATACACATGGATTAAAAAAATAAAATTAAAAAATAAAATTTCAAATTAAAATCTTATTAACCTAATTAACCCTAAATCTAATTAACCCTAAATCCCTAAAAAAATTAAATTTAAATTTAAATGTTTAAATTTAAAATTAAAATTAAAATTAAAATCTTATTAACCAAATTAACCCTAAATCTCTAAAAAGATTTTAATTTTAATTTTAAATGTTTAATTTTATTTTTTTAATTCATGTGGATTTAAAAAAAAATAGAAAAGACATGTGGAATAAATGACTCAACAAAAATTGTGTCACATAGGCTGGAAACACAAGTAGGGACTTTTTTTTTTTTTTTGAAAGCTTAAGATGAAAATATTATTGAAAGATATAAAGGACTTATGAGGACAGTCCCCTCATGAGCATGAAGAATGAAAAATGTCAAAAGACCCCAGTATGAACATCATTATCCCCAAAACCATAGCACCCAACACACCAGGCGACCTAAACCCCAGGCATCACTGATTGGCATAAAAAACGACTCATAGGAATGCCTCATTAAAACCTTGCAAGGAAAAACCCAGTGGGAAAAAACCAAGCAAGGAAAAAGAGCACAACCCTATGAGAAGCCAATATTATTGTTCGCGGCCAACACCTCATCACCATTAGATCATGAATGGTACCCAAAGACTATATTAATTAACACCTCCTTCGCAAAGTACAAACTCATTTCCAGCCAATCCTCATAGCACCTCCAATCTGCGAGGCTTCCTCCCTGTAGACATGGTTAACCTCTCTACAAAAAACAACCAAGTAAACACTAACAGCAAAACAACATCAAAATAACATCAACACTCCTCCTCCGAAAGAGAACCATATTAGTTGAGATGGGGATGGTTTTGACGAATTTGAGCCTCTAAACCACGAAGCATCAACGCTTCCGACCCTCGCGGTTTCAACCCCAATTGTTTACCAAGTAGCCAAGTTCTCTGAGCCCTAGTTGACACTCCATCTTCCCCCTGTAACGGCTCTAAAAAATCGACTGGGAGAGGTTGAGGCTTATTTTTACTTCCCTTGGGTCGCCCTCGCTGAGAACTCTTCGTGGTGGACTTTGTGTTTTGAGAGTTCTTTACTGCCGGAGTCACCAGATCAACAGAAGCATGAGGGTCAGGGGAACACGTGAGAGGGAAACACGTTGGGGATGGCGACGCCGGAGAAGAAGCGAGACGCACAGTAGCAGAAGGAGATGCGCGTTGTCGAATTATTTGGTGCGGAGACGTGTGAACAAAAACGTCTGTAATGCCACGCATCTCAGAAGCTGGCAACGATGCTGAAGTTTTCTCAATATCCAAAAACCCTTTTTGTTGAGTTGTGATGCTAGGCAAACAGACCCCAACCCCAGTTAACTGAGCTAATTTCTGCGGGCCCCAGTTTGGTGTTTTGAAAGGCCAACAAATATTTGATTTCGGAATCAGATCCTGAGCATTAAAAGAATAACCAGTAACTGCAAATCCTTTATCTTGATTTTGAATATATTTATCCAAGATTTGATTTCCATTAAAACAAATATCTTCAGCTTTTAACTTATTCCTCCACTCCTTAATCTCCTCTAACGTATAACCAGAGTCAATGAGTACCTGTAAACGTTCCTTCTGTTCCTCCCCTGACTTGATGGCTTCCAAGGTTTGAATATTTCTTGAATCATTTGAATTCGAATTCTTCTCAACTCCCTCACCCATAACTGACGCCTTGATCATCTCCGCAACTGCCGCTGGCATCTCCTCATTCGCCGGAAAGTTTTCCCCCTCCGGCAGCACCACGCACACAGCCGCCATCCCTCCCTCCGACGCTGAAACGCCACAAAATTTTAAGCCTTCCATCACGCCGTCCCTGTAAACCTCGTCTTCGTCATCTTAATCATGAACTGCAGATTCGTAATCTTTTTCATAAGGGTTTTGCACATCCAACAAACCCGCACCATCCTCTCTACCGACATCCCCCAAACTCCCGTCATCATAGCTCTCATCATCCTCTGAGTTGTAGATTTTGACTGGCGTCGACGGCATGACCTCTACTGTCCCATAGTCGTACGCTACCAGATCCTTCTCAACCAAAATTATGCACGACGTTCCGCTAACATCAACCGACATGGTAAAACTGTGTAGAATTGGATGATGCATACGTACCAAAATGCGAGCAAAATCAGGTCTATGGCGCAAAGAAGTAGCTGAATCAGACATAACATAGGTCCCTAGCCTATTTCCAACAGAAGAGAAAAACGATTCAGTCCATAAACCCAACGGAACCTGCCACAGACGTATCCAGACATGTTGTACGATGCCAAAAGAAAAGACATTGCAAGGCTTAATATCGTACAACTTTTGCTCTAAGAAAAAACCGCACTCTGCAATTGTCTCTTCCATTTCTTCCTTCTTTTCGAATTCCAAAAGCACTTCATCTGCACCAAGCGGGATTAAGCGAAAGTTAAACAAGCCAATCTGACTGAATTGTTCCTGTAAGTCTTCCACAGGCATAGACAGCAGTGTGCGTGCCCTAGCACATCTCTGGACCCATTTGTCATCCACATCAGACGCTGCGAAACGTAGCTGGCACCCGTCAGACTGGAAAGCAACACCTTGTGCCTGAAACGAAGTAACCTTATTCTCTGCTGGCAAACCTTGTTCATTCTTTTGCTGCTGAGTTTTTGGTCTCCACACCTTCCGTTTGGCTTCAAAATTATGTGTCCCTGATGAAGGAACCGCAGGGGAGGAAAATGGTCGTTGAATCTTCGCTTTCTGAACCACAAGATAGTTACCGTCTAATCGCATGCCATGGAACATGCGAATCGCCTTCCATGCCTCAACATCACTGTAATAGCGCAAGAATCCAAAGCGAAAGCGCCGTTGATATTTCTTCTTCTGTTGAATAAACACATGCCGAAGCCTCCCTGCCTTCTCAAAGATTGCTCTTAATTTCTGTAATGTCATCCTCTCTCCCAAACCATCCACAAAAACCGAGAAGGACTCCTTTAACTGATTGGATCTCTGAGTCCCATTGCTTCTTGTCTGAAGACGGGTACCTTGCTGTTGCCTGGATTTTGTAGCACCCCCTTGATAATTTGGTGATGGCTGCCAATGCGATTGAAACCTCCCTGATCTATCTCTCCGGATCCCTCTTTCTGAATAATTCCTAAAAGCTCCATTTTGTTGCCATTGTCCAGCACGAGCACCTCCATAACGTTGCTGTCCCAAATTCTGGTTTGAAGGTCGTTTGGAACCCCAGAAAGAATTTCCACGTCGTCGCCCTGTTTGCTCCTCTTCCCTACGCCGTGCGAAATTCCTTTTCGGGTGACTCCATGGTCGCTGCCACCACGACGGAGCCTCCCTGCCATAGCCCCCATTTCTGCCTTCTCTCATCCCAAATTCTTCTATTATTACAACATACACGAGTAGGGACTTATTCTGATTAAAAAAAAATTTCAGGAATTCGGAATCGGAAAAAAAATTTCAAGGACTTATTTTCGTACGACAGACAATTGCAGGGACCTATAGAGTATTTAAGCCTTTTTTAAATGGTGAAATTCTAGTTCCATCCCATACCTCCCAATTTGGGGGGAAAGCAAAATGATGGAAACCAAAGGAATTGGGTGGTACACATCCCACTCATTTCCATCCCATCCCACCCTTCACTAACATACCCAAACAATGGAATATAAAAATATTTCATCTCATCCCCTTCCCATCCCACTCCATACCATCAATCCAAACATACCCTTAATTTGAAAGTTGATTGGAAAATAAACGGTTCAGAATATTGGCCTCGAATCTTTCATCCTTTGATGTTTTCATAAGAGAACCTCAATCATCAAAGCTTCTAAGTTCTAGCAGATGAGGTGGATGTAAACAGGAAGAAAATTGGGTTGTGGTGAGGTTTGATGGTGATGGAAGGATTGATGAAGAAGATGAAGAAGTAAGAAGAAGATGATGAGAATAAGGAGACTAGGACTTTGTGTTTTTAATTTTTCATTGAGTTTTTTTAATTGTAATCAATTTTTTAGTTAATTTGTTTTTTTTAATTTAAATTAATGATTTCCACGTAGGTAAAAAAATGTATACGTTAACGTCCGTTAAGCTATTTTTGACATTTAGTTTTTTGTTCAGATGCAGAATGGCTATCCCAAGATTGTGGTACTCTTTTTCCTTAGTTGGTTTTTATCGCATTGAGTTTTTTCAAGTAAGGTTTTAATGAGGTTCTTTCTTGAGATTTTGTCTAAGTCATTTTGTGGGTTGGTGGTGGGTTCTTCTCAAAGCTCTGTCTGTATCCGATGTTTATGCCTTTTGTCAGTTCAAATTGTACTTGCTACTTGCCTTGAGTTGTTTTATACTCAGGCTATTATTATATATTCATTCATCTTTCGAAAAAAATGAATGAAGTTTGTCACATTTAGGGACCGTGAGATGGATAAAAGTAGTTTAGGGACGAATGTGACAGCGTCTGACACTTTCAGTAACCAAAGTAAGTATTTATCCAATCATTGACACTTGAAAGTGGTTTGCGTGATGTTAAGTGGCTCCTTCCTTCATATCCTCACGTAGTGGTACTGGTAGCAAACTATTTAGCCCATGTTGGACACAAATTACCATTTGGTTTAGAGTTTAGTTTCTATGCACTAACGATTTATTTACACAGTCAACCAAGATGTGAGAAAACATGTTTTTTTTATTTAATTTCATTTATTAACGTGATACATCCTTACAAGCTGATTGATTGAAGATATAAAAAAACTTTACACTACCAATACATCATCTTTTTTCTCATTTATTAATTTGAATTCAATTTAAAAATAAATAAAATTTATTCATAAAGCATTTTATATAATTAATTTATCGGTTCAATAATAAATTTTGATTAATACATGATAATGTGAGTATTAACTTTGATATCAAATTATAATCATGGAATGAATCACCAAATTGTCATGAATCAAAATGAGTCACTCAATTCTGTTTGGAATGTATAAACATAAGTACACTTATTTTTTACCTTAATTTTATCTATTTCTCTCTTCTTTCTCAATCAAATCATCTATCACATTTTTACTTTCTCTCTCATATCTTCATATCTCTCTCCCTCTTTATCCACCTCTTCACATTGAAAATGAGGTGTGAAGAAATGGTTATTCTTAATGGAATCCGCCGAAGGTCGGCCCAACCCTAAATAAGGTCTAAAACAAATTTTAAAGTGAGATCTTTTTGACTAATGCTTGGTGTTTCGGGGTTTTCTCAGTTAATAAAAAAAATTGGAGTATTTTTTACTTAATAAAAAAATAAAAATTTGGGTGGTTTTATTCTTAAGCCGGCCCTAAATCAGCTAAGTCCTAGGGAGCCTAATGTACAACAAGTTCAACTTGAAATCTATATATATTAGAAAAGAACAACTTCTAGCATGACGTGTCGCTCTCACAGGCCAAGTTAGTGACGTGTCGCTCCCAGATTAATTCTCACATAATATTTTACATGTAAGCTCTTTCTCCTTGGCCCCACTTGCCACATGTGCCCTGATTTTTACTTACCTTATTTCTCCTTAATAAAAAAATACATTTTTAAATTTTAGATTTGATTAGGATTTAGGTTTTTTATTTCTTGATTTTATCTTAATTTAGTTTTGATTTATTTTTAGAGTATTAATTAATTTTTATGGTATTTTTATTGAATTTTTGGATTTTTAATTAATTCCGGATTTTATGAGTTTTTATTGTGATTTGCTAGATTTTGATAGTTTTTATCTATTTTTATTTAGTACATTTTTAAATTTTAGATTTGATTAGGGTTTATGTTGTTTATTTTTGTATTTTATCTTAATTTATATTATTATTTATTTTTAGAGTATTAATTATTTTTTATGGTATTTTTATTGAATTTTCGGATTTTTAATTAATTTCGGATTTTATGAGTTTTTATTGTGATTTGCTAGATTTTGATAGTTTTTATCTATATTTATTTAGAACATTTTTAAATTTTATATATATTAGAAAAGAACAACTTCTAGCATGACGTGTCGCTCTCACATACCAAGTTAGTGACGTGTCGCTCCCAGATTAATTCTCACCTAATATTTTACATGTAAGCTCTTTCTCCTTGACCCTATTTGCCACATGTGCCCTGATTTTTACTTACCTTATTTCTCCTTAATAAAAAAATAAATTTTTTAAATTTTAGATTTGATTAGGATTTAGGTTTTTTATTTCTTGATTTTATCTTAATTTATTTTTGATTTATTTTTGATTTATTTTTAGAGTATTAATTAATTTTTATGGTATTTTTATTGAATTTTCGGATTTTTAATTAATTCCGGATTTTATGAGTTTTTATTGTGATTTGCTAGATTTTGATAGTTTTTATCTTTTTTTATTTAGTGCATTTTTAAATTTTAGATTTGATTAGGATTTATGTTGTTTATTTCTGTATTTTATCTTAATTTATATTATTATTTATTTTTTTATGGTATTTTTATTGAATTTTCGGATTTTTAATTAATTCCTGATTTTATGAGTTTTTATTGTGATTTGCTAGATTTTGATAGTTTATATCTATATTTATTTGGTACATTTTTTAATTTTAGATTTGATTAGGATTTATGTTGTTTATTTCATGATTTTATCTTAATATAAAATCTGTGATAAGTGATTTAAATCAATAATACATCCCATCAGCAAAAACCCTCTTAAAACCCTGCCTACCTCCACTATCTCCTCCATGAAATTCATCTCCTCCTTGCAATTTTCATCTCATCTCTCAACTGAACGGAACCACCCCCACAAAATCGTCTCATCTCTCAACGGAACCACTTTGCCATCGACTTGCAATCGCATCCCTCCGATTTGCTGCCTTGGACTGATTGGGAAGGTTGCAGATGGAGGTTTCAAATTATTTTCTTCATTTGCTTGCATAATATGTTATGGTTTTTTCAAATTTATTTTACTTTACCTTTAACTTTCATTCACTCATGTTTGACTTCAAGGTCAATTTCGTTCATCACTTGCCATACTAATTTTAAATTCTTTTCTTCAGGTTTTTTTTTATAGATATTCCACCAAAAGAGATTCTATGGAAGCCATGGATGGTGAGTCCATTTTATATTCTATATGGAATTTTGCAATATTTTGATTTGTTTTTTATGTTTTTTTATTCTCCTTTGTATGTGATTCTACAGGAAATATTTTATTATATTTTAGAGTTATTTTTAGAGTATAAATCAATTAGGATTTAGGTGGTTTATTTTTATCTTAAATTAATTAATACTCTAAAAAAATCCGAATTTTTATCTTATTTTTATTAAATATTTTTTAAAGATTTTGTTTTGTTTTTATTGTCAATTTGTTAGATAGCCTCTCTTATGTTGTGCTATTTTATCTTGAAACCTGAATTTTAAAAGATTTTCCCTAATTATCTAAGATTTAAATAAATTATATTTTGAAAGAAGATTTACTACTACTCCTTACTAAATTTATAATGATGGCTTCGACTCCCCTCTTTGTCACGTTCCATGACTCAATTGGAGAGCTGGCCGGAAAAAGTGGTGAGCATTCTCCCTTTTCCTCTTCAAATTCCTTCTTTGCATAGTTTTGTTTATGTCTAATCTTATTTTGACTCGGGTTATAGGTGACGGTTCCGCCAATCTACCTACGCGTGTTGCTCCAAAATTAGTTTCTTGATATAATATTGTAGGTTGAAATGATTTTCTTGATCTAAGACATATTATGATTTGTTTTTTCAGACTATGCTAAGGAATGAAGAATGCAGGAGATTTCAAAAAAAAATTAGAGAAGAATTGTTGAAGTACACTAAAGGCTCGAGATAGAGTTTGGGAAGGAAAAGCATGTGGCTTAATGCTTTTAATTTCTGAGGTAGGAGAATGAATCCTTTTAGTTAAAAGTTCTTTATGTCTAGCATTTGATTCATAAGATTAATGTATTGGTTTGAAGCTACTTATGTGTCTGTTTTTAATTTTATTCTTTATGTGTTTTGGTTGGTTCAATTAGGCTAATTTGAATCAAATGCCTTAAAGAAATCAAGGCACTACTTGAAATAAGGTATGAGAAGCTAGAAGAAGGAAATGAGTTGTAGACAGGAGAATAGAGAGACAGAGAGAGAGAGGAGGGTGATTGCACACAAAGAATGCTAATGAAGTGGATATGTTACTTTCAAACAAAAGCTATATTGGATAAGATTTGAAAAATAATTTAAAGAAATTTTAAAATTATTTTCCAAGAACTCCTATGCCATTTTGTTATAGCCTTGCTAAACTATTCAACTAGGTTCTCTAATGCTTTGTTTGATATGGTAGTGAAAGAGAAGAGAGAAATAGAGGAGAGAGAGAGATAAGAGTTAGTGTGTTTGATTGGCAAGGGATGAGAGATAAAGTGGCAGATTTTGTGGGTCCAATGTATTTTTTCAATCTTCTCATTTTGAGTAGACATAGAACAAAGTTTGATCAATTTTTTTAGCTTTCCAATTGTAATCTTATTAATTTTTTTGGTTATTGGGAGGGAGTAATCTTATTAATTTATTAAGCCTATCATTATTTTTATATTTTGATATTTTTATTTTTATTTAAATGTCGATTCATGGCAAACTAATTCCCTCTCTTATTCTCTATTTAACCCAACGATGGGAGAGAATCTACGTCATTCTTTCTCTACTATCACAGCTCTCATACAAACAACTTATATAATTTACTCTATACCACACGTATTTCTCTATACTCATCACATTTTGTTATATTTTTTATTAATGTCAACTCCAACAATCAATTTGCCGTGCAACGCACGGGTAAAAAACACTAGGGGATAAACAAGGGGTAGTTTCAAACTCCAAGCGCAATGTTGTCTACCAAGAAGTTTTTTAGAACATATGAGTGGTTAGTTTAATTTTTTATCTTAATAGTTTTTTTAATACAAACTGACTTCTAAGTGACCTAACTTTATTTCATAGTTAACATGATGTCTATGACATCTTATAAGTTGATGAACATCTGATGCAAAAATATTATTGTCGGTTTAAGGTTCGTTCTATTTTCCCTTACAATGAAATAATTCTTTATTGATTAAAACAAGTATGTACAAAGTCTGATATATATCTTAAATTTTGTAGGCACCCTGCAATATTGGCTCAAACATGGATGACTTGAAATAAAAAAAATGAGGTCATACTTTATGATTTATCTTTCACAATTCAGATTTGTGCTACTATCACGTTCTTTTTTTTTCCATGATTAATATGTATTTATCATCTACTTTATTGGTGATTCTTTTTTGTCCACTTTCCTTAGCATTTCAGACTCTTCTATTTCATCTATTGTTTAATAATCACTTTTTTTTTTAAATTAAATATGTAACAGAATCACAGTTGTTATCTAATGTATTGACACGTTGAATTTTTTGAAAAAGAATCACGTGCTATTTCTTCCATTTTCAAAAAAAGAATAATTTTTTAATGAATGTACTAAGGGTGGAATCACGTTGTGGTAATAGGACAGTCGTCACCCTTAGACACAAAATTGTTACTTGATATACTATAAAAGATCATAAACTCCCTATATATTTCGGCTCTTCTCCTTTAGAAGACAAATTTCAAGTAGACGAATCAATATATATTTCTTACACATTTTATTATTATATGCAACTAAAGTAGTGTTGACAAACTACTAATAAAAAAGTCAAACTTTTTTTTTGAAAGATATATATATATTTATCTTTCAAAAAAAAAAGTTTGACTTTTTTATTAGTAGTTTGTCAACACTACTTTAGTTGCATATAATCAAAAGGCTTGAGAGCAAACTCTTAAGTAGGAAATACAAACCAACCAACACCGGCGGAAAAAACCCGAAAGTACACCCAAAGATCGAGCCAGACAAAAACCAAACAGAAGAAACCCAAAGACAGAAAGATAGGAAAACCTAGAAAGTGCCGGAAAGAAAACAGGACAGAGCAAACAAACCAAAAAAAAATTCCGATATATTTCATAAATTTTGTAGGTACCTTGCAATATTAACTCAAACTTGGATGACTTGGTATAAACACAAAATGATGTCATACTTTATGATTTATCTTTTACAATCCTGATTAGTGTTACTATCACATCCTTTTTTTTCCATAATATGTGTTTATCGTTTGCTTTATTGGTGATTCCTTATATCTATTATTTGTGTCATTGTTTTCATGTTCATGAAGAATGTGAAACGATTTCATCTTGATCTCAATCAGGCTTAGATGACAAGTCTTTTGATCCACTTTGCTTAGCATTTGAGACCCTTCTATTTCATATGTTGTTTAATATATTTTAAATAATCAAATAATTGATTGATGTATCAAATACGATAGACATATTCCCCGTGCAACGCGCGGGTAAAAAAACACTAGAATTTCCCCTTCTATATTGATTTATGAAATTTATAAGATTTTGTTTCTCTGATAAATGAGAATCCATTGAGTAAGATGATTTGCATTTAAGTCTGCTCTGAAACCTAAAAGTGGTTGTTGTTTGTATTTGCGTATAATTTTCAATTGTATGTTTTAATTTTAAAGTACTATAATGCTATCTACGTGAGATTTTGTTTTATATAAAAAGTATCATTATACTTTTTTTATACAATCATTATATTCTAAACTAATTAATTGATATTATTTTAATAGAATAAATTTAATATAATTAACTTTAGTATTATTTTCAAAATTTTAAGAGTGTATATTTATATAAGTATATAACTATAATAATTTGTTAATAAGAAAAGTAAGAGGAATACAAAATATTAATACATATGTACTATAAAATTATGACATGAATTTATTAGTGCTAACAAATTAGAGTTACGAGATTTCACGGGGAGAAACATTTTACATGAAAATGAAAATTTGTACGAGTTAAAAAAAATAAAATTCATTTTCTATAACTTAAGTGTATCTTTAATAATTTAAAAAATAATTATATATTTATGTATTGTTATATATCTAAAACAAAAAAGCATTACCCTTTATGCAACACGAGTATACATCTTCACAAACAAAATTCAGTTATACCTCACATATGCAAAAATTAAAGCTTTTGGTTTATTAACTTCTGTGTTTTTGTGCTCTTTAAATATCTACATCTTTATTATGATTATTCTTACATTCTTAGCATCTTAAATATTTATAATTTAAAATATGAATCGATGTATCAAATACAATAGACATATTCCCCGTGCAACGCGCGGGTAAAAAAGCACTAGTTAAAAATTAAAATAAGAACTACTAACAATAAACCCAAACGTGATCAAAGGCAATCCATTTCATCAAGGTAAAGCCAGGTTTCTTTTGCGCAGCCTTTTAAAAAGTTTCTGATATGTATTAACAGATAGAATTCTTAATCACTATCAGAAGAATCGGCATAACCGCCTGAAGGTAAAAGGTAATCCAATTCTTCAGCGGTTCGATCAGCGAAACCGTTGGTGCCGGATGAGGAATTTGACGTGGTCAGGGTGCGGCGGGTGGTCCGTTCAAGAGTTTGGTTGAAGATGTCGAACCTGTAGAGTTTCTCATCTTTTGTAGGGTATGTTTTGCTATATTCCTTGCACCAGCTATGGAAAAGTAATCTGGCTTCCCATTGAGAATAGAGATTGCCATTGGGATTCAAATAGAAACGGAGATTGATAGGGTCGATCAAGGGCGCCAAAATGTAGCTGAGAGTGAAAACCAACACTTTTCTGAGATATGAAACAACAGCGTGAATGACACCACCACTCTTCTCTTCTAATTCCTTGTCAACTAAACCAGCAATTAACCAGAAACAAAAACAAGTCACACAAGATAAGAAACTAAAAGAAATAATCCATTGACGCTGACCGAAAGAGAGAGATTCATAGCAATTTTGTAAGATTCAACCATCAATGTTAATGGAAGATTGCGGGTTTAATAATGAAGAAAAAATAAACTGAGTGGTTGAGGGCTTTAACCTTTAGGGTCGGACTCCGAAGGGAGCGCGAGGGATGTGACCTTGGAGAGACGGAGGTGAAGCGAACACATCGATCGGAAAGTGGCTGTTGCGGCGGTTGAGATTGCAGAGAGGAGAGGAGAGGGTGAAATCAGTGTTTTTTTTTATTTAAAAAATCAAATTTTAAAAATGCCTCCTTGAGATTATTTAATTGATTTTTCCACATGAGTAACTATATTTTTATTTTAATTAAAATTAAAATGGAAGGTAATCATTGGTACTTATTTGAGTTTAAGTGTTCGGAGTTCAGACAAAATCTAGCACAACTGATAGATAGCTGAACTACTTAAGTATTTAGTTCAAAATTTGATCCCTAAACAGTGCGTATGAAAAATGATTTATTGAAAGAGATCCACCCATTTAACATAATCTCAGGACCTTAGGGATACCTTGAGAAAAAGTTGAGTGTCAGTGTAAAACATTTTTACACTATAAAAATTAAACTATTTAATCAATTATTCATTAAACAAAAAATTAGTATTCAAATATGTTCAATATTTTACGTTATAATTATTTAAATTACTAAAAAGAAATAGCACTGAGAGAAGGAAAGAGTGACATTTGATTTTTTTTAACTAAAACATTCAAGGGGCAAGTTTGGTAAAAAAAAACAATCAAAAAGAAATTAATTGATATTAGGTTGTATCTTGAACCAAGAATTCTACAAGGCTCATTGATGCTTTTTCGGAGGATTATACGACTCATTGTTTTGGAGGATATAGAAATTCTCTTTTTTTCCTCTCATTCACGATTTCAAATTGCATTGTGAGGAGAGGGGGTTATGACTCTGTTCATTTGACTTTTCTTCAACTTTTCCAATTATTAGAATATGAGATAATTCGGTGCCTTTCATTAATCAGTAACAAGAGTCTTGAATTATGCCCTTCTTTTCTACTCATGAGATCTTAGAATAATCTTTTTACTAAAAAAATTCTACTGTAAGACCACTATGAGAGAGTACGAATTTAAAAATAATTGAAAGAGAGACAAGGAATATTTTTTTAGGGTAGACAGACAAGGAATTTGGTGTGTCGTTTAATGGAACGTACATATCTTTTTTTTTCATTTAAAAGATAGTAAGTCAAGCATTATTCTCATATTGTTATGCAGTTTTTACTTATTTTTTCAAACTACGATCAAATAGAGATTTGGTTATATAACTAATTGGTTTGAATCTGAAGGACCGGAAGCTCCTCTATTCGGTATGGTTTCAGTCTTTGATTCATGAATTTGCTTATGAGAACCATCCAGGAAAAGCACCAAGACTCTTAAACCTTCTTTAATTTGTAGAAATAAGATTATGCATCAGGCTTCTCTCAAACATTGAGTTTCTTGATTTCAGCCTCTCAACAATCCAATTCTTAAACCGTGGTTTCTGAATTTCATCCTCATATAAAGTATTTTTATTAATTTGATGCAGATTATCAAAGAAGAAGGAAAACATATAAATGTTTGATGGATTCAGATGACATTGATATGAATTTTGAGGAAGCTTTTTGCTTAATTATTTCTTCTTGGTATCTTCGTCATTTTAACTCTAATAACTAGGCTATCCTCATGAAGTCTAGGGACATTTTTAGTATTGGTTAACTCTAATATTTAAACCATGTTTTTTATTTATATTGCTCGCTTAATTTTATTATGTATATATCAATCTAATATTCGCAGGTTATGTGATTTAATAAATAGTAATCAATACTTTTTCTTTACACCATCTAATACAACTATGCGCAAGGGAGAGATAATAATATAATAGTGAGAAACAAAGATATAACATGGGATAGTGATAGCAAAATAAGAAAGAGATGGAGAGAAAAAATAGGTGATTTTTTTTTGCAAGGAGGTGAAAATTAAATTAAAGAAAAATGAGTATACGTATATTATAGTTAAACTTTATTCTAACTAAGTTTCTATATGTTGAAAAATATTTTAGAATAGCTTTAATATTATCTTTACTTACAAAAAAAAATAATCAATATTATCTTTAATTTTTAAAATTATGAATTAAATTGTGATTGATTAAAAAATATCAAATTATGAAACTCATTGACTCAATCATATGGATAAAGAAATCAAGAGTTATACGAACTTGAATACTTAATGCCTGTGCTATGGTGAGATATTTTCAAGTAGTGTTAAAATCAAGAATTTAAGCATATTCTTTGTACTAAAAATATATTTAAAAATATAATAAAAACACTAAAAATAATTAAATATATTTAAATTTTAAAAACACCCATGCATTGCACGAGCTATTTGCTGGGAACAACATTGGCAAAGTCATATCTGCAGAACTTCCTGATCCACTGTTATATCTCAAGTTGCACGCTATAGTTTCTAACTTCATGATACATGGACCGTGTGGTAGTGCAAAAAAAAATCACCATGCATGGAGAATGGTAGGTGCGCACTAAGTTCTTTCTGAATAAATTTTAAAACACCACCACTATTGACCAAAAAGACTACCTGCAGTATAGAAGAAGGCAAACAAGGATTGTAATTATGAGAAAAGACATTGAAATTGATAACATGTATGTTACTTATTACAGTTGTAATATGCATTGCGAATACAGTAAACTGATACCAATTTGGAAAAACATAACTTCGTGAAAAAATGAAAGATAACTCAGATATGTTATTTATTACAATTGTAATATGCATGTAACATATTTTACATTGCAGGTGTGTTGTGCCTTACAATTTCACTCTTCTTATGAAGTATCAAGCTCACATTAATGTAGAGTATTGTAACAAGTCCAATGCTATAAAATATTTGTTCAAATATATCAACAAAGACACAGACCGAGCAATGCTTGAAATTTCAAATAAGGACAACGATGCTCAAGCGAAAGAGCCAGTGGACAAGGTAAAGAAATATTATGATTGTCGTTATTTTTCTCCGTGTGAGGCAGCTTGGAGAACATTTGACTTTACCATACACAAACGATAGTCGTCGTTGTAAAAACTAAATTTTCATCTTCCAAATGAATGTTTGGTATACTATAATGATGATGAAGACGTTGGAGATGTTCTTGAAAAGAGTGGTACAAAATCCACAATGTTTATGGCTTGGTTTGCAGCTAATGAGAAATACCGGTCTGGGCGGAATCTAACATATGTTGAATTTCCCAGTAGATTTGTTTATCATAAAAAAGATAGAATCTGAAAACCAAGAAAAATATGTTTTAAAATTGGCAGACTACAGTATATCCCCCCAGGAATCGGAGAGTTATGTTACATGAGAATCCTAGCTACTAACTATGTAATAAGGTTGTATATCATACAGAAGTATAAGAACGGTGAAGGGAATAACATATGGTACTTTTAAGGAAGCATGCGATCAATTGAGGTTGCTAATAGATGACAAAGAATATATAGATGCAATTAAAGAAGTCTCTTATTTAGCTTCCGGAGAACTAATGCGGAAACTTTTGTAAGAATGTTAATGATGAATTCAATCTCAAAATCTAATGATGTTTGAGATGCATGATGGCTTCTCTTATCAGAAGGCATTCTACACCCTAGAAGAAAAACATTTCAAAATCCAGGTATGTATGTTTTCAAGTTATATTATTAATATTTGAAATGTTTCTATAAATAACATAATTATTTCTTGAATTTAATTTAAATGAAATTCAAAAGTTTATAAAATCACGTTGCGCATGATAGTTATGCAAAGTGTGTGAACAACATTAGTTATATTTGATACAGTTAAAAATCATTAGTCAATCTTCATTCTCGCCTGCATGACTACGAATCGCGATGCTGATTTTAAAAATTTATGTATCATTGAAATTGAGAAGTTTCTCCAAAGGAATGGTAGGTCATTATATGATTACCCATCTTTGTCATCTCTAGAATATGATGAAGTCCTACAATTTGATAATAGATCTATTGTCCATGAACTAAACTATAACAAAGATGTATTAAAGATACAATATGAAGAGTTGCTTAGTATGCTTACACCTGAGCAAAAGTCTGTATATGAGAGGGTTGTCACATCTGTGTTTTCAAACTCAAGAGGCTTCTACTTTTTATATTGCTATGGTGAAACCGGAAATACTTTTGTTTGAACACTTTATCCACGTCACTTAGATCAAGAGGACTAATTGTGCTTAATGTTGCTTCCAGTGGCATAGCATCATTACTCTTGCTTGGAGGCAGAACATCTCATTCAATTCTAAATTTTGCATTCCATCTGATGCTACAAAGACCTAACATGTAATATAAAGTAGGGAAGTCTACGAGCAAAGCTTCTGCTTGAAACAAGCCTTATTATATGGGATGAAACTCCAATATTGATTTTTTTTTTGTTTCGAAACTCTAAACGTTATAGTCCGAGATTTAATGAGGTTGAAAAATGAAGACAACGTACATAAACCTTTTAAAGGAAAAGTAGTAATACTTGGAAGTGATTTTAGACAAATACTACATGTAATAACTAGAGAAAGCAGAGGAAGCTACTGTAAACTCTTCATCATTGTGGAAGCATTGCAAAGCGGGTCATATTGTCTAAGAACATGAAGCTAACCGCAGCTAAGACGACTGATAAAACAAAAGAAATCAAAAAGTTTGCATATTGGATTCTTAAAATTGAAAATGGCGATAATCCTGATTTCGGAGCAAGAGAGTATGATGTTCAAATCCCGCCAGATCTGCTCATCCCAATTAGCCCTGACCCATTAATTGAATTAATTAAATATGCATATCCTGATCTTTCACACAAAATGAAAGACTTGCAATTCTTTCAAGATAGAGCAATATTTGCCCCCTACACTGGAGATTGTTAAAATGATAAACACTTACATGTTTAGCATGATAGCTGCACCAGAACATGAATATTTGAGCTCTAACTCTGCCTTGCGATCTTGAAATCTGAGGTGAGTGGTTTACCACAAAATTTTGAACGACACTAAAAGTTCAGGAATCCCAAACCACAAACTATTATTGAAAGTTGGTACTTGAATCATGCTTTTGAGAAATATAGACCAAACAACATGTTTATGCAATGGAACCAGGTTAATTGTGGATGACCTTAGTGAACGTGTTATTGGTGCAACTGTTATCACGGGAAAAAATGCTAATGACAGAGTGCACATTTTAAGAATAGACTTGGTTCTTTTTTATTCCAAATTTCCAATTAAATTCAAAAGAAGACAGTTTCCAACTGAGTATGTTTTGCGATGACCACAAACAAAAGCCAACGACAAACACTATCTCAGATTGGGCTCTTTCTTCTGAGGCCCGCCTTCAGTCATGGTCAGTTATATGCAGCTCTCTCTAGAATACGTTCAAGAAAGGGTCTTAAACTTTGCATACTGGATGAGTCGGGCAAACAACAAACTAGTGTTTAAGGAAATTTTTGGAAATGTTTAATGTAAACAACACAATTTCATTTATTTATTCAATTTTTCTCTTCATATATTATAACAGTGTTGACTTATATACGATTGACTTATTTATAATTTAAAAATACATATATATATATATACATATAACTAATTTATTTATTAAAAAATTCCAACACAAAATTCCGTGCAATGCACGGGTTATCGCACTAGTAACATAATAGAATTAGAATTAGAATAAAATCAAATCATTCTTCCTATGTAAAAAAAAAAAGTCAAATCAAATCAATTTTTTGGACATAGTAGTAATAATATTTTATGCATAAAATGCTCTTCACATTACTATTTTTAATGGTTTTATATTATATTCTAATACGTTTTATAATGAACATGAGCATGTTCTTCTTATTTCTTACGGTGTGATAGTGCGATTTAACATTGTAATTGTGAGCAAAAGCCTTGGATGTAGGGAAACCGATGTTGATGTCGTTGTTGTAGTGGTTCTCGGTGGTGGTGGTGGTGGTCTTCCTTTGCGGCTGCACCGGAAGGAATCTGTTGGCAGTGGCGGCGCTGTTGTGATTCGGTGAGTCAATTTTGGTGAAGTTGAGGTCGTCTGTGTCAAGTTCGGAGAAGGAGTAGTGAGGCAGTAGCTGGTGAAATGGAGTACAACAAGAAGTGTTTGCATCTAAATGAAATTTAGATCTCTCTCTGTTTGGATTCAGTGTTGAATCTCTTGATATGTTAGTTTCATCTAGGTAGCAGTGATAGATGTTGTTATATTATCTGAGTCATATGGTTTGATGGGCTTCCACTTCTAGCCGCACCATCGTTGCTGCCATCTTCTTGGAGTCTTTGCTTACCAACTCTGTCCCTTATCAGCATAGTCATATGCATTGTGTATTTTGTTATGGCCTTGATTCTGCATTACAAATTCTTAGATCAATGATCCATATATTGCTTCCTAACACCGTACAGTTATATGTGGTTGTTTTGACTTAATAGACATAATTCAATATGCTTTGATGGCTTTTCATTATTTTTAGAGATCTAGTAATGTGAGCTCAGATAATTTCTTTTTAGGGTTAACTATCAGATTGGTCCTTGTGTTTGAGTCGCCGTCTGAGGTGAGTCCCTCCCCGGAAAATATATGGTTTAAAGTCCTCGTGTTTGAAAAACATATGGAGCAGGTCTTCGCCGGAGGGCGGAGCTCCGATAAGCGCTGATTTGGATCGGTGACGAGGATAAAAATGCTTACGTGGATTTAAAAAAATAAATAACACATCATAAAATTAAATTAAGAAAATAAAAATAAAATAAAAATTAATTCTCCAAAAAAAAATTATTTAATTAACAAAAATAAAACTAATAATTAACAAATCTAACCCAAATATTAATTAACAAAATCAATTTCCCCCAAATCATCTTCATCTTCATCAAAACTAAACCCATGTTCATCTCCATCTGAATCAAATAAACAATCTTCATCTGCTTCCTCTCTCTAAAAAAAACCATAATCTTCCATCCCCTCTCTAAAATCCTTCCCTCTACCTTGCTTGCTTGGTACCAGAGAAACCAAAACCGTGTTCTTTCTTAGTAAAATAGGAAACAAAAGCTTCAACCAAAACCGTGTTCTTCTTCATCCTCAGTCTAAGCATTAAAAACCCCTAAATCTGTTCTTGATGCTAGATCTGGAAGCACCACTCACGGCCTCACCCCAAACCTCCTCCACCTACAACCAGAGATCTGTGAGCCCCAACCCCACCCCCACGCCCACCTGCAACCAGAACTGTGAGGAAGAGGAATCAGACATCAAGTGCAAAGTCGATGAAGGATGTGACATGAGAGGTGCCGTTTTCGAGCGAAAGGAGAGGATGAGGAGAGAGAGAGGAAGAGGACTGTAACAGGGCGAGTTCGATGGAGCCTCATGCATGAAATGGCGACGGTGGTGGTCAAGCTCCGCCACTGAGAGAGGCGACGCGGAGCCGCTAGGAGAGGCGGCGCAGAGGTGGCTGAAGAGACGATATCCAACGACAATGGAGATGTGATTTAGGAGGTTACAAGGAGGAGTACTGAGGATGGAGATGAAGATGCGATTTAGGAGATCCAGTGGTGGTTTGGAGATGCGATCCAGCGGTGGTTTGAATGGGTCTGGCTCTGGAGATGCGGCGATGGAGATGCGATTTAGGAGATCCAGTGGTGGTTTGAATGGGTCTGAATCTATATTTTTGTTGATTTGGAGGCTGAGAAGGGGATTCTGGTACTGATTTTGGTGGGTTGCAGGTAGGTATGATTTGCTATGTGGAAGGAGATTAAGGAGGAAGATGAGGAAGAAGTTGAAGTTTCTGGGTTTCTAGGTTGGAATTGTGTTTGATTTAGGGTTTGCTTTGTCCTTTATTTTGCTGATCTGGTATTTTGATTGGAAGCAACCCAAGTTTGTGCTTTTGGTTGCAGGAAACTGACTTATGAATAAGGATGATGATGATGATGATTTTTTATTTTTCCCCTGTTAATAGGATTAAATTGTAAACCCTTAATTTTTTTAATTTTGGTAATCTAGATTTTAATTTTATTAATTTAATTTAATTTTCTGATTGTAATTTTTTTATTTTTTATTTTAATTTTTATAATCCACGTAAGCATTTTTATCCTCGTCACCGATCCAAATCAGCGCTCGCCGGAGCTCCGCCCTCCGGCGAGGACCTGCTCCATATGTTTTTCAAACACAAGGACTTTAAACCATATATTTTCCGGGGAGGGACTCACCTCAGACGGCGACACAAACACAGGGACCAATATGATAGTTAACCCTTCTTTTTAAGTGATAACTTGAACTCAGTGATATGGTATTTGTTAAGGAGCCGCACTAAGAATTAGTTTCCTGAGGGGGGAAGTATGATTTGTAGTGATCTTAGGTTACACAAGTTCAGCTTTGATATTTTATGATTGATCATTTTCCTGTTTCTTCATGACTGAGCGGGTGATCCAGTGAATAATCCGACAGTGTTTCTCCTATGTGACTGATATTTTCTTCCACAGGAAAAGAAACTTCTTTTGGAACAGACTGGGCCTCATGTTGCAAGAATTTGTGTTTGAGGTGGCCGGATCAAGTTAGCTTACACAAGGAAAATCATCAAGTCCATTCAGTCTGGGAGCCTTTTGAGTGCAGAGTACACAAAGACTGGAGTGTTTGGGAGTCCCTTCTGAAATCTTGGACCCTATAAACACAGTAAGTTGATACTCAGTACTCGCTGTTTTTCTCTAAGTGACAAAATTGTAAAGGTATGGACAGACTCAACTTAAATTCGACTTAAAATGCAGTGGTCAGACAAGAATGCCCACAAAGATACACTTCTGAAATTAGCCAGTCTATTCAAGAAGAAGAATTTTGACGGATTCATGAGCTATAAGATAGGGGAAGAGGAAAAAGTTGACTGAAGACATCGTTGCTGCTGCTCCTATACCCTTCAAGTTTAACTAAAATTTTGGACACAAATATCAGAACCAAAACCTGCTCATTTTCTAGAGAGTATCAAATTTCCCAAGTGCGTTATTTGAACTATGGGTTTGTTAAGGAGTATCAGCTGTTCTTTTCTTGAAGCACTCCCCTCATCCATGATGAATTTCTAATTCCACACACAAGGTTGAAACTGAAACTATTGACAGTTAGGCACAATTAGTTTAATATACATACAAATCTTATTCATTCAAAAAGCCAAATCTACTACTTCTTATTCATGAGTTTGGATTTCACTATTCCTACAAAAACAACCAATCACATTACGCCATCTGTCCTTCTTTTTGTTACCTTTTCAAATTTTGTTTTTCATCTCCACCGTTCATCTTATCTTCTTCTTTTTACTGATTTCCTGGTTTTTCACCTACTGATTTCCCGTCTTCTTCTACGTCGCATGAGTGTACTCTCACCCATCCATCACAGCTCAGAGTTTTCTCTCCAATGTCGTCATCGTCCGCTGGATCCTTCTATTGCTTGCTCATCCATGTCTACAACTCAGTTTCTCATCTGCTCCCGTCAAATCGCTTCTCTGCTTCATTCAATTGCATCATCGTCGACGCTTGCCTTCTCTTCCGTGTTCAAGGAGGTTTCGCTCGCCGGAAATGGGGGAACCAGCCATATTTCGACAGCTACCTCCATTCACTGTTAATTGATCATCCTTCTTTCTAAATTCCAGTTCTGAGTGCATTCCCAAGGAGCAAATCGTGGGTGAGCAAAATCCTTGGGTCAGTAAGAAGTCTAAATCGCCTTAAATGATACTGATTTTCTTGGATTTTTTCCAACTTTTGATTAATCTTTCATATATTTCTCTTCTTTTTGTTTCTTCAGATTAAGTTGGCTATAAATATTCCCACAACCCTCCTCGATTTTCAAACCTTCATATTCTTCATGTTCAATCTCCATGTTTGCTTGTATGAATATTGAACAATAAGTTTCATGAGTTAATGATTTGAGCTCTAATTCTTTTACTTCTACATGAATTAGCTGGTATCGGAAACTGATAATGTAGCTAAAATTATTTTTGCAGGAATCACAACATTGAGAACTCACATAGCTACTATCGAGAAGCTTTTGATGTTGTTGTACTGGTAAGTGGATTGGGTGGATGGATAGATACATTTTACTCTTAGAATGTAATTTGATTTTAGATGACTAATGTTTACTCTTACAATGGTGTTTGATTTTCTTTGTTGATAGTATATAAATGACTTTGTATTTCTAATAAATAATGTTGAATTGAAGTAAAAATACCAGAAGAATGGATGGCAAGCTAGCTAATTCTAACTTGCAAATTATTTCCTGCAGAATGATGCACCCATCTGGGGAGTTATCAAACTGGCCTCTCTTCTGTGTTCAAGTGGGAGGTGATTATTTTGCAGAAATCATGTATTCTTAGCAGTCTCATTGTTTTCTTGTCTTGCACATCCCAGGCCACTCATTATTTTCCCTCATATTCAGATTCAAGTGGCCCATGTGAGTTTCTATCATACTTTTTCCCATATTTTTATCTGATTGTCTCACCCTCTCTCTCTCTCCACGAGAATTTTTTTAGCTTTATTATACATACCTCACATTATATAGTCTGTTTTGTGAAATAATGCGACTAATAAGTTATTTGGAAACACTTATACAGTTCATTCTAAGGCAAATGATGAGACTAATAGTATGTTCAAAATTTTGTCTACAATTAATTTTAAAGTTCGAATCAATTCCGGAGAGAAGCTTATATGAAGAGCTTCTAGAATAAAATTGATTGATTATGAATTGATCCAAATATGCTATAACTCTGTTTGCACTTGCTCTATGTTCCATTCTTTATGATACTACTAAGCGAAAGTAAGTTTAACAAGCATAAAAGTGCAAGTCTGGTGATATAAAGCTACAATTACAGACAAGGTTCGGGGAATCAAATCCATTTTGTGAATTTAATGTAGGTTGTCTTTACCTGAAATCAAATATGCATAGTTGAATTCTTATACCAGGTTGATTACACAACTTGAACTTATGAACAGAAAGTCACATTGGAGCAGATAACAACGATGCCTCATAAAAATGCTTATTTCTAAGAAGTTAATTACAATTGTCTTTCTTTTTCATTATTTAGGCTATTTTGTTTCCAAAATTTTTTATTGTTTCAAATATGATTTTCTTTTTTATTAGTAAGAGGTGTTTGGCCAGTTTGTGCTTTTTGCTTTTGCTGTCAAGGTTCAAAGAAAGGTGCAGTAGGATGCCAACAGTATTGTTATAAGGATGTAAGATAGAGAAGAGAAAACAGGATGAGGTTAGAAAAAAAAACCAACCGGGGTTTCTTTTTTTTTATCCTGTTTTTCTGTGTTCCTCTTTCTTCCTTTTTCTCACATAAACTGGTTCATAAGTTAACTTAAGTTTAAAGGTGCTGTAACAGTTTGAACCAAAAAAACTTTTCCTTTATTTCTCACTTGCTTCAGTTAAAGCAAAGTGAATTTTGGTGTTTTTTCCAACCTTCTATTACACTTCCCTCTTTTCTTCATCCTCCTTCACCTGCTTCTTGCTCCTCTCTTCTTATCCTTCTACAACACTTTTCATTTTCCTGCATATTCTCATCCTTATTCTGCAGAATTTTCATTACCTTAGATTTGATTCATTCTCTAAAACAGCCACATGTATGGTAAAGACTTATTCTCTAGAGCACGAACACTTGATAACCTGCACTTGATAGCACCTAGAGCACGAACACTTGATAACCTGCACTTGATAGCACCTAGAGCACTAACACTTGATAAAATCTTATAACTTTTAATTCTTAGATGGCTTCCTTTTCTATTTTTGTAAAGTCTTATTTTCTCTGGTCAATAAACATATTTGAAGGTATGCTTTTTACCCTTTAATTTCATCGTGCATATAATTTCGGTGGTTAAACATATGTTATTGTTCTCAGCTAATTTTGAAATTAGTGTGCACAAGTATAATTACTATATTTTGAGACTAAACCCATTTTTCTGCAGCAAAGTTTTTTCAAATTTACAAAATTAGAATGATACCATTTTTACTTTAAAATGATTAAAAAGATTACTTTGACATAAAGACATTGATCTCTTGCATTACATGTGAACTTCTCAACATGATAAAGTGATTGAAGTGGCCAGTCCTCCTTTGTAGCAGTGCCTCACCTACAATTTACTTTGATATGAGCCAAACTGACAGGCTTGATACAAGTCTAATCTTTAGTAGCAACCTATGTTGTCATTATTTTAAAACTAAACCAAGCTATATCAGTCATGAAGCATATATACTGGCTTTGACGATAAATTATGATGATTTTAGATTTCTGGTTTTGGAGGTGTCATACTTATTTTTCTGTGTTGCCGTTTTTCTGCGATAGTTTGAGGGGTTGATTACAGGAGTCATTTTCAATGTCGTTTTGTTGGTCCTCATACTCAAGCGCCTCCTTTGTTTGATATTTGTACTCGAGATTTCTCAATTTGCTATTTTTTTCATCAGTTTTACAAGCTATGTATCTTTTTGATTTTGACATTCCCTTTTTTTAAAATAACAAGCGTCTATTGTTCTTTTTATATCACGGAGGCCATCTAGATGATGTTAGAAGAGAAAAAATTTAAGGAATGATTTCATGTTCTATTTGTAGATTTTATACTATGAGTAAGCTCTACCACTTCTTTCTTTCTCAGTATGTGTACAACTATTGATTGTATACATATATTGCATAGTCTCCAATCTGTTCTTCGTTTATGGACTGCAATGAAAAATAGCTCTATTGATATGGTTGTTCTGGTACAACAAAAAGTTGGTGAAAATATTTTAAATCTGGCTGCAGACCACAAGGTTTGTGTAACCTGTTTCTTTGCCTTTGTTATTATGCAAGGTCTCACTGTGAACATGAGAATAACAGCTAAAAGGAAAGTGGAGAACAAAAACTGGAACACATTGGTTGTGAACTTGTGAAACATAATTGATTGTGAAACAAAAACTAGAATTGGATATTTAACCGCTATAACGAAAATTAAATGTTCTGAAACCACATTGAAGGTGATGGAGACTCTGAATTATGTACATGATGGATGCCTTACATGAGGATTGAAGATTGTGACTTCGAGAGTTTGAATGCTACACCAAACACAGATCATTAAAGAGCGCAAGAGAAATGATGATACTTCTCAATCCTTCACATTTTTATCTGAATTAAATATTATAGGTATTGATTGCTTATATTGCCCTACATATTCCATAGTGCCTGAGAAAAAACTGTAAATTGTGGTGATTTTATTTTGTAAATCTTTATTTGATCATACTTCAAAGTATAAGGAAACAATGTAACTTGAGTAAAATCTAAGCCACATTGTTTCTCTACACTTGACATATATTACACAAAAATTCTTTGATGTATGTAATTTGGGTGAGATCACATTGCCAAACTTTTTTTTTTGAGACCTCTATTGGTTGGCTTGCTAATGTGCCTTCTTATTGTGTTCATGATCCTTGCACTATTTTGAATATGGAGGCTGATTTGATATGACTTTATGATGCCCTTTGTTACACTAATGCAGTGTAACTTTTATTATCTAGAATCACTTTAAGATTATGTGAACTTGCTTTTCATTCTACTAATAGTAATTTATTTATTTAATGCTTTTGTCTATTGTTTTCTCATAAGAGCAATAAAATAGCTCAAAGAATATGTAAGGAAATTGGTTGACCTGGAGTAGTTCCCGCTATTGAGGAGAGGGTATTGGTGAATTTAAACGGTGATTCCACATACAGGACTCAGTATTTGTTCTCCCTTCACAATTGATGATTTGGTATTAGAGGGTTCCATTTCAACAATTGGTCTGTATGCCAATCCTTTTTTCAGGTACCATTACTGCTTGATTTGGCGATATAATTATACTATGCAACATATTGTAGTACACAACTATAAAGTGATCTAACTATTCAAGTTTTTTTTTTCTTTTGTTATGGCTCTGCAAGGAATTTGCTTTAATTATGTACTTCATGTTTTGCACACGGCTGGTAAAAATTAGTTTGAGTATATGCATTTTTTTTAATATGAACTTTATTTACATGTTTTAATTACTGAATTTTCCTATATGCACGAACTAACGTGATTGAATCTGATTTTTTGGCTCCTTGCAAATGTTCTGTCTCATAAGTTTAACCTCATTGCTTTTGGCTATTTAAACACTCACCTACTCTAATTAATACCTTTTTTGTGCTCTAATTTGTGAATAATTTATATATGGTATTTGTAGCATGGCATAGATGCCATTGATGATGTTTTATACCATGTTGAAACATATGATGTGACAACAATTAGAGCAAGCATGCCCAAATTTCTAATGTCTATGAAGATTAAATCACTTTATGCCATATGGATAATCTCTGGAGAAGAATCTGATGAGGTTTTTTTGTCGGTATCTGTACTTCCACAAGTCACCTTACAAGGAAGAGTTTCACACAGAAGTATGCCACAAGGTCATGGACTTAACATGTTATTAAAATTTCGTGCAACACATTTTGTATTGGCAGAAAGAATAATTCAGTGATTATATACTTTTGAAGGTTACTTTGGTAGTGAATGTATACTTTGGACATGGCACATGTTTTTTCAATGAAAGGAATTGTATAATTTTTTTGGGTGGAACTTAGAAGTATGTAGAGAATATGCAGTGATGTCTATTTCTTATTTTAAATGCAAAATTGGTTTATTTAAAAGGATTACATTCAGAGCAATAGTGAAATCAAATTTCCTCTTCGTTGTTACAGCTTTTATGTTGTTCCTTTACCACCAAATTGTTTGTCCCACTTTTTAATAAAATAATAAAAGATGTTTCACACATTCCATATGTTCATATGGTTCTATACCAAACATTCTACTCAAACAATTTATACAAGAAGTTAACAAGAACATTATCTTCAAGGAAGTTTTCCAAAAGATTTACATCAAATAGTTTGTATCATTTTCTAACATTTTTGCGACAAGGTTGGGTATTAATTCAATTAACCAACATTTAAGCAACATATTATATATCTTATTTGTACTTTTTTGTATGAATTATTTGTTTATCTTTTACATGTAAGATTGCGCTTGAGATCACACCCACAAATTTCATACTAACCGTAAAGGGCGAACAAAACTTAATATCGTACAATTGTCCAATTAATGTCTATAAGTAAGATGAAAAGGAAGATAATAACAACATATTAAGTGTTTCACTAATTAAAAGTGTATGTTTTAGTAAATATATCATTGTATTACTCTATATTCATATATATCAAATACGCAAATATTATAATTAACAATTGATTCGGTAAAAATTACCCGTGCATCGCACGGGCAAACAGGCTCTATCCTAGTAGTATCAAATTTACCAATTTACAATTCCACACACAGAGGAGGGAATTGCACACAAAGGGAGGGGTTCTAACTAACAAACTAATATATAAAATAGCACACAGTCGATCAGGGTGTTGAAGAAAACAAGTTGAAATTAAAAATTAAAACATTCTCATATCGTCTCTTGCGCAAGCTTTGATAAGATTATTAATCACTATCAGAAATGTAAGAACCGTCTAAAAAGAGACTGTGAATTAATTCATCCTCGGTTTGATCAGCGAAACAGTTGGTGCCAGAGCAGCGAGATAACGTCCTCAGGTTGTTGCGGGCGCACCATTCAAGAGTTTCCTTGAAGACACCGAACCTGTAGAGTTTCTCATCTTCAGAAGGGTATGTTTTGTTATATTCCTTGCACCAGCTTTCAAAGAGTTGTCTGGCTTCCCATTGAGAGTAGAGATGGCTATTGGGATTCAAATAGAGACGGAGACTGATAGGGTCGAGCCCCAAAATGTAGGTGAGAGTGAAAACCGTCGCTATCAACATGTTTTTGAGATATGAAACAACGGCGTGAATGACACCACCACTCTTCTCTCCTAATTCCTTGTCAACTAAACCAACAACTAACCAGAAACAAAACCAACCCAGACCAGATAAGAAACTAAGAGAGATCCGTTGCAATTTTGTAAGATTCACCATCAACGTTAAGTTAATGGAAGATTGCGGGTTTAACCATCAAGAAAAAATAGATTCAGAGGTTGAGGATTTTTACCTTTAGGGTCGGGCTCGGAAGGGAGCGCGAGGGATGTGACCTTGGACAGACGGAGGCGAAGCGCAGACATGGATCGGAATGTGGCTATTGCGGCGGTTGAGATTGCAGAGAGGAGAGGCTAAAACCGTGAAAGCAGAATGGGATGCCGTGATAGAATGAAAGACGACGGTTTTCTCCTTTTAAATCGTAATAGAGTGAATCGCCACTTTGGTCCCTAAGAAAGTAAGCGTCGGTCATATTAGTCCCTAGAAATCATTAATGGTGAAAAAAATTCATGAGTTTGTCCCCGTCGGTCATAGTAGTCTCTAACCACGTTGGGCCGTTAGTCCCTGGAATGGAACCAACGTTAAGTGACACATAGACTCAGCCACATAGGACAAAGTTATAAGGGGGTTAAATCGCACATTTTAAACACGGGGGACGCAAATTGCACATTTCTGAAACATCAGGGACGCAAACTGGAATTAAGCCTAGTAATAATAAGGTTTAATTGCAACTTTAGTCATTGATGTTCATAAAAACAACAATTTTAGTCCAATTTAATTTAATTACAAGATTAACATTGCCACCAAAAAGAGGACTAAATTGTGGTTTTTATAAATGTCAGGGACTAAAGTTGCAATTAAGCCTAATAATAATAGTCCTGAATTTCACATACTGACAGCAGCATGTTGACAGCAGCATGTTGACAGCAGCATTCCCCTATGATAGAGCCACAATGCGCACATTAATTTAGAAACTTCACAGAACATACATGATTCAAATAGGCATAGTGCAGTAGCTTCAAAGAAATCACATAAGAGCTTAAGCAGGGTTAATTGTTCGTTGTTAAAGAGCTGGCACTGGAGAAGAACCTATAATTTCCTTCTTTTTGTGATATAAAGACTTCAGTTTTTCCAATAAAAATGTCAATTAAGCATTTGCAGTTGTGGACTCCCACTGTGCATCACACTCAATGTCGAGGGTTACTACAAAATTATTACCAGCCTAATGATAAACTTTGTAGAAACATGGAAGAGAATAATTGAATAAGTTCAGGGATAGGAGAAGAGAAAGGAAATAAATTTAGGGAAATCAAGCTTGAGAAAGGAGAAGAGAAAGAAAGGAAATCAATTAGGGAAATCAAGCTTGAGAAAGGAGAAGAGAAAGGAAATCAATTTTTCCATTTAGGGTTAGGGAAATCAGTCATACCTGTAGTCTGTAGAACCGTAGAGCCATAGGGAGTGGGACAGCTGGACTGGTCTGGTGGTGGACAGTGGTGGTGCGGCGGCCGACGTGGTGGTGGCCGGTGGTGGTGCACGTTGATGACGACGAGACCTAGGTGAGAGTGCTTGTGGTGTACACTTGTGAGAGAAATCAGAGAATGAGAGTGAAGGGCGTGAGAGAGAGGAATCTGTGTGTGAGAGAGAGAGGAGTTGGGGTCTTGGGTACAAATCCAAATTCTCAGGGGGTTCAAAAAAATAATATTATAGAGGGGTAAGTAAGAAATTTATTTTTTCAGGGGTTTCAACTGAACCCTTTGGGCTGGCTGTGGGTCCGCCCCTGTTTCTATGGTTTTATAATCCTACTGTTTCTTGATATAAAACTAAGATTTGGCTATGCTAAATTGTAAATTCATAAGGTGTCAAAAATACAAGTCTAATAAGGTGTCAAAAATACAAGTCTAAATAACTTTCTCTGCACCACAGATTCTGTATTGTAAATATTGGCAGTCTGGCAGAGGGTTAAGTGCTAAGATTATCTCCAATGGTTTCAACATTCAACACCCTCAACACTCCACTTTTTCTCTTCCCAACACTCCACATCACCTTCTCTCTCCAGTTCAACACTTCATTCAACTTTTACCCACTCCAATAGTTTTTCATTCAACACCCTACCCCCTGCCCCACCACTTTTATTTCATATTTTGATTTAATTTTATATTTTTCTTTTTATGATTTCATAAAATTAAAATTTTCGATAAAAATTAAATTAAATAAACTATTATCGATTTAATTTAATTTAATGTTTTTTTATTTATTTAAATTAAATTAAATTAACGTAATATTTTTTAACGTAAATTAAATTAAAACACTTAACAATTTAATATTTTTTTAAAAAAATATACACAATAATTTATTTTATTTTATTAACTTCAAATGGAAGAAAAGAAACTAAGCACACAATAATACATTTCAAAGCAAAGGGGATAGTAGAAAGATAATAAGATGAATAAGATGATAGAAAACTTGATTTTTTTTTCTGTGTCCAAATCAAACGAACCAAATCTCTATTTATAGAGAAAAAAAAATGAATTTTGATAAATTTTTTAAATTTTTTAAAATTTTTTTTGAATGAAATAATTGAGTTGGAAAGATTAGGATAAAAGAAAATCGTCCGGACCAATCAACACGTGACACGCGTCCCAACTGCAGGCCATCTCTCTCTCCTCTGACGCGTGGCACGCACGCGCCTATCGGTTCCCAACCGACGCGTGCCACGCGTCCCACGTCCGGGTCGCCTGGGACCCACCTTCTGCCAGTTATGCAGCTAACGCGCCTTGTCGGCGCGTGTGTGGCACGCGCCTGACATTCACCAACCAGGTCGTGCCACGTGTCACCGAGCGCAGGTTTCACAAGTGTTGAATTTTTTCAACTCCTCTCTCCCCCTTTCAACTTTCAACACTTCCATTAAACACCATTACATACTCATTTCAACATTCAACACTACTCATTCAACACCATTGCTGATAGTCTAAGGGGGTGGTGGCTGAGTTTTTTCGTAAAATTCAGTGTGTGTGTGTTATAAGAGGAAACTTGCATTGTACGCTGACGTTTCAATTATCAGTAGTTTTTGTTTTGTAATGTTTTATTGGGAAAGGTTACCATCATGATTTTATGATGTGATATGATATTACAGCTCACAACATTTCACATATACATGGCATGGCATGTTGTGTTGTTGTTATTGATTCGTACTATATGGTTCTGAAAAAGTAAATTTCATTTCTTTTACCTATTTTTCCAACTAGAACTCATGATGTTGTGATGGATGGTCATGTCAAAGTTATGCATGTGATGTGGTCCATTGTCCTCACTCATGAGAATCCCAATTCCGAACAAGAAATTTTTATTTTTTAACCTTATATAAGGTGGGTTGAGGTTTTTTTTTTAATAATGAGAATTGGTAAAAAGTTTTTTACCACATTAATCCTAAGCCACACTCTATCTTCTCACCTTCTTCTTCTTCCTCAACCTCTCTCCCTCACCTCTGCAACTCTGTTCTTCATCCTCTCTCCCTCATCTTCTCCGACCAAGCCTTATTCTTCCTCTCTTCCTCGCCTTATCCTTACTCCTCTTGGTTCCCTTTTGTCCTTCCTCTGCCAAGCCCCTATCTCCGCCCCCAAACACTCCAAAATGCCAAGAGTCACCCCAAAAGCCTCGATCCACCAACAATTTTCCATGATCCGACATTCTCCCCCACTCTCCACTGCGATCCGCCACGATCCACCACTCTCCGGCCTCCAAATAAGGTAATGAATTAATGTTACTAGTCACACAAACCTTATTGTATTTCGTAAAATTACCAAAATCCCATTTTGGAAGACGTAATTTTATTCCTATAGGTCATGGGAACTCTCTTGTATCCATCAATAGTTACGACTTTCCTTCCCGTTCTTAACTGCAAATCAGATTGAGTAGAAGGTTAAGAAAAATTGAAGTGAACCAGACCAGTAATGAGAGTGACGAATAATAACTACATTGTCTCTTCGGCAAGTCATTTTTTTATCTTCCCACGAGTAATCTTCTTCCAAAGAAATCCCATACTTGTTTATGTAAGAGAGTGCAACATCGACCCTACCATAACCTTTATGGGTATCAGGGTTTTTTGGTTCATAGACGACACAGTCAACCAGTTCCTGCTCTGAAAGAGCAACAGCAAAGAGCAGCAGCAACCTGATTCAATTTTATGGAAGCCTTCAACGGTGCTTCAACGGTGCCTGTTGTTACAAAAGCCCAGCAAGCATCTACAAAACATATAAAAAAAGTTATTAATTATAGTAATATTATTAGAAGTAAACTGAAACAATTTGCTAATTTAGAGAACTCACTAATATGCATTTGATTTTTAACTTGAGTAACAGCACCGAAGTCCCTCCAATCAAACACATGGTGGTAAAGGTGATCCTGATGTTGATTGCGTTTGCGGATGAGCTTAACAAGCTGCACGCAAAATATAATAATGTGAGAACAATTTAACAAATCAAAAAATAGAAGGGAAAGATAAAAGACAAGTGACAGATTTTCTCCCATCTTTCCCCACTTTGTAGCAGAGCAACCTCCTACATTATGAAGACGAGAATACTGCATGAAATAAATAAATAAAAAGAAGAAAGTTCATACCCAGAAGAGGCCAGTCAAAGCCGCACAAACAAGAACCTAACATAGAGGGCTAAGCATGATGAAGTTGAGTGAGGGACTGAGTGAGGGTTCGGATGCATTATTAGAATTTATAATGACTTGCATGATTCTTTTTTTTTAACACTTGCATGATTCTTTTTTAATCTGTAGCGAATCCAGTTTTAAATATTTTTCTTATATAAATACAAATTAAATCAAATGTAATAATTTTTTCAAATAAATATTTAATCAATCAAAATATAAGTTATTTTTAAATAAATATTCAATCAATCAAATGATGACTTGTAATATTGTATTATATATTTGATAAAAAAATTGATTAAAATGGGCTCAAGCCCTCCAAATTATCAACAAAAAGGATTAAAATACTCTTATGATAATGTCAAGTTGTATTTTTTTTTCATAAATATTTAAAAGTCACACATATTTAGTATATATGAAAATAGATAGACACAAAAACTCCCGATGAGAAAGAATATGAGAAAGTTTTTGTTGTTCCTTTGTTATGTTGTCTGCATTTTAGCTAAGTTAAGTTTTGGCCAACATGTCGGACCCGATGTCACAACATCTTGCTTGTGAAATCTGTCCCTGCGAAACCTGCAATGAGTTGGCTAGGTTTTCTATGAAGCTTCGTTTTGATTACTTGGTGATCAAGCTAGGGTATTTCTGGAAGCTTATGTGCGTCGTTCAAGGATTATATTCTATGTGATCAAATCGGTTTCAATGATTTGATTTGAGGATTGTGTGGGAGTTTTATTTCTGAAATAGGAAACTTATTATTGAAGACTTTTCTGCAGATTTGTTTCCTAGTAACTCCCTGAGTGTTGTGTGGACCTTTGCTCGTCCAAGCCCATCGAAGACAAAACCTGGATGACTGCTATATATGAAGACCGAAACCTAGTGTTAGGTAGAGAGCTTCTGTTGAGTAAAACTAGGGTTTACTCTTGTCTGTGTTCACGCTTGTTGTTCTCTCAGCTTATTAATGTATTGATTCTTTTGCTGAGAGTTGATTTTTGTTGTTTGATCATGAGATCTGTCTTTGTTCTTGTTGTGAGCTATTGAATCATTGTGGCAGTGATTGAGAGAAAGTGAGAGGGGCTCTCATACTTAGGGGGAGGACTAAGTAATAAACACTTGTAGAGATAGGTAGAAAAGGTTGTGAACTGGGGCAGTTCAATTAAGACCTTTTGTGTACAATTTCTCTGAATAGTGGATTATCTTTCTCTTGGGTGAAAGCCCTCCAGACGTAGGTGATTTTGCACCGAATTGGATTAACAATCTCGTGTGTCTTGTCTCAGTTTATGTTCTTTATATTGCATATTCAATTAACTGTTTTGTATCATGTTGTACAAGATGTATTAGACATCTGGTAGAACATATGTCCGCGTGTGCCACAATTTCAATTGGCATCAGAGCAGGCACCCTGTTCTGATTGGGTGAGCTCCAGGGATTTACTATTCTGGTATCATGGACAATGACAAGGATGTGGGTTCAATTCACAGGCCACCTATGCTTGATGGGACAAATTATGACTACTGGAAGGCTCTCATGGTTGCCTTTCTCAGATCTATTGATGATGGAAAGGTGTACAAGTCGGTGCTCAAAGGGTGGACTCATCCAGTGCAAACCAAGGAAGGAACCACAACTATTGAACTCAAACCTGAAGTAGATTGGAGCAAGACTGAAGATGAAGAAGCTGCTGCAAACTCTAAGGCTCTTAATGCTATTTTCAATGGTGTTGACAAGAACATGTTCAGACTGATTCATAAGTGTACTACTACTAAGGATGCTTGGGAAATTCTCAAGGTTGCTCATGAAGGTACAACCAGAGTTCGCTTATCAAGACTTCAACTGCTAACTACTCAATTTGAAAATCTCAAGATGAAGGAGGAAGAAACAATCTCTGAGTCTCATATGCGTGTGCGTGATATGGCAAATGCATCTTTTGCACTAGGAGAACCCATGACAGATGAGAAATTGGTCAGAAAAATCCTTAGGTCTTTACCTAAGAAATTTGACATGATGGTCACTGTTATCGATGAGGCACAAGACATTAGTAGCATCAAAGTGGATGAACTAATTGGTTCATTACAAACCTTTGAAATGTCCATCAATGATAGGTCCGAGAAAAAGAACAAGAGCATAGCATTTGTGTCAAATATGGGAAAAGGAAGTCAGAATGGTGGAGACACAAATGAAAATCTGGAAGAAGCACTAGCCTTGCTTGGGAGAAAATTCAACAAAGTCATGAGAAGATTTGACAGAGGTTCTAGACCAAGTGTTACTGACAACAGGTCTGCCACCAGCAAGGACACAGGAATGGCTCCCAAAAACAGAGAAGATGACAGAGCAAGCAAAGTAAAAGGGGTACAATGTCATGAATGCGAAGGTTTTGGTCATATCATAACAGAATGTGCAACATACCTGAAAAGGCAAGCAAAAGGAATGGTGACAACGTGGTCAGATGATGATTCTGAGGAAGAAGAGGAACATCCAGTAATGGGATTGACAGTAAAATACAACACTGATAGTGACTCCAGTGATGAAGAGATCTCAGATGAAGAACTTGTTGCTGCATACAAGCTCTTGTTGAAAAAATGGCATGAGGTGTAAGATCAAGGTTTGATCAGTGGTTGCATCTCTATATTTTGATGATTACAATTAAGGTTCGTGATGATGAACAATTGTGGTACTCTAACGTTTGTCTTTTATAGTTGTGACAAACAGGTTCTGATTCTGACCCAAGCCAATTCAATCAGAAGACAAAGACCCAAGAGTAACCAGAAGAGAGTTCTAAAGCGCACCATGTTCGTTCAGAACAGTGGCAAATCCTTCAGAAGTTCTGAAGATAGAAGCTCTCAAGAGGTACTGAAGAACCAGAGTCAGAAGTTCTGAAGACCAGATGTTCCAGAAGGAACGGTCCAGAAGTAGAAGACTCAAGTTCTGAAGACCTGCAAGAAGCTGGCTCTGAAGACCAAAGCTATTCTAGCTCTGACGTTCAGAAGTTATGAGGAATTTGTTCAGAAGCAGAAGTTGCAAGGTCAGAGGATCCAAGCTTCCGTCTGACTTTGATCAGAAGCTTCACCAACGTTCATCTGAAGCAATCCAGATCATAAGTCAGCTGGTGAAAGGACATGTCGCTGTCATAGTACAAATCGTACAGCCTCAGTCTGTCCGCCACCTACCTCGTTCAGCCTAGCAGTCTGATATTACAAGATTGTCACTCCAATGGACAAAACCCTAGCAACGGCTACATCATATGTCTTGGAATATATAAGGGCTGAGTAAAGAAGAAAGAAGCTAAGAAACTTTGCTAATATTATCGAATTCATTCTAACCATTCTCTTAGCAATATTTCTTCACTGTTCAAAAACATCTGAGTTTACCATTAGCTTTTCAGAAGCATTTCTTGTAAACCCGAAATCTTTTACAAACACATTGTAAAGTTCCTTAAGAGACCAAGGTTGGTCGGATCTTGAGAGAACTGAATCAAGGTTGATTCAGTGTTTAGCTAGTCTTTAGAGGATCAGTAGATCAGCTTCTTGAGAGAATACTAGTGAGAAAATCAGTGTATTGTTAGTCACTTAGCAGGTTGCAAAGTGCAGTTGTAACACCCATTGATTTTAGTGAATTGCCTTCATCAGAAGAAGGAAGAAATCACCTTCACGGGTGGACTGGATTAACTTGAGCTTTTATCTCAAGTGAACCAGGATAAAATACTTGCGTGCTTTACTTCATATCTTTCAGCACCTAGTTCTTATCTTTGAGTTTGGAAAAAGTTCAAAAGTATATCCTTTATTCAAAAACTCTATTCAACCCCCCCCCCTTTCTAGTGTTTTTTCGCACCTTCATGAGGCTTGCGACTATGGCAGGAATCTGGACAAAACTGTCACAAAGCTTGAAAAGGAAAAACAAGAACTTCTAATTCTAAATGAAAATCTTCAGGAGGAAGCATCTGTCTTGAAGTCCAAACTGGAAGGTATGGTTAAATTTGTACGCATGTTGAATAATGGAACTGATATGTTTGATCTCATGCTAGAAACAACAAAAACCTCCAGGGATGTGAAAGGACTGGGATATGTGAGTGACTCTACACCAGATGATGACAAGAAGGTCACTCATCAGTTTGTTCCTGCTGAAAGGATAACTGAATTTCACATGTCAAACCAGATGTCACAACATGGTGTCAAACATGTGTACTCTAAGATTCCATATGCTTATTCTCAAGCACAGAAAAGAAACAAAACTGGATGGAAATGTCACCATTGCGGGAAGTATGGCCACATAAAACCTTATTGCTACATGCTACATGGGTTTCCAAAAATAAGTTCAGTTAAATTCAACTCTAATGAGTTAAATAAGAAGAAATGGAAGCCTAAGATCAACACATCTGCACTAGTTGCATATACCTCTATGAGAGCTTCCTCAAAAGAGGATTGGTATTTTGATAGTGGGTGTTCTAGACATATGACTGGAGTAAAGAATTATCTTGGTGATGTAAAACCACACTCCACCAGTTATGTTACTTTTGGTGATGGTGCTCAAGGAAAAATCAAAGGATCCTGAAAGCTTGTTAGTAGTGGATCTCCAGAGCTGGATGATGTCTTGCTAGTAGAAGGTCTGGCAGCAAATCTGATAAGCATAAGTCAGCTATGTGACTTGAATCTAGATGTTACATTCTGCAAAACTGGATGTCAAGTAACAGATGGAAATGGTGAAGTTGTCATGAGAGGTGCAAGGTCAAAGGATAATTGCTACATGTGGATCTCTCAGTAGAAATCTATGTCCTCAAGGTGTTTGATAACCAAGGAAGAGGAAGTCAAGCTATGGCACCAAAAGCTTGGACATCTAAATCTAACGAGCATGAGGAAGATAATCTCAAAGGAGGCTATCAGAGGTCTACCAATCTTGAAGATAGAAGAAGGAAAAATCTGTGGGGAATGCCAAGTCGGAAAACAAACAAAAGCCTCTCACAAGAAGATGCAACATGTGGCAACAACCAGAACACTGAAACTTATTCACATGGATCTCATGGGACCAATGCAAGTAGAAAGTATTGGAGGAAAAAGGTATGATTTTGCCTGTGTTGATGACTTCTCAAGATACACCTGGGTGAATTTTATTGCAGAACAATCAGACACTTTTGATGTGTTCAAAGGACTATGTCAACAACTCCAGAGAGAGAAGGGTTATGGAATTGTCAAAATCAGAAGTGATCATGGCAAGGAGTTTGAAAATAGCAGATTCTCAGACTATTGTACCAGTGAAGGAATAGGTCATGAGTTCTCAGCACCTATTACTCCTCAACAAAATGGACTGGTGGAAAGGAAGAATAGAAAATTGCAAGAATCTGCCAGAGTAATGTTGCATGCCAAGAAACTTCCTTATCACTTCTGGGCTGAAGCAATGAATACAACTTGTTACATTCACAATCGGGTGACAATTAGGTCTGAAACTACTTCCACTTTGTATGAGTTGTGGAAAGGGAGAAAACCTACTGTAAAATACTTTCATGTTTTTGGAAGTAAATGTTACATACTAGCTGATCGAGAGCAAAGAAGAAAGATGGATCCAAAGAGTGATGAAGGTATTTTTCTTGGATACTCTACAAACAGTAGGGCATATAGAGTCTACAACTCTCGCATCAGGACAATGATGGAATCCATAAATGTAGTGGTTGATGATAAATTGGAAGAAACTGAAGTTACACAGAATATTGAAGAAGATCTTCCACCTCAGTCCGTTGTCAGACCACATGTCACTGACATAACATCAGACAGTGAAACTGAAGATGAAAATGAAAGCACATCACCACAGAACAAAGGACCCTCTATCAGAATTCAGAAGATTCATCCTAAGGAAAACATCATAGGAGATCCTAACACAGGAGTAATTACAAGGTCCAGAGAAATCATTGCAAATGGTTGTTTCATCTCAAAAATTGAACCCAAGAATGTCAAGGAAGCCCTCACAGATGAGTACTGGATAAATGCTATGCAGGAAGAATTGGCTCAGTTTAAAAGAAATGATGTGTGGAATCTAGTGCCTAGACCAGGTGGTGTAAATGTTATAGGTACCAAGTGGATTTTCAGGAACAAGCCAGATGAAAGTGGCAATGTCACCAGAAATAAGGCCAGGCTAGTAGCTCAAGGGTATACTCAGATTGAAGGAGTTTCCCCAGTGGCTAGATTAGAATCCACCAGACTTCTGCTTGGAGTGGCATGTCTTCTGAAGTTCCGATTGTTTCAAGTGGATGTTAAAAGTGCTTTCTTGAATGGTTATTGAATGATGAAGTCTATGTTGAACAGCCAAAAGGGTTCACTGACTCAACTTATCCAGAACATGTTTACAAGTTGAGAAAAGCACTATATGGATTAAAACAGGCACCAAGAGCTTGGTATGAAAGGCTTACTGAATTCCTAACTAGCAATGGTTACAACAAAGGTGGAATTGATAAGACTTTATTTGTAAAGAGTGTCAAAGGAAATTGATGATTGCGCAGATATATGTTGATGACATTGTCTTTGGCGGAATGTCAGACCAGATGGTAGAACATTTTGTCAAACAAATGAAATCTGAGTTTGAGATGAGCATGGTAGGTGAACTAAACTACTTTCTGGGCTTGCAAGTGAAACAGATGGAGGACTCTATGTTCATTTCTCAGAGTAAGTGTTGACCTGGGGATATAAGGGTATTTTTGTGGGTCTTTTATTTTATTTTTAATTTATTTTCTGAGTTTTAATTAGTTTTTATGGTATTTTTAAGTAATTTTCGGATTTTAATTAATTTAGGATTTTATGAGCTTTTATTTTGATTTATTAGATTTTAGTAGTTTTTATCTATCATTAATTAGTACTTTTTAAATTATAGATTTAGTTATGATTTAGGTTGTTTATTTTTGGGTTGTTATCTTTCTAGTATTTTATTTGATTTATTTTGATATTTTTATTTTATTTTATTTAGGATTTTCGGAATAAAAAGAAAAGAGAAAATCAGGAAAACGGAGCTGATCCGGTGCTGCTGGTCCACGGGATTTACTATGCATACGTAGGAGATGGACGACTGTTCTTTTCTTCCCTGCCACATGGCTTAATCCCGCTGTGGGTCTACGGTAGTGCCATGGTCCGCAAAGCACTTGAATGCTCACTTAAAACTTGGACCAATGGTGATGCGACACGTGGCCGTTTGGTGGGTTGAAAGATATCACGTGAAAAGGAGAAAGAGAACGTGACGGGACGGAAGAAAACAATATTTATATATTAGGTTTTGGTTGTTTAAATAGGGGAGAACCAGATATATTGAGAGTGGAGCAGCAGCCGTGAACAAAATAAGGGAGAAACAAGAAGCTTCAATTCTTCATTAATTTGATAAGTTTTTCTTCTGTAATTTTCATTGTCATGTTTGGCTAAATCTCTTTTAGTACTTGGGTGTTGATCCTTTTTAGGATTATGTTTTGATTCGAACATTTGCTTCATATGAATTTTATTTATTAATCTACGTAGTTGTTTCAATTTATCTTGATTATACTTGAATGCATGCGAGTAATTTACTGATTCTTATGAGAACGGAAGTTGATTAGGAATTAGAGAAACAAGGAAACAATTAGATTAGGCGTTCCCTACTGCTTGATTCAAGAGTAGAGCCTAATTGCGTTGGCCAGTATAAATAGGACTTAATCTTCAATTCTCTGGTCTAGGTGCTCGTACAACAGACTTAGTAATTGAATTGAAAGTCTAGGGCGTGTGAGTTATCAACATCTTAGAACATAGGCTAAATCGCAGTAGAGGAGTTTATTAAATTCATATGAACATTGTTAGAATAAAGGCATAAGCCGAATAGGTGAAACAGGACCCAAGTACTATTTTTCTCATCTGATTTCTTAAACTATTTGATTTTCGCTTTTACTTTTTATGAGTGATTGCTACAATCTTTAAAATCCTTAAAATTGGTTTTTATTTTCATAATCTAAATACTAGAAGTTAATATAATTAGTATTGAATCACAATCCTCGAGGAATCGATAATTTATTACTACGAGCAACTTTGTACACTTGGAAAGTAGCTATCAGTAAGTATGCTAAGGAATTGGTTAAAAAATTTGGTCTGGAAAATGCAACACACAAGAGAACTCCTGCAGCAACTCATGTCAAATTGACTAAGGATGAGAATGGAGTAGATGTTGATCAAAGCTTATACAGAAGCATGATTGGAAGTTTGCTGTATCTCACTGCTAGCAGACCTGACATTGCCTTCTCAGTGGGAGTTTGTGCTAGGTATCAAGCTGCACCTAAGGAAAGTCATCTTCTACAAGTCAAGAGGATCATCAAATACATCGGTGGAACTATTGACTATGATATCTTTTATACTCACAACACTGATCCTAAGTTGATAGGCTATTGTGATGCAGATTGGGCAGGAAATCCAGATGACAGAAAAAGCACCTCAGGGGGTTGTTTCTTCTTGGGAAATAATCTCGTCTCTTGGTTCAGCAAAAAGCAAAACTGTGTTTCCTTGTCTACAGCTGAGGCAGAGTACATTGCTGCTGGGAGTGGTTGCACTCAATTGATGTGGATGAAACAAATGTTGAAGGAATATGATGTCAAACAAGATGTCATGACATTGTTCTGTGACAACCTAAGTGCTATCAACATTTCCAAAAATCCAATCCAGCATAGCAGAACAAAACATATTGATATTCGTCATCATTTCATTAGAGAATTGGTGGAAGAAAATATTATCACTCTTGAGCATGTGGAAACTGACTTGCAGTTAGCATACATTTTTACAAAAGCACTGGATGCGGCAAAATTTGAGAAATTAAGAGGAAAGTTAGGGATTTGTGTCCTAACTGACTTGTAGCAGTTAATGACACTTGTCACGGGCAACGACTATATTGTTCATTACATAACTGCCCATGATCGCGTACTGAGATTCATCAATCCATTTCCGTGTGTTCTCCAAAAGTGTGACTGCTTTCTATCTCTAACCTTCAACATTTATTTTTCAGTTTTCTCTACAGTTCACTTCACCATGACTCATGATTCTGGCAAGAAGAAGAAGGGAGGATTAAAGATCTTCACCCCATAACACAATGTGAAGATTGTGGGTGCCACTGCATCTTCTGCAAATCCCTCTGGGGTTCCCCATAAAGCTGCAAGTGCTACCCATGCTCCAATTGGGTAAGCCAAACCACGAAGAAGAAGCCTTCGTATCAAGCATGTGGCTCCTAAGAGAGGATCCAGTAAGAATTTGGGGATACAATATATTTCTGATGATGAGGATGATCAAAATCCCAATCTTCCAGAAGCTGTGAATCAAGAAGATAATGAGGCTCTTGAGAAGCTTGCAAATGTAGCTACTGCTGCAAATGTTGCACCAGATGTTGAACTGACACATCAATCCTCTCCATCTGGTTGTATTGTCAAGTCTCATGCTTCTAGTCAAAAGGAGCACGATGAGAATGAAACCTCTGCACATGAAGTTTCTTCCTCTGAGGAGGTTCCTGTTCAGAAAACCCCTACTTCATCCACCAAAAAGGGTGAGGAAAAGAAGGTGATTGCATCTGCTGATGAAGACTCTGATGGAGAATTTGCTCATAAAAAAGGTCCATGTTCCTGTTAGTGGTGTCAAGAAGAAGGTTGCAGACATAACGAAGCAGAAGAACAAAGGATCTGCTGCTAAGACTCCAAAGACTTCCAGAAGTTCTCATATTCCAAAATCTGGGAATGAGACAAAGAAATACAAGAAGTCAGAACCTTCTACTGGAAAGAAAAGAAGACATGTGTCTGATCCTGACTCCGAGGCCGATGTCGAGCCAGATGTCCCAGACATCTCAACCTCTGCCAGAAAACGGATGAAAGGTAAGAAAATTCCTCAAAATGTACCTGATGCTCCTGTGGACAATGTGTCCTTTCATTTTCCATACTCTGCTCAGAGATGGAAATATGTGGTTCAAAGGAGGCTTGCTATTGAAAGGGAACTACATGAAGATGCCTTGGAACTCCAGGAAATCATGGAGGTTATCTCTGCTGCTGGTTTGATGAAGACTGTCAAGGATCTTGGCAGATGTTTTGACAAGCTTGTTAGGGAGTTCATTGTGAACATCCCTGCTGATTGTGATGATGCTTCCAGTGCTGAGTACAGGAAGGTGTTTGTGAGGGGGAAGTGCATCAACTTCTCTCCTGAAGTGATCAATGAGTTTTTGGGCAGAAGCCCTGTTGTTGTGGCTCAGGGGGATCCTGAATTGAATTGGGTTGCTACAACCCTTACTGGGAAGTTGGTCAGGAAGTAGCCTAAGAAGGGATTGCTTCCATCTGGGAGGTTTACTGCCAAGTATGCTGTTCTCTACAAGATTGGTACTGCCAATTGGATGGCCACTAATCACTTGTCTGGTGTGACTCCACCTCTGGCCAGAATGCTTTATTTGGTTGGCACTGGGGGTGAGTTTGATTTTGGAAAGCTGGTTTTTTAGCAGACTCTCAAGCATGCTGGATCATATGCTGTGAAGATGCTTATTCTGTTCCCTTGTCTTCTCTCAGAGATCATTGCACATCAACAACCTACTATTGTGAGGGCTGATGAGTCTCAAGGTAAGAAGCCCCTGCCTCTCAAGTTTGATTACCGGTTGTTTGCTGGGACACATGTTCCAGACATTGTGCTCTCTGCAGCAAAGGGAACTGGCAGTGCCAGTGGCACTAAGGCAGTTGGTTCTAGCAAGGAAGACATCTTGGCTGAGTTGAAGGCTGTCTCCAAGTCTCTTGGGGACACTATTCAGACTTGCAAGGTCAGAAAACTCAATGTTGATCAACTCATCAAGACTATGTCAGATGTTGCAACTGCTGCTGCTGAGGAAGAAAGTGAAGAAGAGGAAGCTGAGGCTGCTGCTGATGAAGAAGAAGATGCTGAGACTGAGGAGACTGTAGAGGAAGAATAAGAGGAAGACAATGAAGATGAAGATGAAGAGGATGTCACTAGTTTTGAGAGTTCTGCAACTCAGAGCACGTTTCTTTGATTTGTTATTTTCCCTTTGGATGTATTTGGTGCTCCTGGTCTGTATAATTCTTGAATATGGTGCTGATGACTTCTGTGGATAGCTCTGGTAAGCACTTGGATGCTATTTTGTTATGACTACCTTTGCCAAATTATGCTAATAAGGGGGAGTAATTAGCATTTGGTTATCTCTGGTATTTGGTAGCTGGTTCTTTATGGCTTTCTGCTATTGTGGTTTGGTAGCTTCTTGCTACTGTGCAGTTGTGTGTTCTATTCAAACAACATCTTGTTGTTTGTGATAGTTGATTGTGTGCTGCTGTGCTAAACTCTAATATGGTATTCTGCTGCACTGAGAATGGTTATGAGATGGAAATGTGCATAGCTGATGCTACTAGCTATGTTGATGTGTAAGCTACCTTGTTTGTGTGGATGCTCTTCTATGTTGATTCAAGGGTTTCAAGCTCCAAGCTGCTGAAAAGTTCTTTATGATAGTGGATTGTATTAGCTAAAATTTGACAAAGGGGGAGATTGTTGTTCCTTTGTTATGTTGTCTGCATTTTAGCTAAGTTAAGTTTTGGCCAACATGTCGGACCCGATGTCACAACATCTTGCCTGTGACATCTGTCCCTGCGAAACCTGCAATGAGTTGGCTAGGTTTTTTGTGAAGCTTCGTTTTGATTACTTGGTGATCAAGCTAGGGTATTTTTGGAAGCTTCTGTGCGCCGTTCAAGGATTATATTCTATATGATCTAATCGGTTTCAATGATTTGATTTGAGGATTGTGTGGGAGTTTTATTTCTGAAATAGGAAACTTATTATTGAAGACTTTTCTGCAGATTTGTTTCCTAGTAACTCCCTGAGTGTTGTGTGGACCTTTGCTCGTCCAAGCCCATCGAAGACAAGGCCTGGATGACTGTTATATATGAAGACCAAAACCTAGTGTTAGGTAGAGAGCTTCTGTTGAGTAAAACTAGGGTTAACTCTTGTTTGTGTTCACGCTTGTTGTTCTCTTAGCTTATTCATGTATTGATTCTTTTGCTGAGAGTTGATTTTTGTTGTTTGATCATGAGATCTGTCTTTGTTCTTGTTGTGAGCTATTGAATCATTGTGGCAGTGATTGAGAGAAAGTGAGAGGGGCTCTCATACTTAGGGGGAGGACTAAGTAATAAACACTTGTAGAGATAGGTAGAAAAGGTTGTGAACTGGGGCAGTTCAATTAAGACCTTTTGTGTACAATTTCTCTGAATAGTGGATTATCTTTCTCTTGGGTGAAAACCCTCCAAACGTAGGTGATTTTGCACCGAACTGGATAACAATCTCGTGTGTCTTGTCTCAGTTTATGTTCTTTATATTGCATATTCAATTAACTATTTTGTATCATGTTGTACAAGATGTATTAGACATCTGGTAGAACATCTGTCCGCCTGTGCCATAATTTCAGTTTTCATATGAGAATATCTCAAAAAATATGTATTCAAAAAATATGTGTTAAAATAAGAGTTTAATGGATATGCACATGCCACATTGGATGAAACATTACATTCAATTTTAATTTAAAAGAAAAATATCCTTTCTGATTTTGAGAAAATAAATTGGATGTTTGGGTAAACCAATTTTACAATCACAGTGCACAACCATTTAATTCCCACTCAAATACTTTACATACATTATATATATACATTTGTGTGTGAATCTATTATTATTATTATTATTATTATTATAATAATAATAATAATAATAATAATAATAATAATAATAATAATAATAATAATAGCAATGTTATTCATGATTAGGAATGATGGAATCTTACATAAGTTTTAAAAATTCCATTGCTACGCACGATGGAATCCGAGACATGTAAGTTACATATGATTTTAAAAAAATTCTCATGTCAAAAAGGAGGAATCTCACATTTTCATGAGAATTGTAATTATTTCTCACAAACATTTCCTCGCACTACATTTTTATATTTTTTAATTAAATATTTTTTAGAAACACTCCAAAGAGTAATATATAAATCAAACATGTTTTTCATTTTAACCTCGAGAATGACATTCTTGGTAATGGAGTTTGTAGGAACATCATTTCTGGTAATGCCATTCTTAAACTTGTAGCAAACGCCCTTAGGTCGACACTAGGGTATTTGACTTTAACAGCGAGCTCTGGCGAATCCGTAGAGAACACAAAATATCTATGGAACTTCGTCATATGGAACGTCACGACAAAGATGTGAGAGGTTGGTTCTCATGCTGTCAAGAGCCGCAAAGACAAACAAGCTTCTCGATCTACCACTTTGGGTCCATATATGGAGACTGAGGGAGTTAATCAAAGCTTTCTCACCCAAGAGGTGATGGGAACAAAGCTTGGGTTATGGTTTGCATATAGAGTCAATGACGACTTTGAATCTCTTCACCTTATTTTTCGTCTTTTCACTTTCTCAAAGCTCAAACGTTTATGTTAATGAAGAAGTGTCTTCTTCTAAAACCTTCATATTTCATGTGAATTATGCATTAAAGTCATCAATTATACATGTTTGAAGTTTCATCGTGGTGGCTCGTTTGAGATATTGGGTTTCACAACTACTTTATTGACAGAGTTCTTCGAGCATGAAACAAGGCTATTGACCGCCGAAAGAGGCTACAATGGTGGTTCCTGAAGGTGCAACTATGGTTGTTTATGTAACCACTAACGTTTGTGGTTTTCTTCAAGGGGGTTGGTAGAGATGCAGGTGGTGGATGAATTGGTGTTATGGAGGTGTTGAGGACCAATTGGGGGTTCCGGTGGAAGAGTAGTGAGAACATGAGAGATGAGGGAATAAGTGAGGGAGCAAAATAGAAGATTACATTATTTAAAATGTATAGTCCCGCATATAGGATTGTGGCATAGTGATCTTGGATGTCTTTCTTATTCACATAGAAGGTTGTGACTTAAAAACTTGGAGTGTCTTATTTTCGTGAGAGGACTCATAAGAAACATGTATATGTTTTTTTTTTCTTGAACAAAGAGGAACATGTATATGTTATTCTCAGTGGCTTGAATGTTAGTGTGACAATGTATCAAAATTATTCTCAAACAATAGATTCTTTGGAAAGTACTTAGTAGTGAATTAAAAGAATGAGCTAACTCTGTTTCTATTCCTCATAAAATAAATGAAATTTGATTTTAATCCTTTGCAAGTAAAAGTTTGGAAAATGTCCATTCATTTGAGGAAATAACTTGTTTGTAGTCATCATTGGAGTTTGAGCTCTGACCAACTTGCTTGCCATGTGGCATCACCGACCGTAGAAGACACTAACACATGTTTAATGAAACTAAGTTGAAATTTTACATGCAAATTTTAATTAAAACTTCAATACCATACGTGTTTAACGATTGTACATTAGTGTAAAACCGTGCATTGAAATTAATTTTAAATCATAAATATTTTTTCTCGATATTTATACTTCTTTCTTAAAAAATTGAATTAATTTTCAATTAATTATTTAAATACCTAAAAAAAATCTAAGAATGGAATGAGTATGAAAATTTAAGTTGATAGTAGTAATAATAAGGTTTAATTACAACTTTAGTCATTGATATTTATAAAAATCACAATTTTAGTTCCCGACCTAATTTAATTACAAGACCGGTCCTCACATTTTCTCCCGTTTGCAACGTTAGTCTTTCTGTCGAATTATTAACTGAAGAGGCTTATGTGGCAAGTCTCTGGGGACGTAGCACTGCCACTGGAGAGAGGACTAAAATTGTGATTTTAATAAACTTCAGAGATTAAAGTTGCAATTAAGTCTAATAATAATATAATAATAATCCTGAATTTCACATACTAGATGGATAGTAGATAAATTTCCCACTTCGAAATTCCAATCTCAATGCGCAATTCTGCATCGTCCCAATCCTGGGCGTGACTGTGATTACGAATCACCCTGCGCCACCGACTCGTTGCTTCATTCCATTCTCTCCGTTCTTCAAAACCCTAAAACTCATGGCCGCTCCTCCGCCAACCAAGGACCAAGTCCTCTCTCTCCTCGCCGCTGCCAACAACCATGGTGACCTCTCCGTCAAAACCTCCTCCTTGAAACAAGCCAAAGACCTTCTTCTCTCCCTCGACCCCTCTCTCGCCGCCGACCTCTACCCTTACCTGCTCGAGCTTCAGTCTTCTCCCGAATCTCTCGTCCGCAAATTGCTCATCCAGTCAGTTCCCCTAACCCTCTTCTTCTTCTTCCAATTACTGTGTCTTCAATTGATTCATAGGCTCTTAAAATTTTCTATGCTCTATATTGAATTGGCTATGGTTTATTTCACGTTTTCCACTTCGAATTAGCTTGTTAGGGCAATGCTGTGCGGCGACATTTCGTGTTTTTGTGGTTGGGTGCAATTTTTACCTGTTGAATTTAGTAGCTTGTTTTTTCCCCATCTATGTGTTATTCGTCATTTGAATTATGCTCTCCATACGTGGCAACTGCTGGCTTGGTTGTGTGTATTTTTGTTGATGCGATTCCTTCTTTCGTTCGATATTTTTCAGGATAATCGAGGAGATTGGTTTTAAAGCAGCTGAGGATTCTCCGAAACTGATATCGGTACTGCTAACATTTTTACGAGATAGTGATGTGGAGGTAGTAAAGCAGTCTATTGTTAGTGGCTCGAATATATTCTGTAGTGGTTTTGAGGAGTTAGTTGTGCAGGTACTTCTCTCGTGACCCTCCTCCATAACTGCAAATGTCTTGAATAATAACTATTGCAAATGATTGAGGTTAAGGATTTCTATGGTTTAACTTTATTTGGGGTTTGGGCTCAGGCTTAAGTTACATGGAACTGACTTGATTTATATAATAACTATTGCAAATGATTGAGGTTAAGGATTTCTATGGTTTCTATAGTCTTACCGGTTCTTGATATAAAACCAAGATTTGGCTATGTTGAATTATTGTCCATCTTTGATTATTCCAATTTGTTTATGTGATCAGTAATGACTGCTGATTAATCTGTGAATTGTTTGGCGTCTTAGTTTTTTAGGAACTTTCACCTTCTTTCTTGTTCTTTGCCCATTTGATTTAAAAGAAGGGATTCATTAAGATGAGCTCATTTCACCCCCTCTATATTTCTGACTTTGGATCATAGTGTGATACTGACAAGTGATGGTAATTTGGAAAATTGAACAGTTTCAACAATGTGGTAAAGTTGAGAGGTGGTTAGAAGAGATTTGGATGTGGATGCATAGGTTCAAGGATGCTGTTTTTGGGATTGCTCTGGAGGTAATTAGCTCCTGCTTTTAAATCCATTGTAATTTTCATAATTGCTTGGGGACCTCTACAAAATGTATATGATGTCTTGTTGCACTTTTCTATCTTCAGAAATTATTATGTTTGGAAGGTCGTTTATTAATGTGGAATATACTAATTAACCGGCTCAACTATTTGAACTATGCAATTGTATAATATTTGAAATTCAATCAAAATTCTTAATAATTTAGGGTAGACCTAACTCTATCCCAAAAGCCAGCTCAGGGGTGAGGAGGATTACTCTACTCTTTATATAGACTTCGTTAATAAGGACTTTATTAGCCTTATCTAAAGTTTAGTCAATTTAGTCGAAGAAGCTTTTGGGTTTTAAACATTTGTCAGTTTGACTTTTGTATATGATTATAGGCAGCCATTGAGAGACATAAGTTACATAAGTACATAACTATTCTCAGGTTTTCTTTCATTGAGTGCAAGGTTGCTGTGTATGTGGTCGTCATGTCTATATGGCTTATGATATATTTTGGTTACGGATAGTTACTTTTCTGTGGTGCTTTTCCTGGGACATGGGCCTGTGCACTTACCTATCAAGTTATGATAATTTTGTCAGCTGTAGAGGACTTTTTTGAAGGTTTCTCTCATGGGGGCAGGGACCTTGATGCATATGATATAAGTAATGATGTCTACCTATATGAGGCAGATTACGATGTTTGAAATAGGCCAATAATTACTTGCACTCTAGACCAAGCAAAGGGGCATTTGTATATATCTTCATGCTAATAATATTTGTTCACATGTCTTTGTTGGCACTTGACAGTCATTGTCACTTGTCACTTTTTGCCTCTGGAATATTTATTTTTATGTTTATTACTTTGTGAATTTAAAATAATTTTATGTTTCCAAAAGTTGACTGCTGAGATTTCAGGCTGCACATAACTTATAATGTCCATTGCTAATTATGTCCTATGCTTTTGTCAATCGTCGGCAAAGAAGTTTGCATTTTTTCTCGAGTTTGGAATATGAATTCCTTCTTTTTAACTCTTAACATGTGATGGGGCGATAACATGTGATGTGGTGGGGGGAGGCATAGACTTTTTATATTTTTTCTGATCAGTGAATTAATTTGCTTGACATTGTAGCCTGGTGCTGTTGGAATAAAGTTGCTGGCACTGAAATTCTTGGAAACGTTTATATTACTATTTACATCTGACAACAGCAATCCTGATAAACCAGCCACAGAAGGTATTGCTTCTCAAATTTGATGAGTTTAAGTAACTATATTTATTTTTATGAATTTAATAGTTTTGATAGAGGACATTGCTTTCTTAGGACACAGTTTTATCTCATGTTCCAGTCTAGATTGGAATTGATTTGCTTGAGTAGTTATTATCTGCTCATTATTTCAATGTTTAACACTGATCTAATATAGGTGTCAGGAAAGCTGTTAATATATCATGGTTGGTCGGTGGTCACCCTGTTCTTGATCCAGTAGTGCTCATGTCTGAGGCAAATAGGACTCTTGGCACTCTATTAAATTTATTGCAGTCTGCTGGCAGTCTCCCGGGTTGTTTGACAATTACTGTTGTAAATTGGTGAGTTTTATTGTGTTAGAAGTCAAAGACCTGTGTTTGCATATGATTGTGCATTCTTCATTTTCTGATGGTTGTACATCCTGCCCAAATTTTCCGATACGCTACTACTTAAATTTATGTGGTTCCATAAAAGCTCATTTTCCTTTATTGCATGGTAACTGGTATTGACAGACCTTTATTTAGATAAAAAGTAGGCAGACAAACAGTTTTATTTTATTATTTATTTATCTGTTGTTTCTGTACATCTCTTAGGCTTACTGTTAAGGAACTCGTTAAATGTTGGTTGACCAATTTTTTCGTTTACCCTTAAAATAGTATAAATATTTTTCCTGATGCCTTTCGTGTCTATCTTTAAAATATGCCTCTGTTTAGTGTTTAGTTGTGTTTGTATTCTGGATCTTGGGTGTTGTTTTTAGCTCGCCAGTGGAACAATTGCACATAAGCATACGACATACTTTAAATAATCTTATCTTCTCTCTAATATGCTATACATCCTGAGTTCTTTGGCTCTCTCATTGGAGATTTCCTGTACTCATAATGAATCTTCAAGGTCTTCCTTTCCCCCTTAAATCGGTTTTGAAAAAAGTGATATGCATGCGAGTAAGCATGTATCTGTATTTGAAATCATACTTCTAAAGATAATTGATCTTAATATACCACCTGGTGATCTCATAGACGCATGCAGGATGTTTATATGTACTGTGTTGAATTGTGCATTCATTCTGTTTCATGTTAATTTTCTTAACAGCTTATCAAGTGTCCTTGCGTATGGTATTGTTTGACATTTTCCCCTCCTTAGACTATAAATTGATTTATTTATGTGTGGCAACATGAAATCTATCATCAGCCATGGGAGATATTAGTATTCACGAGGCTCATGCTTCCTTTTTCCTGTTTTTTTTCCTTTTCATATTGCTTAGTAAGAATCACTTGCTTCCCTCAATGTTGGTGCAAGCATTTGAGGGCTCCTGGGTTTCTTGTTTAGGTTCCTTCTGATTGCTTTTGTTTCTTGAAAGTTGAAACATGCAAGATATTGTTCTTGGAATTTGATTGTGAAATAAATATTGCTTATTTTATTGGTAATTGAAGATTGTTCTTGTACCTGAGTAGGATAACTTTGGAATATGTATTATGATGCAATTCAATGAATATGAATTTGTTACGTGGCCTGTGAATTCAGAAGGTGTCAAAAATACAAGTCTAAATAACTTTATCTGCGCCACAGATTCTGGATTGTAAATGTTGGCAGTCTGGCAGAGGGCTAAGTGGTAAGAGGGGGGTGGCTGAGTTTTTGTTTTTTTGACTAATGATTTTTCAGTCTGGCACAAGGTCTTGTGTATTTTTTTTCTGATCTACTGAGGGTGGGATGGGGAAGTAAAATACTAAAAATAAAAATTATGGACCATAAGCGAGTTAAAAAGCATAACTATAAAAGTGGGATTAAAATTGGATGAGGATCTTGAATGTTTGAGCTTTTGTTCTTGGATAAAAGAAGAATTCATGAAGGCTAGAAAAGAAAGAGTAAGATCGCATCAAAGTTACTAACTACAGGGGTGTAAGGGAAAAAAGAAAATACGTTCTCAAATCTGATTGCACAAATATATATATGTGCCCAAGTCTATGCCTCCTGGTTAACATTTCCTCTTCTACCCTTATGTTTTTGTTTCATGTCTATATGTGTTTATTACTCTGCTCATGAGTGAATTCACAGCTTATGAGTTTAGCTGCCCTTCAACTTTGAAGTATAGAAGCATTGTTGCAAGCGTGCAATGATTGTTAAAATTATTTATTTATATATACTATTTAATATATGTGGTTTAAAATATTTGAAATATCATATAATATGTCCAGACATACTGACGCGTACCTTTAAAGACTCTAGTGTATGATTTCATTTCAGTATTATTAATATTAATATTTCATTTCGGTATTAAATGTCTTAAGATCAATGAAGGGCTTTGATATTTTAACATGTAATTGCATTTTGCCCCTGGTTTTACTAAGTTCAAAATTATGGAGTGACCACAGAAGCAGGGGCTCATGGATAGAACAAGTTCAACTGCTTTTTTTCGTAATATGATTGCAGCGTGCTGACGAGTTCTTTACGAGGAGTTAATGGCCTTGGATGCTTCTTCTTTGGTGGTTCATATATTGGAAGTTACAATGATATGACTATGTAAGAGGGTTCGTAATTTTTACTATGGAGTGCCTGTTGGCCGGGGGATAGAAATTGAAAGTGATGCATTAAAATGGTCATCTCGTGAACTGAGGAAACATGGTCATCAAGTGACGCAGTTTATTGTTGTAAACTGTAAAGAGACCATTTACTATTTAAAATTTTGTGCTGTAAGCGCATACAGTCATACACAGTAATTGTATTTATTATTTTTTAACAGCTGATGACAATTGCACAATAATTCAATAATTCAAATTACATTTTTGTAGGCTTGTGTTTTATATTTGTTTTGGCTTTTTTCCCTTGATTTTTTACTCCATTTGTTAGTTTGATAGTAATGATGCTGGGATTATTGCATAGTTTACCAGTAAGCTTCTGTTCTGTCTGCTGTTCATCCTTCATTTGTGCAACTGGTATGCATTTTAAACCTGCATTAACACACTCATTTTGAAAGGATTGAGAAATGCTAACAACATACTCTTTTGACAAACTCTTTAACACACTCTTTGTGATTGGTCCATTATTTAAAAAGTCAACACATTTTAATAAAGCAACCAATTTATGAGGTAAGAGTCTTGAATTTCTTAAAATATTGATCAATCGCAGAGAATGTGTTTAAGAGTTTGTCCAAAATAGTGTGTTGCTAGAATTCCTCTCATGAAAACAATCTCATACCCTGGGCGCATGTTTTGAAGTTTCATCCGTGCTATCTAACAGTTCTTCTCCCCTTGAAAAGTATCAGCAAGCAAGAAATTTGATAAATGGTGGATTGATAACAACTTCATTTTTTGAGGACATGGATTGAATAACAAGTTAACAACTTTTTATCAAGTTCTCATGTTAAAAATTGCATTACTGTGAACATTTATTATTTTGAAAAATTAAATTCCTTAGCAGCTTCAAAACAATTGTTAAGGAAGAAAAGATATATTCATTGGGCCCTGACCAGCTCTTAAGTTGGCAAAGGTGGTTCTTTTTTCAGTATGTTACCTTCCCAGTGACAATGCATAGTGTTTCTCAGTAGCTTGAATTCATCTTGGAATAAGATGTGAATGACAGTAGAGAGCGACTTATCTTTTCTCAGCTGCTTATACATTTTTATATACAAACTGGCTGAAAACATAAGGAATTCAATTATGAATTCATGAGGCCTTGCTTTTGGAATTTGGAAGCATTTGTCATTGCTATTAGATATAGTTATGGTTATTTATTTGATATTGTCTGAAACTGTCGTATTCAGGCAAGTATTCAAAATCGCGAGTCCTTGTAGGATCAGATGATTCTGCTACATTTATACTTGTTTTTTATTCTGTGCACGCAGAATATCTTGTGTTGGTGTGATGTTTCTGACTCATGATGTTCATGGAGTTTGGTTGTTTTCTTTTTTCAATTGTAATGTTCAAAGTTGAATGAAGGCTGTGGAGTTGTATTATCAATTATGTATGATAGAGATAACATGTTATGTTGTTTCTTGAAGAACACCACAGTTTTACAAGTTTTAGGCTGGGTCTGTACTTACTGTTTACACTCTAGGGAGAGGTTTAATAATTGTATGATGCAGAGTCTTACATCATTATTTTAGCATTTTGGACCTGGTTATCTCAAAGTTATGGATGATCTTGTTGCAGTTCTGGATACTTTGATGTTAATCAAGAGATGCAGATGTTAGGCTGTTACATGTTAAAATGAAATCATAGGAATTTACAACAAAAGAAGCATAAATGCACCATATTTTGATGCTTATATTCTTATTGGAGATAGAAACTAAGGGCTCTATCTTATAGTTTCCACCTGATATCTACAAAGCCTCTTTTTGTTCTGTCTTTGAAATCTTGGTTATATGAAAAATGCTATGCCTTGGAGAAAAGTGCTATTCTCTGTTTTATCACAATTTCACTTTTACGATTTTTTCGTTTCAATGGATGTGTTACTCAGAAACTGCTTTATCTAATACTTACCTTGGTTCACTTCGTGCTCGTCCTTCTTTTTCTTTTTTCTGCTTATCTGTCTCTCAATATGCAATGAACTAGTAAAAGATAATGTGTTTCGCACGTATCTATTGGTTTGAGTTCTATAAGTTGGACTTACCAGATTATGCTGTTATCTATTGTCTTCATCATTGCCTTCCCGTTTACAATGTGTTAGTTTGCAGTCAAGCATTGGCAAGGGCATGCTAAGTTTTGTTAAATGATAGAATAATTTATAAATACAGTCAATTGATTTATTTTTTAAAATTAAAATCTTAACCACTGGTTCTTTTTGGGTGCAAAGATTTGTTTATTTTGGCCATCTTTTCATGACAGTTTATTCAATGTCACATTGTCACTGCAGAATTGAATAGTTTCATTTTGGTAGTTGCTGACTAGCTTCCCCCAAAAAAAAATGATTGAAGAAATATAAGATGAATGTGTTCATCAATCAATATATGTGATTGTGTCCAATTTACAGCAATGATATTTCTGCTATCCTGTACATTCCTGCATGTCTCTGATATTGGTTGTGGTTATGTAACCTTAAATTCTGGCCATCAACAGCCGTTTCTAAATGTCTTCAATTCTGAAAGTTTAGCAATCCACCACTGCTTCTAAATGTCTTTAATATTAACTGTTTTTGATTTCGTGTTATTCATATTATTTTATCTAGGAGAGAAGTTGAGCATTTAACTCTGGCCTGTAATAAAACTAAGGTTTGGGGGGTGGATGTTAGGACCCCATTGCAAGGTATGGGACTTGAGTCTCACATTGGAAGTATGGGATTCTAATGTGGGGTTTATAAGGCCTTGGGCTCTCCAACTACAACAGCTAGCTTTTGTGGTGTGGTTCTCCCAAGGTTCTTATCAGTGGCTTTTAAATTTATTGAAGACGTTGGTTCACTTTAGCACTGCAACATACTTTTCAACTTTTACTGTGTGACACGATCAATAGCTCTGTACCTTTAGCTCGTTTATATTGAATTCACAGAAATGAATAGAAGGACTACAGTTTAGAGTGTTAGACTACGAAGTGATGGAGTTGAATAAAGCATTAGTTTCAAACTGATTTGGTTAAAGTTGAAAATGGAATATATGGATAAGAAGACAGTCCAACATTGAGGTTAAAAAATTCCTTGAAAAATGTTTGTGTGGGAAGTTCTTTAAGCAACAACAGCATAGCTTTTTTACACTAGGGGGGTCAGTTAAAATACATGCTCCAAGTGATGCCATAAAACCATGTCATTTGACAGCCTTAAAATCTATTTCTTCTTAGGTTTTGAAATATAGTTATTCTTGGTCTCCTGTCTTTAACGGTTGGACTATTCTCCCCATGGTCTACTTTCCTTTCTGGGAGGTTTTCTTAGGTTGTCTACGCACATGTACAAACCATCTATGGTGAGATTTTACCATTTTTTCACAGGTTGTGCTGCCTCAACTTTCTCCCTAATGCATTCACCCATAGCTCAAGTCAGATTCCCGGACTACCTTTTCCACCTATATCAATAAAAAACCGAAATTCCATGATCCGTTTCATCATGGACAATATCTTATTTCAATAAAACAACGATAACCATAATTTTAGTATGATCTTTTTAATCATATTATCTGTGCATTTTGTTTCAGGTTGGTATTTAAATCTTCTGAAAATAGTTGTCCAGCACTCTTTTAAATATCCACAACTTCCTAGGCGGTTAAATATGAATTTAAAAGAAAAAGCAGTTAGGATTGCTTAAATTCAATTGCAGAATTTTGGTTGAATGTGCTGAAGTGTTAATAGTAAAAGATACTGATTTGCATTTTCTTCAAGTGTTTCGATTAAATTTTTCTTAAGTTTCCATAATGTTATGTTCCTCTGTAGTGTTACATGTAGTTGCTGTTTGGGTGCTGTTTCTCCTCTTTTGCCTTCGCATCATCATTTAATGTCATTTCACATCTAACCCTGTAAAGTATTATTATTTCTGGACAGTTTAGCAGCCATTGCAAGGAAAAGACCACAACACTATGATACTATCCTTTCAGCAATGCTTGATTTTAATCCAAATTTTCAAACAGTGAAAGGATGTCATGTTGCCAGTATTCAGTACTCCTTAAGAACAACTTTTTTGGGGTTTCTAAGATGCACTTATTCTCCAATACTAGAGGTAATGTGCTTGCATTTTACATTCTGGTATCATAGTCAATCTGTGTCAGTGTGACACGTTTCTCTCCAAATAGTAGGACAATTAATTTTAAGTGATAGAGGTTTATATGTGAAAAGTTAGCCAAATGGATCGCTATGGAATTGTATTATTCAAAGCTGCCATGTTTCTGGCATTTATATCAGACTCTCAAATTAGATTTCCATCTTAAACAGTTTGTGGCCCTACTCTTTAACAAAATTCATAAATTTATCAAACATGAGCTTATTAGACTCTAGAGAAGCTACGCCTGTTGATTGATAGTGTTATCATGGTTGCTTGCAGATGGAATTCTATAACATGTTATATAGGAATTGACTATAAATTTCTCTATACACAATTTCTGCCTTGCCTCCTTCTAAGCAGTGTGTTTTCCCCTTACAATTAAGCATTTTATGTTGAATAACAAAGTGCATGCTAGCAAGTATGAGTAGGATGAGAATAATGCAAAGGAAATAGCTTTCTTGTTAAGATCCTTTGCCCGCAGGTTTAAAGGATAAGGATAGAATTTATGTGCCTAACCCAGATTAGACAGATTATCTAAAAGGGTTATTTCCTAATATTTTGCAGTCTAGAGAAAGACTGATAAGGAGCCTGCGAGGTATGAATGCAGGGGATGCTGCTGATCAGGTCATTAGGCAAGTTGACAAAATGATCAAAAATGGTGATCGTTCTACCCGTGATGCTCGAGCTAGCAAGGTAAGTCGTGACATACTATTTTCTGCTAAGTTAGCTTCTGAAATTGAGCACTAGTTATATTTTCCCCTTAATTTATATCACTTTCAATTTAATTTGAAACTTGCAGGATGAAGTGCCATCAACTCAGTCACCTGTTTCTGGGGAATTATCTAGAAAAAGACCTGTTCCCCAAGATAATGAACAATTGGCCAATGGTCATGAGGCCATCTCTAAGCGTATACGTTCTGGTCCTGACCCTTACTTGACTTTATCAGCTCAAATAAATGAATCTGGGAAGGATCTTAACTCTGTTAACGGAGTATCACCTAATGTTCCAGTACTGGATAGTGATCTAAATGCTGTGGAGCAAATGATTGCTGTGATTGGTGCTTTGCTTGCTGAAGGAGAAAGGGGTGCTGAATCTCTTGAAATCCTCATTTCAAATATTCACCCTGATCTGTTGGCTGATATTGTCATAACTAATATGAAGCACTTGCCTAAGACACCCCCACCACTAGCAAGGCTTGGGAATCCCCCAGTAACTCAACAAGTAGGTTCCCAAGTCAGTCAATCACAGGTTATAGCAGCATCTGCTCCAATAAGTTCTGTGCAATCCTTAGCTGTTACTGACCAAGCATCATTCCCTTCAACTACGGCCACTACTGCTACTTCATCATCATTTGACACCTCTAACTTCAGTAATCAGCCTGCTGATTCTAAACGTGATCCACGTCGGGTAAAACCTGCTTGATTTTCTTTTCTAGAATTTGCATCTTCCGTTAAATGTTAATGTATCTGTCATTTAAAATACAAATTGGGTTTTCTTGAACCTTCTGGTTCAAATTTTCAGGATCCCCGTCGCCTGGATCCACGGCGTGGAGCGATATCTCCTGGAGGAGTAGCTGCCTCAACTACAGATGATACTGGGGCCACAAAATTGGAGGTTGATGATCCTGTGTCTTCTAATACTCCTGTTTCACATCCTGTAGCAAGCACTAATGACAATACTCCGTCAGATCTAACAATGAAAATAAAAAATGATGATATGGTCTCTGAAGGCCCCCCAGTTTCAGCACCTGATGGGATAACTCCCAAAACAGAGGTTGTTGAAAGGCCTGGAGAAGTTCACCAGAATATGGAAGAAAATGCTTTTTTGGATCCTTCAATCCCCCTCTCTGATTTAAGAGATGAGGATATCAGTACAGAAAAGCTGTCAGATGATACTGGAACAAATGGTCCAGATTCACCATCTATGTTAGAGTTTGATGAGTTTTCTCCTGATGTTCAAGTTGCATCTACATCAGAAGATACCTGTCTGGAGTTACCGCAGCTTCCACCATATGTTCAACAATCCAAAGAACAGGAAAGTAAGGTGAAACACATGGCTATTATGCATATAATTGAGTCATACAAGCATTTACACGGAACAGATTGTCAGCAGTTTTGCATGCCACTGCTTGCTCGATTAGTAGCTCAGGTAGAAAATTGTTTTTTTTTATCATGTTTCGTGATTTAATTTTATTCAAGATATTAACTTGTTATTTCCATTTTTTGTTTTATATTGTTACATAATGCAACCCCTTAATCATAAGAAATTCTGAGGCCCAACTAATAAATATAGATTGTAAGATTCATGGGACAAAGAACATTTGTCTGTGTTCTAAGCTGGCTGTTCTCTCAATTGTAAATTACACTCCTCTCCCTCAAGGCTCAAATTACACACGCCTCTGCTTCTATTTAAAAAATGACTCCTCCTTCGAGCTAAGAAATGTGCTGTACTTTAGCCCATTCTAATATAAACAGTACTCTTAGCAGTTAGCAGTGAATAACTTCAAACAAGCCTCCCAACGGCATTTTTCCTTGCCTTACAACTTTAGTTTCCCTGGAAGCTAATTTTGAATGCCCTGCTATGCATTATAGGATTTTAAAGGACGAAATGAAGTTTTAAACATCGCTAGATGATTTTGAAAATTCACCCAAAATCTTCATTTCATCTTCTAAGTCTCGAAGTTAATAGCAGATGTTCAAAATCAGATGACAATGATGACGGGAGTCATGAAAATAATATATGTCCCTAGAGATCTTTTTGACATTCAAATTGACAAAATTGTAAGACAGATGAATCTCACGAATAAGTAGCATAATTTTTAATTTAATAATCTTTTAGAAGGGGTAGTGTAAAATGTAAATTACCTCAAAAGTTATTAGATAGAGTGTGTCTTAAAATGTTTATGCAAAAGCTGAAGAAAGAAATGGGAGAAATATGCTATTCACATGACAAAAGAATTGCCTGCAAAGCAAGCTCTATGAACAAAGTGTTTATAAATCAGGAGCTTTTTAGCATGTATTTGCTTTAATTATTTCTTGTCTTCATAAATTCTGAGTTACAATATCTAATACTATATATGACCTCCTCTTCCAGATTGATGATGATAATGAGATTATTGTGATGCTGCAAAAACACATCCTGGAGGACCAATGGCAAAAGGTGAACTGTTTGTATTCTAAAATGTGTTCTAATTTTTAAATGAATTTATTTACACATATTTCCCTGTCATGAGGTAAAAGTGATATTCTTCAAAATTGCATCTGTTTCCCCCTTATGAGTGATATGTCATTATACCGTTTACTGTCATGATAGGGGGTACTTTGGTATTTACCATTCATGCATCAAAGTCAGACTTCCACATTATGTGTTATGGATCCAAAAATGGACTGGATAGAAACATTCGTTGAATGAAGCTTAAAATGCATATGATGGTATTTTATGATTCAGATATTCATTTACTCCCTCCGTTCCAAAATATAGGTTGTTTAAGGTTATGCACATTGTTTACCCCTATTCAAAGTTGTGCTATATTAAGGAGAGAGAAATGTTATTATTGGTTAAGTGCATAGTGAGAGTTGTGATAGGTGGAAATTGAAGGTGGTAATTAAGAGATACAATATTAAATGAGGGTATATAAGGACGAAAGAGAGAAAAAATGTTTTAGGTTTGCAAAACAACTTATATTTTGTAACGGAGGGGGTAGATGATAACAAGCGGTAATAAATGCAATTTTTTGGTAGTAATTATATATTAAAATCATTGTGGGAATTTCCAGCGCATGTGCTATTAGAATTTGGGTTAGGCCTAACTCTACCCTAAAAATTAGCTTTGGGGTGAGTGTTGTTCTACCCTTTATATGGACTATTTTGGCCATATGTTTGGTAAATGTGGGACTTCTCAACACACCCCTCATGCCTAGGGCTGGAAATCTGGAGCGTGAAGTTTGCAGACATCTATGTGGCCCAGTAACATATCCGAGATAGGCTCTAATACCATATTAGAATTTGGGTTAGGCCTTAGAAAGCAAACTTTTTCAATGTTGAATTTGGTGAATCCAGACATTTGTAGAAGATCATAGATTAGCTATGGAACAATTTTTGGCACGTGTCTCATTTCAAGTTTATGCTGCTATGCTAAAGTCTACAATATTGTAGTATTTGGAGCTTGTATTTTGTTTAACACTTCATGTAAATGAGCCATAAGTGTGAAGCCGTGAGAATAGAAGCAGATGTAGGGCAATCCGGACGATCAAGGGAGTAGTAATAGTAGCATGAATGACTGACCTCGTTTTTGTCAACTCTCAAGATTTGTATGTGATGAGGCATCATAATAAACATTTATGCCTAAGAATTTTTTTTTAAAGAAGTTGACTGGTGACATGTTGGTAAAGTAGAGATTTGTTTTATCAGTGCTATATAGGTTATAAAAATATTGCTTGGATATCTAGACGCTAAAGTCAATATTTAATAGTATGGTTGGAGGTCATGATTCTTTTTACAAATGACTGATTTTTTTTTTATTTCTGTTGATTTTTTTTCCTTTTAAATAATTCTAACATGTTACTTACAAGCGGACTTGCAGGGACATGAACTTGTACTCCATGTTCTATACCATCTGCACTCCCTCATTATATTGGATTCAGATGGGAAATCTTCATCTTCTGCTGTTTTATATGAGAACTTTCTCTTGGGGGTGGTATGCTTATAATTGATTGTTTGATCTTATTTAATAATAGTTTCCATTTTTGTTTAATTACTTTCTTATAAAACTATGATTTACTACTTACCTCTAGGCCAAAGCTCTGTTGGAATATTTTCCAGCTTCAGACAAGTCTTTTAGTAGACTTCTTGGTGAAGCCCCATTTTTGCCTGAATCCACCTTGAAGATTTTGAATGATCTCTGCTATTCTGATGTAATTGATCATGATGGAAGAATTAGCCGTGACATTGAACGTGTAACTCAAGGTCTTGGTGCTATCTGGGGTTTAATTTTGGGGCGTCCACAAAATCGCCAAGCCTGCTTAGAAATAGCATTGAAGGTAAGCTGTCATTCATGACTCTCTTGTAGCACAGTATTGGTCATTTGGACACTTTATGTTATCTTTATGGCTATTTATTCATAGTCATGCATCTCCAGCACTGACACTTCGACTCAAGGGCTTTTAATAATGAATAGTGATAACTGTACATGAAAACAAGGATAGTCTGCTAGGACTGAATAATTACGGATGAAAACCATCTGCTACCTTTGTGCCTTAAATAGATTTTCAACCGAGTGATTATTATATTTTTTGCATTAATTAAATTAAGATTTATTTTCATGTAACCATTTAAGCCTACATTTCAAATTGTGCCATCAATCTTGCTGTAGTAAATTATCATTGTAGCTATCAAGCTTAAAAATTGCTCGCAATGTCTATTGTAAAACCACTAGTTTGGAGTTTGGTTGCATAACAGTCCACAACTGCAATTGTGACCTGAACATTAAGATTTCAGGGCTTCCATAACTGTATTGCAACCACAATTGCAGCTGTATTTGCCTGCAATTTCCCACAATATAAAGGATTGTGACATAGTCACAACTGTGACCGCAAGTGCAATTTAAAGCGTATAGAATGTACCAACTCTTGGCAACTGTGAAGATTTGGGTGTAATAGGTTAGGGGTTTGATGTTGAGCAACTATGCCATGTACTCGTTCGTCATAGGGAACTATATTACCAAACGCATCACTGTTTTGTGAAATAGCCATTTTTAAACAGTTTTATGTTGGCTTCTTTTCTTCATCTTGTCTTTCCTTTTCCTGTTATGGAATAGGCTTTTGTGATATCTTTCCTATGTCTAATTTATTGATTTACTGTGACAGTGTGCTGTCCACCCACAGGATGAGATTCGGGCAAAAGCTATTCGGCTGGTATTAACTATGGAAACTTTTGGTTTATATGAATTCTGACAGGCTATTAATTAAGAATGTAACCAGATGCTTTTGCTTGTCTTGGACAGGTGACAAACAAGCTCTTTCAGCTTAGTTACATATCAGAAGATGTTGAGAAATTTGCAACAAAAATGCTTCTTTCTGCTGTAGACCGTGAAGTTTTAGATGCAGTGCAATCGAGACCTGCTGAACCAAGAGCCGAGGCACAGGTGTTGTACTATTTTTCTGAATGAAATTGATGTATCTAACCTGTAAAAGTATGTATTAATTCTGAATGAAACTGCATCAAGATATGAATGAAATTGATGTATCTAACCTGTAAATGTATTAATTCTGAATGAAATTGCATGTTGGCTTGAAATTAGATGTAAATCTTGTTTTGTCTGATTGTTTATCTTATTTTCTGTGCATGTTTATTGTGTTTGACAATCTGAGGCTTGGTCGTTTTAGTCCTTGATAAACTGATTATTGACAATGGTTATTTGATTTTTCAGGTTGAAAGTCATGAAGTAAGTAGCACTTCACAGGTTTCAGAGCCCACAATTTCTGAAAATGACTCTGCTAGAGTTGCTAAACCAATGATTCAAAGTCCATCTATATCATTTTCTGAAGCTCAACGCTTCATTTCTCTGTTTTTTGCTTTGTGTACAAAGGTCAGTTTCATGTATATTTCATGTAAAGCTTAGATCTTTGAAATGAGGCAATGGCTACAATGATGATTACATTTTGTCTGTTTTGGCAAAGCTGATGTAATTTTGCACATCCTTGCAGAAACCGATTCTTCTACAGATTGTGTTTGATGTCTATGGGAAGGCCCCAAGAACTGTAAAGCAGGTCTTATTTTGTTTATTATGTTAGTTTATCAGTATAGTTGGTGTAAGATAAGATAAAGCTAACTAGTTTAACTGATCTGTTTCTTGGGTTTACATCTCATTTTCACACACAATAGGAGCTAAGAGTCACTTTTAATCTGAAAGTTTAAAACACATGACTGGTGGAGTTTCCCCTGGTCTTTGGGGGCAGAGTTACAGGTTTTGTCAAAAAAAATTGTGGAGTGACGTTGAGAGTATGTGCCTGATTGTGTTCATTGTCTGTCTATAGGCAAGGTTCTAGAGCTTTAAAAAGGTCCTATGCTGTGGACTATGTTAGTTTACCAATATTATTATTGTAGGACACAACAAATTAGAGTAACTCATCTGTTTCTTTGGACTATATAAAACTTCCAAACTGTTGGAACTAGAAGTCTTTTTAAACCTAAAACACATGACAGAGGGAGTATGTCTGGTCTTCAGAGCACAATAATAGACTTTGAAAAAAGGGTGGTTATGAGGTTGAGAATGTGTGCCTGAAATATCCTCTTTCCATCTCATACATTTGTCAGCATATTCAACCTCTCGGTTTAGGTTTGCTCATGTAATTATGTGGGACAGTATATAAATGTAACTGTTTATTTAATTGTGAGAACGTGATTTTTTTCACATATTTTTGTCACTATAATCATGGCCTTGTGATGAAAAAGAGTTTGCCTTGCATTGTGAGTTTGCTTTTCAGCTATAGCGGTAATGGTTTCTGACTTTTCTATGTCTGCTTTTGCAGGCTTTCCATCGCCACATTCCTATTCTTGTGAGGGCATTAGGGCAATCTTATTCTGAATTGCTCCCCATCATATCTGATCCACCAGAAGGAAGTGAAAATCTTCTGACACTGGTAGTTTCATATTCTCATTGCTGAACATAGCTTATTCTATTTTGAAGGTAGATTAGCCGTTTACAAATTATGACATAAACTCTTATGTTGTTTTCATGAAGGTGCTGCAAATATTGACTCAAGACACAACACCATCTTCTGATCTGATATCTACTGTTAAACATTTATATGAAACTAAATTTAAAGTAAGTCTAACAGCTAAAGGCAGTGCAAATTTTCAAGAAATGCTTAGTTTTTTTTTTTCATTTTCTTATTTAGCCTGGTTCTCCATTGCAGGATGTTACAATTCTTGTTCCATTATTGTCATCGCTTTCCAAAAAGGAGGTGATATTGATAGCTTTCTATTTTTCTTCTATTTATATTCTTGTTAATTTTATTTGCTAAAATAAAAATTGATGTGTGGTTGTATGTGAGCATCTCATTTTGGCACATAAAAGATTCTAGTTTTTTTCTTTTTCTTTACTTAAAGCCATTGTCTAATAGTGCAAGCAGCATGCCCTCCGGTTTTTTTTATCAATATTTAAGGTGTTATACTTTGCATCTTGTTTTAGTTATTTCTCCATATAGGCTATCTTCTGCTCTTTTTTGAGTTCTGAAACGTTCTAAGTAAAAAAATAAAAAAATCAAGAGTGCTGAAATTCACTAAACTCCATCTACACCCATGATAAAGTATGTGTGGCTAGGAAACTAAGAACGCATAGCAGGATTCAGGATCCTATCCAGATCATTTATAATTCACCAGATAGGAAGATATTCAGTATCCATATCCGTAATACTTGTCAGGTGTAAAATTCTCATTGATAAGCTTCCTTTCTCTCCTTGTTTAGTTTATTTAAAGTATCCATCCATAGTCGAATCTAGATGCAGTTGGGAAATTTTATTCTAAAATTTACATTAAGCATGTTTAGTCTGCAAACCAGAATCCTTATTGAAATCAAATAGACGCAGCACATTTATATCTTACCAGATGAGGATATATTCAATATCCTTATTCATAATATTTGTCAGATATAAAATTCTCATTAATAAGCTTCATTTCACTTGTTTAGTTAATTGAAATTATCTGTCCATGGTCCAGTAATGATCCATGATGCAATGTTAAAGTGATTGGTTCTCATGTTCTTGCTATTAAGTGGTGAATATTGTTTTAGTATCTTTGAACTTCAAATATTTTATGGTAGCAGGTGTTACCCATATTCCCTCGGCTTGTTGACCTCCCATTGGAGAAGTTTCAAAGGGCGCTTGCTCACATACTACAGGTACATTTGAATTCTCAAGCTAAATTTCGTATATTATGTCTCTTACGTTTATTATTAGGGGATACTTTGAGTCTTAGACATCACTGCACACTCCACTCTTCTGGGTAGCACCAGTTTCCTTTTGGGTACACATGGAATGTATATTTTAAGTAAGCCTGATAATTGTAATTTTAAGTTTTAACTGCAAACTTTTAGGTCATATATTCTGTCTTTCCCCTTCTAAATATACTAAGTATCAAAACTATTCTTGGCAGGGTTCAGCTCATACAGGTCCAGCTTTAACTCCTGTAGAGGTGTTGGTTGCGATCCATGGAATTGTTCCCGAGAAAGATGGCCTTGCACTAAAAAAGGCATGTCTTCTACCATTTTATATAGCTAAACTTGTACTGAATCCCGTCTTTTCCTCCCTTACACCTGGGGACAGCCTCATTTTTTATCTTAATGACATTTTTTATGATTTGTTGAAAATATGATGTATTATGCACTTTTGATGGATGCCACGAGCTTATTTGAGTTTTGTGATGAGTGCAAAAAAGGATATGATAGTCAGATCATTCTGAGTGTAACTTGACCCTTGCTATAAAAGAATTAAGCTGATTGTTGCTTAACCTGGTTGATAGTTTTAGTGTAATTATCTCAGGTTGTGTTTGAGGTTTTGGGTTGGGGTACCACTTTTGTAATTCTAATTGACTTATCTTTAAGAAAACATGTCGTTAATCAGACTGTTTGGTATTGTCTTTCTGGCTCAATTTAAGGTGATTTTATAATTGCAAATTTCACCTTCTATGATGTTTCATTTCATGGGGTAATGGATGCTGTCAGAGTATACTGCACATGTGTGCGCCTCTTTTCTGTTAATTTGTTTCTACTCCAGTTAGCTGTACGGTTAGAGCAATCTTTGTACTATTGAGAGTTGAGTCATTTTTGCATATGCTGTTATATAGCTGTTGCAGTTAATTGTTACAGTCTGTTATGCTGTGTCAGTTTGAACTTAGTTAGAACTGAAGTAACATAGAAATTCTGATATTGCCTCTTTCCACCATGATTTTTGGAAATTATTTTCCACTAGGGCTGTTTTATATACTTTTCTTCTGTCAAAACCCATCGAGTTCTTTGTTTTTTTCTGTCCATAGTACCCTGTCTCTTTTAGCCTTGTACATGGCAAGGTAGTTGTTTAGAAACATTGCAACCATTATTCATCTTATGCATGAAAAGCTTTAGCATTGCTAGACATAATGCAATTATTATTATTGTCTTTGTCCATTAAATTTTTTAGCCTGATAATGATTGTCTGCCATTGTCAGCCATCTAAATCTCAACTTTGGTTTAGTTATCCTTAGGGATCGAACTTTGCAGCAACTATGATCCTATCATATTTCTAAAAGGTCCATTACCATATAGCTAACCAAAGTCTGATTGGCTGTATGCTCATATTCTGCATAAGTCATAATATCAACTGTTGAGAAAACGTAAGTTGTGACTACTGAATTATTACTTTGTGCTATCAGATAACAGATGCTTGCTCAGCTTGTTTTGAGCAACGTACAGTGTTCACACAGCAGGTTCTGGCCAAGGCACTGAACCAGATGGTAAGGAGATCCTCTATGTTGGCCAATAGTACTGGATGTACTTCAATTCTTTTTTGACTTACTGTTAAATTTTTCAGGTTGATCAAACTCCATTGCCTCTGCTTTTCATGAGAACAGTTATTCAGTCAATCGATGCTTTTCCTGCACTGGTAAAAAAAATTCCCCCCAATTTTTGGGTGTTTATGCATAGCTGCTTTTGTTAGTCATTTTTGAAGTGCTGAGATATTATGTTGAAGCTGATTTCTTTTTGATGATTTGATTCGGCTGATTAAGCTATTTTTCCAATTTCTGCCTTTTTATTTATGAAAATTTGTTCGACCAAGATTTCTTTTCTTTATGCTTTATTTTCAGGCTCATTCATGTATGGAAAATTGTGGATAATAAAAAAATCCAAAGTAGAAAGTAGGGTAGTAATAACAAAATATAAGGTATCTTAGGTGCTTTTGATGATGTTTCATTAGCGATGCTTCTCAAATTCACATTTTTATTTTCAAAGTTTTTGTGCCATATCAGGGATAACATGGAGAAAACATCAACTATACTCTTCTAATATCGATGTTCTGTTTGTAGGTTGATTTTGTTATGGAGATACTCTCAAAACTTGTGACCAAACAGGTATGCTTACTCCATGGGAATTCAATTTATTCTGACAAGGAATTTAAACCGCTAATGTTTTATTTTATACTGAGTGCAGGTGTGGCGTATGCCAAAACTTTGGGTTGGTTTCTTAAAATGTGTATATCAGACACAGCCACGTTCTTTTCATGTATTATTGCAGGTACGGCGGCATTCTAAACTTAACATGATACTGTATCTTATTTTGTTTTCATGGATCATCACCTTTTTCTGTATTCTCCTTGCAGTTGCCACCTCAACAACTAGAAAGCGCACTCAACAAGCATGCCAATCTCAGAGCCCCTCTGGCTTCTTACGCCAGTCAACCAACTGTAAAATCTTCACTTACTAGGTAAGCTTTTCTAGATATAATTGTTTTAAAAGAGGAACTTCTTTTACAATGAATATTTATTTTGATGTACATGTTTTAGTTTAATATGAAAGAATATTCCCTTTCATTTTGAGCTATGTGCTGTTTTAATTCTTCTTTTTTTGAAGTATATATGCTGTTTAAATTCACCACTCAAGAGAAAGCTCACTTTTGTTCTAAAATTAATCTCGGAGGTGCTGTTGCTTTTAATGCCACAGATGACAGAACCAAATTTATGTTGATTAATTTAAAAGTCGAACTGGAAAAAAAAATGATGTAGATTTCATGAATGTATTATACTTTCAAGTCTTAGGTTATTCTCTGCGTTCTGTATTATAGAAGATGCGTCTAAATTATATTTACAAATAACTGAAATTTCATAACCCATGTGCAGATCCACCTTAGCAGTTCTTGGTCTCGCAAATGAAACTCATGTGCAGCAACATTTGTCAACTTCATTACACCCTTCTGAGGCAAGTTCTTCAGTTAGCGGGGCAACTCTGACATGATCATTCAAGGGACTAACAGGAATTTAGTCACGGCAATTGAAAATATCTTTGAGATTGGTCAAATTTCCAGGGTTTTCAGGGATCCAAGGAGAAGATACACATAAAACTAATCGTTTGAACCAGAATGCAGCTTTTCGGAGTCTATGTGACCCTGTCGAGTCCAGGGCACGCATCCACAATTATATCAAGTTTTCATCAACAGTTCTCCTAGAAATCCTCCCAGCTTGCCTCTACGAATGTATCATAGTTTTTTTTCCTGTGATTTTTTTTCCCATTGTAATATCATTCATCCAATTTTGATGTTTTTATTCCTGTGGCTAGAGACATCGCTATCTTCATTCATATAGGCATGGTTGCTTGGTCATCATTCTCCATAATTTCTCATAATGCTGAAATGCAATTCACTCTCTGAAAGCTCCATTCTGTGCCCTTAACCCCCATTGTCACATCTTTTTTAGGGTCTTGGGGAATGATGGACAAGAAATGGATGAATTAATCATTCATGAAAGGTTTGTGTAATCATATAATCTGCGGTAACATTCCAAATATTCGAACATTATTAAACATGAAAGCTTTGTATAAAATGAGGAAACTTACGGGTTAGTTCAGACTTCAAATAGAGTGTTTTAATTGTATTATTGAAATAATGAAGTTTTTTTGACTTTTGATTGGGGTATTGAATGCTAGATGCAAAACGTAATGACGTTTATGATAAGCTTGTATAAAATGAGGAAAGTTACGGGTTAGTTCAGACTTTAAATGAGTGTTTTAGTTGTGTTATTAAAGAATTTGTTCACTCACCTTTACGACCTCCACCTTGAAAAATAGGAAGAAAAGAGAGAGAAGTGAGTGATATGATAGGAAATGCAGAGAGGGATAAAAAGAAAAAAAGAGTGAAAATGAGATAAAAGGAAAAGTGAGGTGAGTGAATCATTGGTCCAAAAGAAAATAATGTAGTTTTTGACTTTTGACCTCCACTTGGAGGCCGTATTGATATTTTATAAATGATTAAACTTAACGTTTATACTACAAGTAGAACATATAAATGTACTTGATTGTAAAAGAACCAAAATGATACATTGATGGGATTAGACATTAGAAGTATAGTATGAACTTTTGTGTGAGATACACGTTATCCTTAACGTTTCACATTGTAGATTATCTAATTACATTTTCATCAACGCCTCACGTTGCAGATAATCCAAATACACGCTGAAACAAACAGGCATGAAATTATTGCTTATGCAGCATCATGTTTGCCCTCATGAAAGATGAAATGGTTCATAGGTTATATCTTAACTGCTGGCTTAAAGTTATATTAATATGATAAGTAGTTCGGGTGAATTAACTAACACTAATGAACACTGTTTTTTACCAAACGATTTGCTCTTTTCAACAAGTAAATCAAATGATTATCAACATTAGCTTCAAAAGCAACAAGTAACTGTACTTCATACTTGTGCATCCAACTACTTTGCGAGTATTACACTGTACGACAATTCACTTTTCAAAAAACATACTTCTTTAAAAAAAAAACAGTGTGTTGAAGAGTGTTAAAAAGAGTTTTTGTTGTTCCGCGCTCATAAAAAATATGCAAGTAACCAAAGAGAAGTATAGACTGAACGAAGTGAAGAACAATAAGATTGGAGTATATTTGGTATATTAACTTCCGCAGATTTTCATTCAAGGCCTAAATCAGAAACAGTATTGGTAGCAATCAAATTAGCCTCTGCATTGGTAACCGAACAAGACATGCCTTTTATCTACTTTTCTATCTATAAATCAGAGAAATAACGCAAGCATAATTTACAACACCAAAAATTTGCCCCTGCAAACAAATTTGTGCAAGAGAATTCAGGAAACCATCAGTAGTAACCTGTTCGGGTATTGCCCGGCAATATAATGTACTGGTTCCAATGGTGGTGGCAAACTGATGCACCCATCTATTCACTGATGAGCCAATACCAAATATGGGCAAACTGTCATGAACAAAAGCTAAGTTAATTTAGCCTGCCACGAGATTTAAGGTACAAATCCATCAAAGCTTTCTTAAACTACATGAGTTTCAAGTTGTTGCAAGGCCCAAAGCAAGTTTTGGAGGGAGGTTGAGGATGAGAGATGATTTTACAAAGGTGCAAATTTCTCTAGTTAACAACAACATTCTATTTTCTATAAATATGAGAATTTGGAGGTGAGCGGCTTTCTGCATTTGCTAAAGAATTACAAATAAGATTCTATATGCTACATTACAAATCAGACCATACCTATCACACACTCAGGATTACTTGATGGGTATGACAGCATCTAGGTTTTTCTGAAGCATCCAGCCCTTTGGATAATCTATATCACGAGCACCCAAATGGAGATGCCAATTCATTATTTTCAAACAACCATGAGGTGAAGCTTCCATTTGACTCTCATCTTCCACCAATTGTTCTATAAAGCTAGTCTCCTGTCAAACCAAAGATAATATTAGTTTACTGATTATAGGAATTATAGATGATATTAAGGAGCAAAATAATACACAACAGCAAGGATAACTGAACATATTAAAAGGGAGGGGAAATTGAAGAGTAAATCATAGGATGCATACTTGAAAACCCTCCTTCACGGTGTCTAATTGTCTTATAGGGTTTGAAGTAGGGCGTTGCCATCGCTTTGGATCCCACAAGATTGTGCTGTTAAATGCAAATCCAGACATGTCCACATGAAATCTGCGAAGCCTCTTACTTTTCTCATTTGTATGCCATCCAATCACTTGACTTGCATTACATACGGGACCCTCCAAAACAGCCTTGTTCTTGCTCGGTGCAAGCATGGCGACGGGCCAAGTTCCAAAGCGACTATAAAACGTGTTCAACATTAGAACAGAGGGAAATAAAGGTAAAAGTAAGGGCACAATTTATAAAGGCAGAACTAGGGATGGCAATGGGTAGGGTCTGGGTAGGGTAATATGGTACCCATCCCCATACCCGTGTTTTCAAAAAGTACCCGTACCCGTCCCCATACCCGCGTGGGTATCAACCTAAGTACCCGTCCCCGTACCCTCTGGGTACCTATTTGCCCGTACCCGTGTCCGTTACCCGCAATTTAGTTAAGCAAAATTTAACTTTCATAATTTTTTAATAGAAAATCAAAATATAACAGGTATTATAAAATAAAAAACATTTATTAAAAATATGAACAACCATCCAAATATTTAGCAAGTAAAATCATTCTAATAAGTATATTTTTCCGAAAAAAAATAAATGAGGAAGTTAAGCTTTAAATTTATAATTTTAGATTTGTTATAAAACTCATAAAGTTATAGGTTACTAACTTGTTTTAAAAATAAGTGAGAATAAATTTACAATATATATTTAAAAATATAAAGACGTTTTTTTATTTTTTAAAAGAAGTTAGAAAGTTATACTTCAAGTTTACTAATATACTACTAATTATGAGTGTAATATGTGTGTGCGGGTATGGGGCGGGTTGGGTACTATAGTACCCATACCCACACCCGTACCCACTATTTTTGCGGGTATTTACCCATGCCCATCCCCATACCCATTTTGCGGGTTTTTACCCTACCCATTGTGGGTAATTTTTGCGGGTAAGACCCATTGCCATCCCTAGGCAGAACCAAACATGTAAGAGTTTAATGATGTACATGATCGTTTGCAAGACAGGGCAGTTCACATGGAAACATCATATTATACTTGCACATGCAGAAAACAGATATACACAACTCACAGAAAACTGAAGAATAACAAGTTCAAATACCCATATTCATCTAATCATGAAAGAGGTATTTCCCAAGAAAAAATCGATTCTATTATGCAGTGAAAATATAACAATCAAAGAGAAAATGTAATTGCAAACAATGGTTGGCTCAACTGGTAGATAGTATTTTACTGAAATGTCTTGGGTTTAATTCCAATAGATGATCCTTCATTGGTAGGTTATCTTTTAGAACTGCTAAGAACCCTTGTTGAAGCTTGTGAGGCATGCCCTGACCTTAGAATGAAGCAACCTCCCTCCCTCCTAAACTTTAATTTACCCACGTAAGGGAAAATATATTTTTTGGTTTTGGTTTCCATATTTCAATTGATACGTTATTAATAACAATAACAAAAATGATAGAGTGGTTTACTTCATATTCTATTTTTAACAAATTAAAAAGGAAATGGAGAAAAAATATATATATTTATATAAAGGGGAAAATACACAGTCAAACTAAGTTAACGACAGTGCGGTTAATCGCGGATCGCAGAAAATAGCGGAAAGCCAAAAGTCCTCTATGTCAAGCCCTCAGAGCGGAAAATAGTAGCAAATAGCGGTTAGCGGTGAGCCCTCAAAGCGCTAATGCTGCAATATCCGCTATTTAACAACACTGGTTAACAATATATTTTTTTAAGTAATTGGAATAAGGCTGTGTAGGTAAAAACATTCTCATAACTAGGATGTGTGTTTTTCTCAATGGATACAAAATGATGCTTCCACATTTTCATCCATTTTAATCTTAGGAAATCGTGTTATCCACTTCTAATGTGAAAGATGTAAGACAACAGAAGAGGTAACGCCGTAACGGTAACCCAAACACTCTAACTCTAAGCCATCAACAAGCTGAAGTAACAAAAGATACAAATCTTGCCATGTAATTATTAAAATCAAACCGATACCAATCAAGAGTCTGTCACTACGAAATTTGACGACAAAGGACTCATTTGGACTCAAATTACGTTACACCACGTTATCAGTTTCCCAAAATAAAATAACGGAAAAACACATTACAAGGAATAAACATGAATGAGGCTCTGTTGTTTCATTTTATAGACACCTGTTTACTTTCTTTCTAACTTTAAAGCAAACTTACACAAACACATTAGCCTTGTTGAGAACGCATAACCCCCCCCCCCCACACACACACACCTTGGACCCTAATGAACCAAGAATTGTCTATCATGTTAATTCTTCCCAAGAACACAAATATTTTCATGAACAAAGACAGGGGATTACTCTACAAATTAGTGACAAACTTGTTGTCATGAAATTCGCACAAGAACATGGACAGAAATAAGTCAGAGGCCAAAGCGCGCACTCACAGCCACATAGTTTTAGACGTTACATCTGAAATTAAGCCTAAAAGCTAATGCCACCAAAAAAGGAAGTGTGCCAACCGCATTTAGACATTGGTAAATTACGAATATAAAATGCCAACACACAAAAGGCAAGAACTTAGTCCTCAACAGCCACGGTTTCAAATTGTGGTCTGCAACCGCAAATGCGGACGCAACATAATGGGTTTTCGAGTCCCTGAAAACGGTCGCATCACCTGCATTTGTCCGCAATTACGCGGCAACCACAATTTAAAACCCTCACAACAACCACACCTCAAAAAATACACACGAGACAATATGAATCAGATGCAAACATCAATGCAAACACTCAAATTACAAATTCTAAAGAAAAACCAAATAACAGCAGTGATTGATAGGAGGAAGAACAAGTACCTTATGTCTCTCAGTGACTCAAACAAGTCCAGAGAATACACATTATCATCATCTGCAAAGTAAACAATCCCATCAAGCCTATGGCGTTCAATGTGCTCCAACGCTGTGTTCCTCTGATGAACCCCTCTGTCCTTCACATCAGTGGAATTCTCAGGGCACACCAAATGCCTATACATCACACCCGTTTTCCTCAGCACCTCCGCAGTCTCCAACGAAGCCGCCTTCATTTCCACCACCACCCACAGAACCGGCGGCGGCACCAACCGCAGCACCTGACCCAACCGATTCAAAAAGTAAGACTGAAACCCACGGTTGTAAGTCGGCGTGACCACAATCAGCAGCTTCCTCGGCACGAAATCGAACCGCTCAACCGCCACCAAACTCTGGCTCTGCTTCTCAGCGCTCAAACTCACAACCGGATCAATCACAAACCGCTTCATCTCGCCGGAGTTCGGCGGCTTGATCTCAAACGACACCGGAACGTTGTTTTCGTCTTCTTCTTCCACCACCACATGACCGAAAGGGAACATCCCTAACAAAAACCCTACGAAGAAACAGAGCACGCACCTGTATACAGCCCTTCGCCACTGCCCCTTCCGACTGTTCCGCCGCATGAGGATATCACCGACCACCCGCCGGAACGCCGCCGCAAGAGCTGAGTACTTGGTGTTGGATGATGGAGCCTTGTGAGAAGGTGACGAGGAGGCTGATAGGGCGGCGCCGTTGAGGTGCTGGCGGTCGTGATACGCCGGCGAAAGGGTTCGCCGGAATGACGCCATTGATTGGTTAATTAACCGCAACCGCACGGTAAATTAAATGAGTGAAAAGAGGAAGAGCATTGAAGAAAGATCGAGAAGCAATGGAATGAGAGATCTAGTGTTGTGATGAGAGTTGAGAGTTTAAGGTTGTGAGTTCTGGCATTTGACGGAAATAGGAGCCCTGGATTTGGCACCCCACTTAAAAGTGGGGAAATACTATTATGCCCCTCCGTGTTTTAGTTCGGACTAACCATTTCCGATGTACTTCGGATTGCTCAATTCCGATATGCTCCGGATAATAAAGTTCCGAAGGATGTTATTATTAAATCAAAACACGGGCTCATTTCCCATTTCATTCCGAAACCATTCTTGAACTTCCATTTCCGAAGCCCTCTATCAGAGCTCTGCCTTCATCATCTTCTTCGTCAACTGGAATTGCTCCTGGAACTGGGATTCCGCAATAGAGGTAATCTTCGTTCATCTTCATCATCATCAGAGCTCTCCCTTCATTCATCATCATCTTGTTTTTAGGGTTACGGATTCGATTCGTTGGGTGCGGTTTGCTATTAGGGTATTAGGGTTTATTGTGGAGAATCCTATACTAATTCATGTTTGATATGAAAAACGATTGAAATTCATGTACGGGCACCATGTTTTCACACCCCAGAACGAATTGAAATTCACATCCCTTTCACTGTTTGTTATCTACCCTGAGTTTTGGAGTTTTGAGTTCTGGAAGCTGCATTTTCTCACCTGTTATCTACCATGTTTGCATTTATTTTTCTTAACATTGATCCATTAGTTTTTTTTGATAGGCAACTGTGAAATTCCCCTCTGAACTTAAGAACTTGAGCAAAAAGATTTGATTGAGCACAAAGGGAGAACTTGTTTCAGGTACACTTACTCTCAATCTCATGAATAATTGAGACAGAACCATTACTCTTTTCTAGCATAACTTTTGATTTGCATGAAATGGTAGCTGTGGAACAATAAATATAGGAAGTTGTTGCTATAGGTTGCTGCTATATAGGTTGCTGCTATATAAATAACCATTACTAGGTTGTTGCTAACTTTTGCTGCTATATAGGTTGCTGCTATATAGGTTGCTGCTATATAAATAACCATTACTCTTTTCAGGTTACATAGGTTGCTGCTATATTGATGATTGTTGCTATATTGCTGGATTTTTTTGTAACTTGTTGCTATAAATTCCCCTCTGCTATATCTTTGTTGAGATATTTTAGAAAGAAAGTTTGTTGAAAGCCTAATTACAGGGCTGAAACTCCAGTTTTTCATTCCAGTTTTTACCTTTGTTTGAAATTGTCTCTGTAAAATTTAATACAAAAGAATGAGATCATGAAACTTAGATATTTCAAATGATAATGGAGTGGCATACTGTTGGGATATGCAAGGAGTGAAGTCTGAGTGAAAAATAGAGAGGGTGTTCAAAAGATATTTAATCAAGAAATTGATAGCCAATAGACTAAGAAACCAGTAAGAAATATTGTGGGAGGATGTCTGTTGGTATAGGTAGATATTTAGGTCTCAACACGCGTTCCAGGTCCAGTATATTACTGTATTATACACTAATTGTTCAAAATATTTTCCCCCTCCTTTCTATAGTGTTAAAACAAAGGATAATGTCCGATTCTATACTTGTTTTCCTTGTTTGGGGTTAAGGAACTTAAAACTTTCATTTTAATGAATTTTTCACCCTATTTAATTTAGGATTTAAATAAAAGGTAGAGCAGTGTAATGAAGCTCTAGCAGTTTAGTGACAATGTTGTAATGTCACAATGTACCAAGTTACATTGAAATGAAATTGGGCTCTAAGGGTATTGTTTAAAAATTAAAACAAATGAAAGAAGTTAGATTCTAAGATAGATATGCCATGCTATTGATAACAATGGAAACCCACAAGTTATCTAGTTAAGCTCCAATAAGTCCATTCTCACAAATTGATTATATTTCCTTCTGTGTGTCCACTAATTACATTAGTTTCTTAAGCAGCCTAGTGTCCCCTGCTGTGTTGTAAAAGTTAGTGAAGCTGTGTAAATTATGCATCCTTTGTTTGTGGTACAATGTACTTCACATACAGTTTTCATAGAAAGCAAGTTGAGGAAAAAATAGTTGTGTTTGGCTTGCTCTGGGCTAATTGCTGATTTCGGTGAAGCATAAAGCTAGATGCTAATAAATTTATGAAGATATCTTTGCATTGTGAGGGGGCTAATAGTTATGCTGTTTGCCTGAATTTATCTTATTTAGTGTAGTGAAGGAATATACAGATAAGATGTGAAAAATATCCATGAGAAATTAGCTGAATAAGAAGGCAAAGGTTCTCTCACAAATCATGAGGATGTCTATCCTACCATACACTGTATGAAGAAGTTAACCATTGGAAATGATTCACCCCACTATCTGATTTATATAGTATGCTTGCATTGTTCCACTTCTGATTGTTTCTTTTACTATTGATCATGTTTAAAGAAAAGTTGATCTAAACATCCTCAACATACTTGATAATCTGTCTTGGTACATATCTCTTGCTGATTGCATGAATATTCAGTTATAAAGCTCATCAATTGGTACTTTTACAATTATCTGATGAGTATTATTTTTTCATAGATGGCTAAGAGGAAGAGCCAAGGGCGCAGGAAATCACATGTTGCTGGGAGCTCCCATGATGCCACGGAGGATGTTGAGGATCGCTACACAGCCCCTGATGATGTTGAGGATCGCCACAGACGGCTGCATGCTTCTTTTCGTAGAGTCAGAGGCAGATTTGGTGAGGACCAGGATGTTGGTGGGACATCAAATGAGGAGCGTCGAGACCCTTGTGAGATGATTCATGAGCCTTCTCGTCAGACGACTCCCGAGCCTTCTCCGCCTTCTCGTCGGATGACTCCTCAGAGTTCGGCAGAGAGTGAGCATGAGGTTGATGTGGAGCATGAGGTTGATGTGGAGCTTCAGGTTGATGTGGAGCCTGAGGTTGGTGTGGAGCTTGAGGGTGATGCTGGAGCACGACGGGATGAGGTGCCAGTCCAGACAGAGGCACCGTTTCCAGGGGGGCCTGATGATCTGTCACTGTTGGTCCGTTACCCACATCACGTTGCGCCGTGTCTGTGGCATCATATTATAGGCACCGACCCGCGTTACCCCGATAGAGGTGTGTTGAAGTTTGCCAGCGCTGGGATGAAGCTGGCAAAGCTGACATGTGAGGGCGAGGGAGACGATATGAGCGCTGTTCGTCAGCGTGTGGAGGGGACCGGACTCTATCCGCTCTTCAGTTGCACCTATCTGGAGATAGACACACCCCTTCTATCTGCCCTCGTCGAGAGATGGCATGAGGATACCAGCAGCTTCCACATGCCATTCGGGGAGATGACCATCACCCTGGATGACGTGTCATCTATACTTCATTTGCCGATGGGTGATAGGTTTTATACTCCCGGACAGGCCAGCAGAGAACAGGCAGCGGAGACCTGTGTTCTGCTCTTAGGAGGGGTAGCCACGGACTACATCATGGAGTTTAAGGCGGTGAAGACCATTGGCTTGCGATTCGGGTTCTTGCAGACTCTTTACACTAGGGCTCTTGCTGGTTAGTTGTACTGTATACTTAATTTATTTGCAACTATTATATGTGAATTAAATGATTAATGGTTTCTTTGTTGTACTTTAGAGCATCGGCATGACCATGCAGCACGGATGTGGCTACTTCACCTCCTCGGCTCGACCTTGTTTGCGAACAAGAGTGGAGGACACTACACTTCTGTCCATTGGATCGGCATGCTGCAGCACCTTGATCGGGTGTCAGAGTATGCGTGGGGCGCCATTGCACTAGCTACACTGTATGATGCACTTGGTCATGCCTCACGGAGGAAGACCAAGCAGATGAGCGGTTGTTCTTCCCTCCTGGTAGCTTGGGTGTTTGAGCACTTCCCACCCACCATTATTCAGCGGATTGAGGTCCCCGAGTACACGGAGGACCAGCCCAGAGCGTGCAGGTGGATGGAGTCCCGGGCTGGGCATGCTGGACTGATGGAGAGGCGAGTTCTCTTCGATGAGATGACGGCAGAGGACGTCATATGGACACCGTATGAGGAGCACAGGAGTCACAGAGAGCTGGACGTCCGAGCTTTATACTCAGGCTACATCCGGACTCCCATCCGGACGGCCGTGCGACCTCATCTTCCTGAGCGTGTGATGCGGCAGTTTGGGTACGTGCAGCCTATCCCGCGACACCCATCTGTTGTGATGGGCATGAGTTCTGCTGCGGAGGTCGTTGATGCAGCATACCAGGATTATGAGCCACACTTGATTCCAGGGGGGGTCCCTAGTATAGTGGATGGAGCGGCAGTAGATGATTACCTGGACTGGTACACCGGTGTATCTCACCGGTTCATCATCCCGGATGAGAGTAGGGCCGATCTCAGTGTTGTGGTAAGTGTGAACTTAATTTTCTTTATGCATTTGTGGTTTTGTGTATGCGGTTTACTAACATGTATATTGATTTATTTTCAGGCTTCTTTGCATCGGGCCGTTGATTTGCTAGAGCAGGGACTTGAGGTCGACGACGGTCCCCCTAGAGATACACGCTCCCGCACTTTATTAGAGAAGTGCCTCACTGTCATCAGAGACTTGAGCAGGACCCAGGGCGTCACTTTCGTTGGTGTACGAGGAGGCAGAGGTCGAGGCAGAGGAGGAGGCGGAGATAGAGGAGGTGGCAGAGGCGGAGGCAGAGGTCGTAGGGGTAGGGTGGGTCGTAGGGGCAGGGGGCAGTGACATTATTATTATGTGTACTTTTATCGCATTATTAGTTTATACACGCTTTATTATCGGTCTGTACTTTTATCGCATTATTAGTTTGGATTTCACATTATCACGCTTTACTTGATTTGATTACATTTTTATCTCTTTTTAAATCAGGTAAAATAACAAACAAAATCCAATGGGAAGTGAAATAACGCACATAATCCAATTGAAGCAAAATAACGTACATAATTCAAGGGACGCAACATAGCCTACATAATCCAGGTCAAGGATTTTTTAAAGTTGCAAATAATTCAAAATTAGCCAAATAACATTAATCAATCTTCTGTAATGTCGGTGAATGTTTCAGATGGAGGTCCACAGTCACTGGAGAATACCTGTGAAAATTCACATAAACGAAAATTGAGATGTGTAAAAATCCACAGTCACTTTTATTTTAATTATATATGTGTAAAAAAGATTTCCATACCTTAACTATGTTGGGCAATGTTATGTTCAGGTAACAATTAGATTTTCTAGGAGAAAACACAGCTACCTAAAAGCAAAAAAGGAAGAAATAATGTTCAAATTGTCTAAAGAAGTAGAAACAATAGTCAAGTCGGTTAGAAATAATAAACCTTCTGGATAAGCATAACAGATCCAACATTTATGTCCTTCGCGAATTCGCTTTCAGTGAAAACCTTGTGATGGACACTAGCACCGACAGTGCCCGTAGGATCCTGCAACTCAAACCCATATGGCATTGACAGAGGACATTTAAATACCATGACATTGATGAAAAAGAACGCGGAAGATGGAAATACCTTCAGGGTAACTGACACATCGCCGAATCCGTTTGGCGTGCATGATTTGATAACTGCGACGATGAGATCGACCCTTTCTAGATGGTGAGTGATTGAACCCAGAGGAGTTGCAGATCCGCCTAATTGCAGGGCTGAAAGCCAAGCATTGGAGTGAAAATCGGGATCAGTGTCGTGACCGTCTTCGACGACGCGCCTAACAAATTGTTGGGTTGGAATGAGGTGTCCGTCGGTGGTGGAGCTGCGTTGAATCATGGCGGCCTGGACAACACCAGCAGGGCCGGGAATGAGAGGACGAGAACTTGCAGAAGAGTTGCCTCGGAGTTTGCAAGGGCGGATGAAGGTGGGCAAATCTTGTTCCATTTTGATTTTGAAGGTTTCGTTGAAAGAATGAAAGGAGAGGATGAATACAAGAAAGCTTAAATCAAGCAAATTTATAGATGAAGGAGTAATGGGGTTGGTTGTTGTTGGTGGTTGATAGTAATTAGGTTGGCTGTGGTTGGATGAGAGTAATGAGGTTGGTTGTGGTTGGTTGTGGATAGTGATGGAGAGACTTAAAATTAAAATGAGAAAAAAAATTAACGTTCGGATCCCCATATTCCGAAGTTGTTCGGATCCTATAAATCCGAACTGTCTCGGAAACCTAAATGTCGAAGATTGTTTAAACTTGGGGGTGCCAAATTTAAGTATATGACACGGAAATGGAAAGGAGTCGTCCGAAAGATTTCGGACTCCGTAGTTCCGAAGTACTTCGGAAACCAAAGTTCCGAAATTTGCTTAACCAGTTAAAATGACAGTACCAGAAACAATGCAGGCAGAATCACAAGTTCTCATAACCAGCTACATTGCAGGGCAGAAACAGATAAAATGCACATGAGAAATAGTTTAATACTACATCATAATACTTTGAACTTCTAATTAGTTGTACATATGTCATTGCTACAAACATCAATCCTAGTCTCAATCTTCTCCAAGGTCTATAAAGACATTCTCTTGAGGACCACCCGTAGGATCAATCCAAGCATTCAATTCTGCCGTAAATGTAGCCAAACGCGCCGCATACGGGAAGATCCATTGGTCGGTGGGTTCTTTGGCCAAAAACGGCCATTGGGGAGCTATTGTTGGCATAGGATGTCCCGGCTTAAGCTTTAGCTACATTTGAGAGTATAGCAATAAAGTTAGATAAGAACAAAGTGGCTGAGTACAAAGTATACTAATTTAACGTGACAAGCGAGTGTAAGGTACTTCATAAAAGTTATACCTGAACAAAGTGGTTGGTGACGTGACCAACTGCTATAACGGGATGTACTTCCGGTGGGGCGCCTCCTCTCAATGGCAGATAAGTGTAACAACCTTTTAGTGAAATGGAGATGAAGACAACTTGCAACCTCGTAGCAATGAGGTACCCCATCTCCGGTAGAGACATCCACTTGTCTTCCGTTGCAATTGTACCAATCGGAAGGATGAGACGATTTTGTAGAGACTGAACCCTCTCATAACCAAATATGTTGCTATAGTAAGCGGTATTCTTTGAGAGTTCTACAAGCAACTCTTCCCTAATCAAAGCCCAACCGTCTTGACCTATGTCGGGTCTGAACAATGCAGCAACTGATCTATAACCACAATTACCATCTGCAATAACATCTATGACTTTTTCTATATATTGATGGAAGAAAGATGGCAAATCATCCAAGTATATGCTGGTGGAGGACTGCTTGCTCTTCTTAGACTTCTTGCTTCGAGGACAAGAGACTTTGTTAGGTGTTGGCTTGAGGCTATTGTTAACATGTTCCCAATAACAAGGATCACGTTGTAAGGATGGTTTTTGTTGACTAGGTGGTTTACTCTCCATAGCCTTGGACGAGCGCTTGGGCTTTATCTTCACTTGAGGAGGACACAGTGAACTACTAGAAGGACAATATAGCTCTTTTACCTTCCTCCTTAGCATACTTTGGCCCGCAACATCCAAAGTGTTGAAATAAGCGGTCAAGCCATCAATCTCTGACTTGAGGTCTCTTTGGTTTGAGGCTTGACTCCCAATGGGTACATGGTCCCAACCAAGTATCTTCCAGAAAGTATGGATTGCCTCATACGGAATTCTATCATAACTATGAAGTGCACACGCACAAGGAAGCCCATGGGTAACTTGGAATGCGCATCCACAACCATCACGCATCACTCTGTTCTGTTCATCTTCCATGAGTTGCATGGCCTTTCTGGACACAAATCCCCTGATATTTGTATACATGGGCGACTTGAAACGATGTTCTACAAGGTTGATACTGCGCTCAAATGATGCCTTGATTTCATTGTGTCGTACAGTGGTCAACCTATCCACTGCATCCCACGAGGCGCACAAGTCACCTCTGCCGTCTTTCAGCATCCTCTTCAAGGTTGAGTGTGCACTTTCAGCCCTGCATACAAAAGATCATACTCTATCAATTTCTGCTAATAAAGCAAGACTATGAAATGAAAGATCACAACCAATAAAGTGTGCATTGTACCTGTTACTCGTTGTAGTTCCAAAATGCAACACAGAATTGGTCCACGCACTCACAAATTTCTCCTTGTGCTTTAACCATGTAGTAGAAATGTAGGATATGAAATCTGGGAAGTCCTTACACATGACACACATTTCCTTCCATTCCTCATCAAATTGTTCCACTGTTTCAGCATAAATCAGGCATTTCCAGTTCTCCATCACTGAAAGGGCAAAATCATCCGTGCCAATCAACACTTTGCACTTTGCCTCCACATTCTTGTTTATGTGGAACCGGCATAATAAATTGGTACAATTGGGAAGACATTGCTTAACAGCACTCAGTAAAGCCAAATCTCTGTCAGTCACAATCACTTGAGGTAATCTGGCATCATCGGCAATAAGAGACTTCATGCACTCCAAGGCCCAAACATAGTCAATTGTGTGCTCCCTAACTATGTAGCAAAATGCTATGGAGAAAGTCAACCCCGTAGAAGTGAGACCAACCATTTCAAGCAAGGGGATCTGATATCTGTTTGTCTTGTACGTGCAATCCATGATGACCACATGAGGGAATGTGTTGAAGAGTCTGACCGCATCAGGATGAGCCCAAAAGAGATCCCTAATCTCACTTGAATCAGCTTGTTGCCTTTCAAAGTGAACATACTTGGCTTCTACCAACTTCTTCATCAAATGTTGCATTTCTGTCAATGGTCCCCTCTCCTCTTTTTTAAACCTTTTGTTGCAACTGTAAACTTGAGTGATTGTAGTCAAGTTACTTGGATTGTTTTCCTTCAATGCCGCTAGTATTTGTCTCGGTGGAGTCCAAGTACTAGTCATGGTGCCCACAAGCCCCTTCTCTTCCTCTGTTAGTCGACCAACGTAGGGGTGTCCAACTAGTGATTTAGCTGGTTCATGGTTGTGTTTACCATCCATCACTTTCAGCCACCACATTCTATCACCCTTCGTAGGTCGTCCTTTGAGATTAAACTTACAATCAGTCTTTTGTGATGCGGTCTTTTTGTACTTGAATGTATTCGGGTCCTTGTATGGCCTGTAAATACCATGCTTCGCACACTTAATAGTAACAAATACCTTTCCTCCACTTATAGCATAGTCAGACCTTGCAATCACCAGCACATAACCATTCGCCTTTCCAACATTCTTAGCCCATTGTTCAAGCTCATCACGAGTATCAAATATCTGTTCAATGATAACATATTGCTTTAGAAATAAAACATCCTACCAACCATCACTAATTATTCAATGATCATCACATCATTTTCCAAATACATAGTAGTATGTTCCAACAAAAATTATTCAATGAATACCTGGTCAGTTGTAAATAAATGTGTGGCGTCCACGCTTATACGAGGGGGCACCCACGGAATGATATTGCTAGGAGGCTCAACATTCCCAGAACCGCATGCGGCATCGCATGCGGCATCAACCAGTAAATCTTCTTCATATAGGTACGGTTCAGTCATTCAGCCTGCATGTAACAAACTGCAACTGGTTAACTACTTCGGACATTGGGATTCCGAACTCGTTCGGATACAGACAATCCGAACTCGCTCGGATAAAGACAATCCGAATTCGTTCGGATACAGACAATCCGTATCAAGCTCGACAGCATCAGAATACAAGCAAACAATGGTGGTGCAAAACGAACTTCCAACAAACAACAATGAAATGTAACTACAATGATAAGTAAAGCAGGATATGAAGGGGGAGAGAAATGAAACTTACCAGAAGGAACTTGGTAGCAAGGTGGAACTTGGAAGGAGATGGTGGTTGAGGGTGGAGCAAGTGGAACTTGGAAGGAGATGGTGGTGAGGGGGAGGAAAACAAACGTGGAGGAAGAAGAGGAAGAGTGGTGGTGGTGGAGTTTTTTGAATCTGATTGTAATGGGGGGTGGTGATGGGGTTGGTGGTGGATGAGTAATGGTGATGGAGTTGGTGGTGGAGGAGTAATGGTGCTCAAAAGGTGGCAGTGTGCGACAGGTTTTCGGATTCAACGAATCCGAAGTACTTCGGATTGTACGAATCCGAAGTACTTCGGATTGTACGTTTCCGAATTATGTCTGTCGTTTAAGTGTCAGATTCAACAAGGTATTATTCGAAACTTTGGATTCCGAAGTGTTACGGATACCCGGTGTCCGAAAGGGTAGTTCTGGCATTTTTTAAAAAATCTGGGGTGCCATTTCTAAGCCCTGGGGTGCCAAATCCAGGGCTCCGGAAATAGATGGGAGAGAACACAGACAAATGTATTAATATGGGTCTCTTTTGTGGGACGGGTTCGGATTCGGACACGGTCGGAAGCTACTCTGCCTCTTTAAAAAAAAAAACATGGAACATTATATTATGTTCAGATGTACGGTGAAAAATCAGGTAAGTCAAAATTACGGTGGATAGAAGTAATTTCTATTTGCTTTTGTGGTTGTCCATCCTGACTTCAATTTCACTGTGCATCGTCTATCCAAATATACAAGGATCACTTTAAACTAGACTTTGTTTAGGTTACTTAACTGATATTAAAGGCCGCTAAATACAAAATATTACTTCATCATTACATCATTACATTTATAAGTTTGTAAAGTCTAGACAAATACATTAAAATACAAGTATGCAATTATATATTAATAAGGTCTAGCACAATTATTAGATCGTTCCTGATGTGCAAATGAGTGCTCATTATAATGAGTGTAGAGCGAGAATAAGTAATACTAATGATCCTAATAATTTTTTTATTATATAATTAGAATTTAAGATAGTTTTGAATAATTTTCAAATTTAGTTAAATGATTAAATTTTTATATTTATATAGTTTTTTTGGGGTAGCATGAAGGAGCTACGTCTGAACCAACAAAACTAAGAAACATACACTACAAAATAATTATCTGTAAAGGGATGACATTTACGACATTTACAACTTTTCCTAAGTTTTTTTTCTCGTGATCTCATAAACATTATTGCTCCCATCATTAGAATTAAATGACTGTCGAAAAACTTGAAATGGGATCACATAAAAAACGACAACTACATTAACTCCCAAAACATTCTATTTAAGTCGTTGGTTGCAACCCTAGCTTAGGATATACCTACCACAGACACGAGATTTGTTGCTTTTCTTTCTAATGGGCACCCTGCCTTACGTTGATTCTGCTTAGCCATCGTCCACGAACCAAATGAAGTCTTCTCCTCTTCCCCACAAACCTCCTCTGGATTTCCCTCAGCTTGCACTTCCTATGAGACTCTTTCCTTATGGAGAAGAGGACATTGATCCACCTTATGACCAAAGTGGACACAATCAAAGCAGATCAGATTAATGTCCTCGCATTCTACTTATACTCGTGATTATTCAAAGAAAACTTGGAGATCAATGACTTACGTAAGTAAATCTCCGTACATAACTGGGAAAAGTGTTGTTCCTTTTTTCATGGTTGTCTGCATTTTAGCTAAGGTATACTTGTCTGTGCCAACATGTCGGACACGATGTTGTAACATCTTGACTATGACATGTGTCCCTGCGGATCTGATATGAGTTGGCTGAGTGTTCTGTGAAGCTATGCTTTGATTACGTGGTATTCAAGCCAGGGTTGTTGAAGAAGCTTCTGTGTGCTATCTGGAATATATTATAGTGGAATCAAATCTGCTGAAGAGGATTTGATTAGGTTTAAATTGTGAAAGTTGTTCAAATCTTATTTGATAAGATTTGTTACTGGTTTAAAAAGATTTGTTCCAGATATGTTTTGTGGACTCTATTTCGTGCAAGCCCATTGAAGATCAAGGCCTGCAGAAGAACGACTATTTAAGGAGGCTTAACCCTAGTTGCTAAGTGTGCGTTGGGCACCCAAGGATGATGTTTTAGGGTTTGTGTTTGTGAGTCCTTGTTAAAAGATTTTTATTGAACCACTTTTGAATCCTTCAAGATTCAATTGTAGTATAGCATAGGGTTTTTGTCGTATCCGCAGGGAATTGCTAATACAAATGTCGTTCTCTAGTAAAATTACCCAAGCAATAGATTTTCAAAAGGTTGATAATTATTTCGGTGACCAAAACACATGCAAATTAAACAAAGCGAGAGTAAAACGAGTGGATATCAAGATGAGAAAGCTGTTGGAATTGGACATCACCGTTTAACTACTAGTGTCCTAGGATTCTATATGGAAATTCATTCCTATCTATGATTCATCTGCACCAATTCTACCCTACTTCATTGATTCCTCACGTGAGTGGATATCTATAACTTACTTTCCTAAACATTGATTCTTCACATGCATAGCAAAGTTAAGTCATCTTTAAGCTTAGGTGTTTCAGTGACAACGCCTAATTCCATTCCTAGACATTAGGATTACTAGATGATTAACTCTATGTAGGACTCTAGACGTCGTAGCTTCCGCTCTTACACCGAATCAAGCGATATGTTCTAGGTGCGCAACTAAAACATAGCATTAAGAACAAGAGAAAATCATTGAATCATGTAATAGAAACGATATTTTCATATAGAAATCAAGAGAAACACATCATAGTTAAAGGCTACATCCAAATCCAACAAAAAAGGTTTAGCAATCCATTTCCATGGATGCTTTAAGGCTTACAAAGATAAACAAGAAGATGATGACGATCTGTGATGTCCGCCGAGCGTTCCCACGTCGATGGATGATCAAAGAGGTCCAAAACTATCTTCTTCACCTTTGTTCTACGAGTTCTGTAGTCTTTTCCCTAATTCTTCAGCTTTTTTTCTAAAATACGCTTGTCTGTTCCTTTTATAACAGTTTTGTTTGCTCAAGCGGTCCAAAGTTTGCTCAAGCGAACTCTTTCTTCAACGTGAAGGAAGGGATTGGGAACCCCATTTGGTCGCTTGAGCCAACTTCAGAGTCAAACACTCAAAACCTTCTGTTGCTAGATGGCTTGAGCAAACTTCTGAGCCAAGCACTCAATACCTTCTGTTGCAAGATGGCTTGAGCAAACTTCTGAGCCAAGCACTATTCTTTGATGCTTTCTTATGATTCAAGCCTCTTTGAAGCAAATCTTCATTCCCAATTCATTCCTACATCAAAATTTGATAATTAACACTTAAATTCTACAAGGACCTCTAGTAAACCATATCATCACAATTGAGGGTAAATTTGATAGCTATTTCATATTTCTAACCCTAATAAGTGCCCAAGAATGATATCAAAATAAAGTAAATTTAGCACTTATCAACTCCCCCCAACTTGAAACTTTATTTGTCCTCAAACAAATGATATTAATTATAAAAAAATGTAGACAAGGTTCATTCAACAAGCATGGTTCCAAAACTCTACACACTACATGATTTCCCAATTTATGAAAACAAACTTCTCTAAGAAAATATCATGTGATGCCCCAACAATTTACCAAGATCATGACACAATAGCATATTCAACATGAGATTCCAAGAACAATTTGAATTTCCTACTTTTCAATCAAGGATTTGCTCAAAAATTTTCATCAGCTGAACAACTCAATAGATCAAGGACAAGTGTTTCACTCAAATCTATCAATGAATCACATAAATCAAACTTGCTACCTGTCTCAGTAATCATTAAACTGCATGGTTAATCCAGAATCACAAAGGTCTTTCTAGGGTTGTAATGGGGCTTGGTTTCAAAAGAATATTGGTTTTCCTGGATAATCAAACACTTTCTAGCTAAGAGAGCACAAAATGTCATGTATCACAACTAATAACCTTCCACTCTCTCCTCAACCAACTCTCTCTTTTGATACCATTTTCTTTTCATTTGTATCACACTTCACCCCTCTCATTCCCTTTCAACCTCTCAATCTTTCTTTTTGCTTTTCATTTTTTTCTTCATTTTTTTATATACACGCATTTTTTTAATACACACAAGATTGAGAAATTGATAATTTCAAACCAAGATATTAATAGCCTCCACTTCCCTCAACTTGCACACTTATATACAATCTAATCGTGCATGCTCTCTCAACTTAGAAAGTAAGGAAGAGACATTGTTTTTCTTTTAAGCTTGGGATCATATACAAGAAACAAGAATTTTTTTTTTTAATTTTTGCCTCAAATGGGGTAACAAAGTGATTTCCTAAATAAGGGTAGGCTATATGGCTAAGTAGTTATTTACACTAAAGAACAAAATGCCTTGGTCATTTTCTTTCATTCCCATGCAATTCCAAACAATTAGAGACTCAAGCAAGTTCAGCTTTGTAAAACAATGATGATTCTCTCTTCCTCTCATCTCACTAGTGTTTAGTCACACTCCCTCACCCAGCTTAGATATGTATCTTTGATTTCAAGCATTTTTCAAACAAATTGAGCCTATGACCTCATGTGGATGATGCATTAATATCATATCATGGCATCAAGTGAGTGCAGAATACAATGATCATGGATTTAAAACACAAAATCATGCTTAGGACAAACAAAAGAAAAAACAATACTCAAACCAGCTAGCAATTTTCATCATTGGACAAACAAAAGAAAAAACAATACTCAAAAACCAAGTATCAACATACCAAAAGAACTAAACCAAGTAACATCAAACCAAAAAGTAACAGTCTAAAAACAACTACTAAAACCAACATCAAACTAAAATAAAGTACTAAAGCTGAAATAAAATGACAGAATTATAAAATGAACATTGTATGGTGTGCTGCAGCTCTGTCATCATCCCTGCTCTACATTAGATACATTATCTGCACCATCTCCCACTCCCTCCTCTGGAAGTGGACTGTCCTCAGGCCATTCAGTAGCTTTGTATCCAGCTTTCTGTTCTCTGCGATCCTGCATAGAATGTATTGCATTCAATCTAGAATATAACTGATCCTGCACAACAGCCACCTTCAATTCAAAACATTTTGTCATTCACATGTTCATTTTGCACAAATTATTTTTTTGAGCAAGAAGTTAATTCCAACAATCTTTGATTTTATTTTTAGAATTAACCTCAACCAACTAGAATTCAAGCATTTCATTCTGCACATGTTTTTATAATTCACAACATCATTGAGACCTTTTTCAAACATGTGGTGTGCAAAAATTCTTACCTTCATGTTTCATTCACGTAACTTCATCATATCCCATACAATTAATCTCATATTCACATCCAATTTCATGAAACATGATAATCAATCAACCCATTCAAAACAAATTTCAAGAACCCAAAATCATACACAAAAATATCAAAGAGCCTTACCATGTACGAACAAGTTGATACACAAACAAAGTGTTGGTTCTTTTGGTTCAAGAAGCAACAATAACTAGAACGGAACCAGCATGAAACAAAGATAGAAGGGTCCAAATTTCTGAATAATTTCTTAACAACCCAACCAGCATGAATTGATTCCCAAAATTGATTCCAAATTGAAACCCTAAAATTGATGGAGAAACAAAGGAAAAGGAGAACTTACTTGTTGTTCTTGGTGAGAGTGAGACGTGGGTGAGAGATGAAGCACGAGGGTTGAGAGAGGGTGAGAAAGTGAGAAAGTGAGAACGAGGGTTGAGAGATGAAGTGAGAACGTAATCGGTGCTGCTGTATTGTTTCTCTCTCTTTTTCTTTTTCTTTTTATAGGCGTTATGTTCGCTTAAGCTGTCATTAGTTCGCTCGAGCGAACTTTGGTTTGGCCCAGACCTTGGCTTAAGCAATCCTTTTCCAGTAGAAAACGCAATTTCTTAGGTAGAGTTCGCTCACAGCTTCGCACAGGCAAACACTTTACAGTTTTAAAGCAGATTTTCACTGGAACTCAGAATTTTGCCAATTTTTTTCTAAACCTTCACACCTAAAATTCATAATACTTACCTTGACTATTTTCCATGAATCTCTCAATGTTGCACCCTTCAATTCAGACCTGTTAGACACTCAAATTCAATTAGTTACTAACCAAAATCATGAGATTCACAAAGAAAAAGCTTAATTCATAGGCAACTGTGCATTTTCAACAAGTGCATGCCTCAAATTCAGTTTCAATGATCTTGAATATCTTTCTCATGATCAAACCACTTTATATACTTGTAAGAAACTTGTATGGATCCAACATTCATGCAAAAGATCACAGTTTCTGCAAAACTCACTTTACATGCTCTTTTAACAGCTTTTTCCACAACTCAACACCTTAGATTTTGTATATCTCACTTTTCCTGCTTTCTAAACACTCCTACCCTCTAGTTAGACCATTTTAAACTTGTGGAAACCTTTGAAATACACAGATGAGTAAAAATCATTCTCACTTTTCTTAGGATTTGAAAACTTGTTCACTTTAAAAAATTACCAATTCATTGCATCTCAAAATCAATAAGTTCACTTTAAAACTGTCCTAATGCCTAAAATATAATCATTTAGGTGCACAATTGAGCTTGATCAATGGGTTGAAATGAAAATCTCTACTGTTTATGTAGAATATGGCTCAAAGGGACTAATTTTTCACCTGATGCTCACAACCTCATACCCCAAATTTTTCAAAATGCTCAAATCATACAAACCTATCATTCATATGCCTGTCAAATCACTATTTGGACATGTTACAATTCTTAAATGCGGGTTTTTGACTGTGTCCAAATTTCATCCAAGCTCTCAAGCAAAACATAAGTTACAACTGTATATTTGCAAAAACTTCAAATTATTGACTCTTAGACCTTTAAACACACTCAATATGATAATCAAAAACTGTGAAGCACATGAAAGCACATATTTAAATGAAACTTCACAAAATCACTGTATCACTTACTAAAATAGCTAAAAATCTAAATAAACTTTGGGTTGCATCCCAGGAAGCGCTTGTTTAACGTCGTTAGCTTGACGCAAACACTATCATGGTGACCACAAACAAGGGTTATAGTATAACCCCTTCCGCTTCTTTGGCTTTTTGACTTGGTTTTCATCAAGTGTTCTATCAAAACCTTTCCAAGCCATCCAAATATCATTCTTTTTCTTTCTGTTTTCAATCCACCCTAATTCACAATTTAAGCTATATACATTCTTTGAAGTATTCAATGAAATATTTTTATCAAACCTATCACCAAATACAGAATCTATATGTTCAACGATATAAATCATACCATTGCATTGGTGATGCTGAAAATCATCAAAAACTTCAAAGCTTACCTCAACCTCTTCATGTTTTACCTTTGGAGAATTTGGAGGTGAGTTGTGAATTGGTGGATCATTTTCTTCATTTTTTTCTTTTACTTCTTCTTCCTCCTCACCTTCTTCCTCATTTTCTCTCTCAATTTCTTTTCTTTCCACAACAACCTTACCATATTCATCTATTTGATGTGCTAGCTGCCCCACTTGATTTTCTAGGTTCTTGATGGAAGCCTCGATATTCTTTTGGTTAACTATTGAAATCTGCATGAATTGGACCAAGGTATCCTCAAGCCTAGCAATCTTATCATGTTCTGGGGAGTAATATGGTAGGTATGGTGGTGGTGGAACTTGTTCTTCCTGGAAATGACAATAACCCACATAGTGAGTATCAAAACAAATATCGCACCACATTACCTGATCTCTTAAGGATGGTTGTTGCATCTTTGGAAGTGGGTGATTTAGAAGCTTCTTGTTGCTATTTTCTCTTTAGCTAGTCAATTAAATGAACAAGAAAACACAAGCTAACACAAGAGATTAGTAACAACAAGGAAAATTTAACTAAAATCAAAACTATATTCACAATTGCTCAAAGTAACAAAACTAAAGCAATGCTTTTGCATTGACGCAATTCCCCGGCAACGGCGCCATTTTGTTAAAAGATATTTACTGAACCACTTTCGAATCCTTCAAGATTCAATTGTAGTATAACATAGGGTTTTTGTTGTATCCGCAGGGAATTGCTAATACAAATGCCGTTCTCTAGTAAAATTACCCAAGCAATAGATTTTTAAAAGGTTGATAATTATTTCGGTGACCAAAACACATTCAAATTAAACAAAGCGAGAGTAAAACGATTGGATATCAAGATGAGAAAGCTATTGGAATTGGACATCACCGTTTAACTACTAGTGTCCTAGGATTCTATATGGAAATTCATTCCTATCTATGATTCATCTACACCAATTCTACCCTACTTCATTGATTCTCACATGAGTGGATATCTATAACTTACTTTCCTAAACATTGATTCCTCACATGCATAGCAAAGTTAAGTTATCTTTAAGCTTAGGTGTTTCAGTGACTATGTTCTAGGTGCGCAACTAAAACATAGCATTAAGAACAAGAGAAAATCATTGAATCATGTAATAGAAACGATATTTTCATATAGAAATCAAGAGAAACACATCATAGTTAAAGGCTACATCCAAATCCAACAAAAAGGGTTTAGCAATCCATTTCCATGGATGCTTTAAGGCTTACAAAGATAAACAAGAAGATGATGACGATCCGTGATGTCCGCCGAGCGTTCCCACGTCGATGGATGATCAAAGAGGTCCAAAACTATCTTCTTCACCTTTGTTCTACGAGTTCTGTAGTCTTTTCCCTAATTTTTCAGCTTTTTTTCTAAAATACGCTTGTCTGTTCCTTTTATAACAGTTTTGTTTGCTCAAGCGGTCCAAAGTTTGCTCAAGCGAACTCTTTCTTCAACGTGAAGGAAGGGATTGGGAACCCCTTTCAACCGCTCAAGCGACCATTTGGTCGTTTGAGCCAACTTCAGAGCCAAACACTCAAAACCTTCTGTTGCTAGATGGCTTGAGCAAACTTCTGAGCCAAGCACTCAATACCTTCTGTTGTAAGATGGCTTGAGCAAACTTCTGAGCCAAGCACTATTCTTTGATGCTTTCTTATGATTCAAGCCTCTTTGAAGCAAATCTTCATTCCCAATTCATTCCTACATCAAAATTTGATAATTAACACTTAAATTCTACAAGGACCTCTAGTAAACCATATCATCACAATTGAGGGTAAATTTGATAGTTATTTCACATTTCTAACCCTAATAAGTGCCCAAGAATGATATCAAAATTAAGTAAATTTAGCACTTATCAGTCCTTGTTCTGTGATTTTGTACACCACTCTACTGCCTCCATTGATAAATCATATGACTTAGAGTTGGTTTGTTTTAGTTGAGTTGTAATATCTTCAATTGGTGTTTGATCATGAGATCTGTCTTTACTCTTGTGTAGAAGATCGGTCACTGTGGCAGTGATCATTAGGAGTTAGGGGAAGTTTCCTCGTAGCTTAGAGGGAAGGGCTAAGCTAGATTCACTAGTTGTAATAGTGGTAGACATTGCAGATGCTCTATACTAAGGGGGAGTAACTTAGGTATAAGAGAGACTTTCATGTATGACCTGAGAGCAATTACTAAGATAGTGAATTGACTCCTGGATTGGTATCCTCCGGACGTAGGTGTTTTGACACTGAACTGGGTTAACAAACCTTCGTGTTGTTTAGTTTTGTTAACTGTCTTCTACATAATTGTTCTTTCTGTCATGCAAGATGTTGTAGACATCTGGTAAAACAATCTTGCTGTACGTTGTGCCAGATGTCCTAGACATTTGGTTCGACATCTGTCCTGTGCGTGCACCAGAATTTCAAAAAGTTACCCCTTTCAGTAACCAACTCTATATGAAATCACGTTGTTCGGTCTTCAAGGTGTGGTCATCGATCTTCACAAAACTCCCAAATGATCTTACCTATCCTGAGTTGAACATGACTTCCGTAGTACTCAATAGGTAAACCGGATATCCTGTCCTAGACTGTCATAAGTTTCAACTCGCCTTTTGATGCTCTTAACTAAGGTTGCCATTCCTGCATGACAAGATAATGCTCGAGAATGGCCAAGGGTTCACCATCAAAGACATGTTCTAAGCCATCCCACCTATAAAAATGAATTAGGATAAAAACATACTCCAGACCAATCACTTCTACGTCCCTCTCAATTTGCCAAAGTCTTGTGAGACACGACTTAAGGAGGTTGAGACCTATATTTTTCCCGAGCAACTTAACAATAATGGACTTCTCCTATTTTCAGCACTCCTCCTTCCTCTTTGCACGAGAGAGCTTGATCACCAGGCAAAGAAGATCTTTTTTGGTTTTTCCTCCGACGCCTCTCCGTTTTCTATGTCTTCCTTTCCAAAGTAGAACTCATTGTCTCCATAGTCAGAATCGAAACAATCATTTAGAGCCTCATCCTCCTCCATTGATCCCACACATATATTTTTATACGAGATAACTTTCCTCTTAAGGGCCTTCTCCCTAGCCGTGGGGAATAAATAATGACTTACCCTCTACTCTTAGCTTTGAACTTGCTATGCTAGAATTCGTCCTTCTTCTCCTTCGAAACATCCTCCTCCCCTACGCTGTCCTTGAGTTCAGAGGAAACACCAACCATTGGGGGCATTCGTTTTAATATACTCACCACTCACTTCATGTTTATATAGCTAAAACTTAGAGATAATATTTGAATATTTTCATTGGATTTTAATTTAATATGAAAGTCTAGTATAGATGTCATAGTCATAGTAAGTGAAAGGCACATGATTTAATGAAAATCGTCATGTGTTATATAATATTTGAAAATGAAAAGTTCAAATTTAAAATATCAAGGTGCCCTAAAAAAAAAATTTAAAATATCAAGGTGATGTTAAAGGCTTGAATCGGTCTCCAATTCATATTCATGCATGTTTGTACAAAAACAAATTGAGACTTATTATACATATAGATGTTTAGCGATGATCAATTTAGTGTGTAGTGGTGGAAATAAGCCAGGCCGCCTAATAGGGGCTTGTGGCTTGGCTTGACCCGTTTTTAAAAAGCTTAATTAACTAAAAAGGTCAAGCTCAAGCTATCATAAAAGCCTATTTGACTTGATAGGCCTGCTTGTTATGGATTTATTTGTGATTGAGATTAAACTCTTTATTTATATGTTTAAGACTTGAGACATATTATTATTAAATGATTTGTTTATGTTTAATTTTTGTTTTATTTGTTTTAAATAACCGAGATTTTTTTCTTTGAAATGCAATGATATACATGTTTTTTATTTATTTGAAAAGGAATTGCAATGATATATAAAAAAGACTTATTAGCTCGCCGGCCTATTAGCCCGTCAGTCTATCGACATTCTTTAGATGAAATTGTCTGACGTCTGTTAAATAGTCTTTTAAGTAGGCTAGTAGGTCAAGTCAGGCTTTATAATAAGCCAAGGCAAGCCTTAAAATTTGGCTTGTTGACATGCCACATAAACTAGGCTTGGGCCATGAAAACACAAAGCAGGCCAAGCTTGGACTACACAAAGCTTGACTTGGCTTGGCTTATTTCCATCCCTATTAGTGTGTTTAGGTGTTGTGGTCAAAGAATATTCATGGGCTTTGGATTGTTTGATTGGGTGTGCTCAATGTAAAAGAGAAAATGGACTTTCCTTGACGTTAACTCAATGGAACTTACAAACTCAAATATTCAACTTCTCAAAATAAGTTATCAACATATAAGTATGAGATTTCATAACTAAATTTTATAATATAAAAATCATTTTTCTTATAAAAATGTTTAAACATGAAATTACTTCATTTTTAATTCAACTTAATCAATTCTATCTAAAATAAAATTTTCGACAACACTAATTCAAACACGAACTTAGCCCAATTAATACCTTGTGACTTTCTACTGATGATTGCTCTGCGATTTTTTTGGAAAAACAGTTACTGTTCCTAGTTTGCTACATTTTCCTCACCTGACCAGTAGGTTTAACACTCATAATCGGCTTTGATTATTTTTATTTTCACAAAACATTTGACTTAATTTCATTAAATAAAGTTGTTGATTATATATGCATGTGTCGGTACATGTATATACCACTCCAACAAAGATGAATAGAAATCAGAATCCAGGGTGTCGTTGTTGATACCAAACTCAGAATAATAATGTGCGGCCCCTCAAGATTACTTTGTTGAGTCCCTCCCTCCAGCACACAGCTACATTAAATAGCTTGTTTGATTGACTAGTAACATGTTTAGTTTCTGTGGAGAAGTCACAAACCACATTTGTCTTAAAGCTACTAATTAATTGTAGCTTTCGCTTAAAACATGATTTTGAACCTTGTCAACAGAATTAAACCAAATATTCTATTAACCTGTAAGACAATAAGGACAAAAAACCAGAGAAACAGCTTGTAAATGCCAACAACACAATTCATCCACTTTGCAAGCTAACAAAATAGATACACATAAACAAACACATTCATGATTCTCTCAGGCCTTTAAATTAATTTTCACCATTTTCTTCACCAAAAAAAGAAAAAAGAAAACAAAGATATGCTATATCATTTAGGTCAATTGTTCATTCAAATTTTAATGGCCAGGCAAAAGGTGAGTATTGTTTTTATTTTTTGACAACTGCAAGTGAAAGATACAAGATACCGTTTTTTTTGTCAATAATACAAGATACCGTTTAAGTATGTTAATGGCCTGATACTAATGTTGGACTTTATTGAACACTTTATAGCCCATAAGGTTATTGTCCCAAACTACATAGTCCATGGACCTATGCGCCTTAAAAGAAAAACATTAATTGCCATTTTGCTATGTCATTAGTGTGGATTTTATATTGACAAACAAAATGTGTTGATTTGATAGATATGAGGAAGTTTTTACTGCTCTGCAGCCAGCAAGGCTCGTATGCATTGCTAGATCTTAGGCCTTGTAGGATTGGTTGTATTATGGGCCTGTCCAATTTGGGCCCTGCTCTTGCTTTCAGTAATGAATCAGCTTTGATATTTGACAAAAAAAAAAGCTTTGATAAAAAAAAATAGATATGTGGAAATTTTAAGCTAAAACATAATTACCTCCAATTAAAATATTTGTATTAGCCAAATAAAATTAGGAAAAAATATTATTCAAATATTTGAATTATAGAAAAATATTTTTTTGGCATTTTTTTGTCTATGATGATCAAATTAAAGTTACAAAAGCAACTAAATGAGACTTACATAATGTGAATGGAGGTCAGTCTATTAATTTAGAAGGTTGCATTTACAACTTTGCCAAATACTATACCACCACTTAAAACAAAGTTTAATTTTAATGTGAAACTTTTTAAAACTAACTAATTAGTTTTCCATGTAATGAGTCCCCCAGGGCCGGCCCAAGAGTAAAGCCACCAAAGCAAGGGTTTTAGGCCTCAAGAAATTTATTTTTTTTACTAACTAAAAATGGCATCTAAATATTTTTTTAATAAATAAAAAAGGCCTCTAAAATTAAAGTTTGTTATAGTCTTCATTTAGGTAATAAGGTCTCACTTTAAAATTTGCTTTATGCCCTATTTAGTGTTGGGCCGGCCCTCCCCCGCCCCCACACACACACAAAAAAAAAATATACAACACGTACGATCGGCATGTTTTTCTAGAGTTGAATAGTAAACTAGCACATATGACCTACTCCATTATCAGTATGTTGTTATTTCTTGGTCCTTTAATTTAATAAATCATTCATTTTGCAGGGTCAAGATGGCATGCTTGATGCTACCCACGTACTCACATTCATTCAGGAGAAGCTATATAGCTATATATAGATATATATTGCCATTAAACTCTTCCTCTCAGCTTTTTGCCCATCCATTTATTGAGTACTTCCTCCGTTCCAGAAAGTTTGTAGTTTTGTGTATGATTTCAATATCCCAAAAAGTTTGTTGTTTTAGGATGCCAATGCATTTTTCCTCATTTTTTTCCACCTATACCCTAATTAATACATTTTCTCTCACTTATCGCATTTCATATACATATTAACCAACCACAACTCTTTTCTATTAATTACATTATTCTCTATCTAAGTATAATTTAATAGTTGCAAATCATACTAGTAAAATTAAATAAGGGCAATCTAGTCAAATTATGCTATTAATAATTGATTTCTTAGTCTTTGTGCCACAACCTTAAACTACAAACTTTCTGGAACGGAGGGAGTATATTGTAACCCTAGTTAGTTAGCATAGTTGGCTAACAATATTGTAACCATAGTTAGTTAGCATAGTTGGCTATTTGGTTAATTGGTTAAGGCTTATGGTTAAAACTATCACACTCTGTATAAAAGCCTAACCCCTTTGTACTTTACATTCATTCAATACATAGTTTCTGGTATCTTCTTCTTCTTCTTCCGCTTTTTCCTTCAACCTATTCAAGAGTTGAAATCTTGTTATGGTATCAGAGCTCGCTCATCTCTGAGAGAGCTCTGCTACGCGCTCCCATGGCGAATCTGCTACCCTATCCCTTCTCTGTGCAAGACGCACAAACCGCTTCACATGCTCTCTACATCCATCCCAACGAGAGCCCTTCCACCGTTCTTGTTTCTCCGCCGCTCTCAGAAGGAAACTACCACAACTGGGCTCGTGCAATGAAGATGAGCCTGATGACCAAGAACAAGCTAGGGTTTGTCGATGGCTCAATTGCAGAACCACCGCAAGATAAACATGTTCTTTCTTTCAGGCAGCGTTGCAATATGATGGTGTTGAGCTGGTTGATCAAATCGATGAATGTGGAGATTGCTCAGTCCATTCTCTGGCGTGACAAGGCTGAAGGTATGAAAAACGGTAGAAAGGGGGGTTTGAATAACGTTTTCAGTACAAAACTACCACCTTAAAGATTTTAACAAATCTTTTCGAGAACTAAGTGCAAAAGATAGAGATAGAAAAAAGCACACAAGTATTTTATCCTGGTTCACTTGATAAATCCCTCAAGCTAATCCAGTCCACCCGTTAAGGTGATTTCTTCCTTCTTAGAATGAAGGCAATCCACTAATCAGATAATTGTTACAACTGCACTTGAAACCTACAAGTGACTAACAATACACTGACTTAGCTATCACTAAGATTCACTCTCTTAGTCTTCTCTAGGATCCGATCAACCTTGATCTCCTAAAGGAATCACCACTAAGATTCACTCTCTTAGTCTTCTTAAGGATACTGACCTACCCGGTCCCTTAAGGAAAATCAAACAACTGTTTGAGGTTGGTGTTTACAAAGGTTTGCTTCTAAATAAGCTGAGTGTAAACCAAATAAGAATAGATGAAGAAAGTAGAGGCTTGAATCTTTTCTTGTATTGCAGCTCTTGATTTCTCTCACTCTTAGTCTTTCTTCTTTTCTTCAGCCTTTTATAGTCCAAGGTGCAAAGGATATTTCTGTTGAGAGAATATGACCGTTGGAGGGCATTTCTGGAACTTCCAGAACCTGCTGTGGCTGAACCTTGGTAGGTAGGCTTTTCAGAATAGTACACTGCTCTTGTACTTCTCGATAGAGACATTTGCCTTTAACCATTGACTTCTGATCAGAGTTATGCTTCGTGTTGGAACTTGTGAAGCTTGGTGATCAGAGTCAGAGGGATGCTTGGATCCTCTGACCTTCGTAACTTCTGCTTCTGGACCTTCAGAGCTTCTGAACCTTCAGAGCCTCTGGTCCCTCAGAGCTTCTGGTCTTCAGATCTTCTGATCCTCAGATCTTCTGATCCTCTGATCCTCAGATCCTCTGATCTTCAGATCCTCTGATCTTCAGATCCTCTGATCCTCAGATCCTCTGATCTTCAGATCCTCTGATCTTCTGATCTTCTGATCTTCAGAACTTCTGACGAATATATCTTCTGGTGTCAGAATCAGAACCTGTTTGTCAAAACACTCAAGACAAACATTAGAGTATCATAGTTGTTCATCCACAAATAAATACTTGTTATCATCAAAACATAGAGTTGTACCACATGACCAAATCTTGATCTTACAATCTCCCCCTTTTTGATGATGACAAAACCATGTATTTTGATGAACAACTCTAAACAAATAAACTGAATACACTCAGAGTATAAGGTATCAGAGTTAAAACTTATCCTGATGTGTATAGTTTATCTTGCTCCTTCTGAATCCAAGACTCGTGCTTGATTCTGAGCTAAGCTCCCCCTGAATCTAGTACTTAATATCAACGTTAGTAATATCTAGATTCTGAGCTAAATAATATAGGAGTTGTCAAGATACTATAAGTTCTCCCCCTTTTTGTCATAAGCAAAAAGAATGAAGGTGGAAAAAAAAAAAAAAAAAAATAAGAGCAAAAGACGAAATACTCCCCCTCAGAAGGAATACCAAGGGATACTTGGCTGCTGATTAGTATATCTTCTTATGAGAGCAGAAGTGTCAAAGTCCAGAGGTTCTGGTGACATCTCCATTCTGGAAAAAATTCCATCTTCAGATGCTTCAGAATGACAAGCTATGAAACTACTCTTCTTCTGATGACGCAAGTCAGAAGTTGTAGTAGCATCTTCTGATGTTGTTGCTTCTGGTTTGACAAGTTCTGAGTCTTTGTTTCTTTCTGAAACGGTCATGCTCATCTCTACAAGCTTTTTCAGCTAGCTTTGACTTGACCAAAACTTACTCTACTGATGCCTCCAAGATTAACTTCACCTTCAGGTTCAAGTTTTGGATCTTGGGACATATGTCTTTCTCCCGTCATGTGTTGCTTGCATCCACTGTCCAAGTTCCATGGTTGGAGTTTCGATGGACCTATTGAAGATATCTGCAACATATATAATCTTATCCCTAGGTACCCACTTTCTGGGTCCTTTCTTGTTAGTTAGCCCAGAAGTTCTGACAACTTTGGGTCTTTCAACAGGATAATATACAGGAATTTTTGCATGATATTTAGACATGGAGAAAGATCCCTTTATAAGAGGAGGTTTAGCAGCTTCAGCAGGTACAGGGTCAGGCAATATGGTACCAGAGGGAACAAAGCATTCATACAAAGATTTAGCTTTAGGCACAGAGGGCTCATTTCTAATTGGTTTAGAATACCCAATGCCACGCATTCCATTTCTGCTCACGCCATAGATCAATGAAGCCATCAAGCTTCTATCTACGCTTTTAGCCAGGAATCTTTGAAAAGATTTTTCATACTTAGATTCATGCTTACTATCAGAGGCATCGCAGGCAATAACTTCTTCTAACTTAGCAATTTGATTCTTAAGCACAGAGTTAGAATTAACTAAAGCATGGTTATCATTTTTCAAATCAGATATGATTTTCTCATGTTCAGAAGAAGTTTCAGAGGCAGCAGAGAAATTCTTTTTCAACCTTTTATGCTTAGTCAAGAGAGAGTTATATTTATCCATAATTTCAGACAAAGCATCTTTAAGTTCAGAAGTTGAGAAAGAATCAAATACCTCATTTTCATCGTCAGAGTCTGGATCTCCTTCTGATTCTGAGTCAGAGTCAACAGCATCCTTTGACTCTGCTCCTTTGTCTTTGACAATAGCCGTGAGTCCTTGAACTTCACCATCAGAGTCAACATCCTCTGACTCTGATTCATCAAAAGTCACCTTCAGACTTTTCTTTGGTTTGAAATGCTTCTTTAACTTTTTGTCCTTTGATGAGCCTTTGTATTTGCTCTGCCTGTGCTTCCAGATGCAGTTGAATTTTCTGGATATCAGAGTCAGCTCATCTTCATCAGAATCTTCTGATGCTTCTTCAGATTCTTCTGCTTCAGCTTGGAGAGCTTTTGACTTCTCAGATTTAGCCTTCTCAGAGCGCTTCAGCTCATGGCATTTCAGTATGCTGATGAGTTCTTCTAAACTCATATGCTCAACATCTCTTGTAAGCTCTATTGAAGTCACTAAAGGCATCCAGCTTTCAGGAAGACTTCTGATGACCCTTATGACATGATCTTTTGTAGTGTAGCTTTTGTTGAGAGGTCTTATTCGAGCTACGAGCAACTGAAATCTGGAAAACATATCCTCAATGGATTCGTCAGGTTCCATTTGGAAGGATTCATACTGCTTGATCAGAGACAACGCCTTTGTCTCTTTCACCTTTTTGTTTCCTTCATGTGTCATCTTTAAGGAATCAAATATGCCCTTGGCGGAATCACGATCAGTAATTTTCTCATATTCTTCATATGAAATGGCACTTTGTAGAATAGCTCTTGATCGGTGATGATCTCTGAACTCCTTCTTTTGATCTTCACTCATCTTCTCCCTTGGGATTTTTACACCATGTTCATCAACAGGAGGGGTGTAGCCATAAACAACAAAATCCCAAAGATCAGGATCAAAGCCAAGAAAGAAGCTTTTGATTCTATCTTTCCAAAAATCAAATCTCTGACCATCAAAGATAGGTGGTCTTGCACTGTATTGATATTTGCTTGTAGTAGTGGTGGAATCCATGAGTTTTTCACACTGGCCCGGATCTACTGAACACTGTTAAGTGTGGTAATCAGAACTTGCGCTCTGATACCAATTGAAGGTATGAAAAACGGTAGAAAGGGGGGTTTGAATAACGTTTTCAGTACAAAACTACCACCTTAAAGATTTTAACAAATCTTTTCGAGAACTAAGTGCAAAAGATAGAGATAGAAAAAAGCACACAAGTATTTTATCCTGGTTCACTTGATAAATCCCTCAAGCTAATCCAGTCCACCCGTTAAGGTGATTTCTTCCTTCTTAGAATGAAGGCAATCCACTAATCAGATAATTGTTACAACTGCACTTGAAACCTACAAGTGACTAACAATACACTGACTTAGCTATCACTAAGATTCACTCTCTTAGTCTTCTCTAGGATCCGATCAACCTTGATCTCCTAAAGGAATCACCACTAAGATTCACTCTCTTAGTCTTCTTAAGGATACTGACCTACCCGGTCCCTTAAGGAAAATCAAACAACTGTTTGAGGTTGGTGTTTACAAAGGTTTGCTTCTAAATAAGCTGAGTGTAAACCAAATAAGAATAGATGAAGAAAGTAGAGGCTTGAATCTTTTCTTGTATTGCAGCTCTTGATTTCTCTCACTCTTAGTCTTTCTTCTTTTCTTCAGCCTTTTATAGTCCAAGGTGCAAAGGATATTTCTGTTGAGAGAATATGACCGTTGGAGGGCATTTCTGGAACTTCCAGAACCTGCTGTGGCTGAACCTTGGTAGGTAGGCTTTTCAGAATAGTACACTGCTCTTGTACTTCTCGATAGAGACATTTGCCTTTAACCATTGACTTCTGATCAGAGTTATGCTTCGTGTTGGAACTTGTGAAGCTTGGTGATCAGAGTCAGAGGGATGCTTGGATCCTCTGACCTTCGTAACTTCTGCTTCTGGACCTTCAGAGCTTCTGAACCTTCAGAGCCTCTGGTCCCTCAGAGCTTCTGGTCTTCAGATCTTCTGATCCTCAGATCTTCTGATCCTCTGATCCTCAGATCCTCTGATCTTCAGATCCTCTGATCTTCAGATCCTCTGATCCTCAGATCCTCTGATCTTCAGATCCTCTGATCTTCTGATCTTCTGATCTTCTGATCTTCAGAACTTCTGACGAATATATCTTCTGGTGTCAGAATCAGAACCTGTTTGTCAAAACACTCAAGACAAACATTAGAGTATCATAGTTGTTCATCCACAAATAAATACTTGTTATCATCAAAACATAGAGTTGTACCACATGACCAAATCTTGATCTTACAAAGGCTGCAGATGTGTGGAAGGAGCTTCGTGAACGATTCTCGCAAGCTGATTTGTTTCGGATCTCAGAATTATAAGCTAACTTTTGAGGATGAAGATTGTGTCATACAGGATTCCAGTGCTTACAGGAGGATTGGCACATCTAGAGCAGTCAAAGGTCTTTATCTTCTCATGAAAGGCAATCCGAAGTCTTCTACCACAACTTCTTGTAATTCTGAGTCAACTTGCAATTCATTTTCAGCTTCTAGTTCCTCTGTTATAGATACACATTTGGCTTGTAATTTCATTCCTAGTTTGAATAATCTTTGGCACTTTAGGTTAGGTCATCCCTCTTTTGTAAAAGGTCAGTCAATCAAAGATCTATTCCCTTACATAGATTGTAATAAAGAGCAAGTTTGTGACATTTGTCCTCTTGCAAAGCAAAGAAAATTGAGTTTTCCTTTGAGTACTTCTTATTCTTCAAGTGCTTTTCAGTTAATACATGCTGACATTTGGGGCCCTGTATCTACTGTTTCACTTAATGGTTTCACTTATTTTCTTACCATAGTAGATGATTATACTATACACACTTGGATTTTTCTCCTTAAATCCAAAGCAGAAGTTAGACCTCTTGTACAAGAGTTTTGTGTTCTAGTAGAAAATCAATTTGCTAAAACTGTGAAAACCATAAGAAGTGACAATGGTAAAGAATTTGATCTTTCTCATTTCTATGCTTCAAAAGGGATTACACATCAAACCAGTTGTGTGGAAACCCCTCAACAAAATTTCATTGTTGAGAGGAAGCACCAATATATCTTAAATGTGACTAGGGCCTTACTTTTTCAAGCAAATCTTCCAACCTTGTTTTGGTCTTATGCCATAGCTCATGTTGTCTTTCTAATCAATAGGTTACCTACACCAATTCTTGATAATAAATGCCCTTACCAACTCTTGTATGAAAAATTACCAGACTTGTCTCAACTAAAAGTCTTTGGTTCTCTCTGTTTTGCCTCTACTTTAACAAGTCATCGAACCAAGTTTGATCCTAGAGCTAGGAAATGTCTTTTCCTTGGTTATAAAACAGGAACAAAAGGGTTCATAGTCTATGACCTAGGTACTAGAGCTATCTCTATATCTAGGAATGTGATCTTTCATGAAAATGTGTTTCCCTATAAAGTTCCCTCTTTATCTACTGCAAGTACAGCTGATAAGGCTATACCCTTACCAAATTTCTTGTCCAATGAACCTTTTGACTATTCTCCAATTGTACAACCAGTGACATCCCCTGTTGTTTCACCCGTGATACCAATCACTCAAGTTCCCAATGCTCAGGAACAATCTATTATCCAACAACCAACACAAAGGACCAGAAGACCACCATCATATTTACAGGATTATCATTGTACCTTGGCTGTCTCTATTGATGTGTCAGACTCTTCAAGCACAGGTACTCCTTATCCTATTTCTAGTGTACTCTCTTATAAGCATCTAGATCCACATTATCATGCTTTTATTATGAATATCACCTCTTATGTTGAGCAAACTCGATATTTTGAGGCTGTTTAGCATGAATGTTGGAGGAAAGCCATGGATCAAGAGTTAGAGGCACTAGAGAGAAATCACACTTGGATTTTGGTGGATAAACCTCAGGACAAGGTCCCTATTGGTTGCAAATGGGTTTATAAGATCAAGCATAAGCAAGATGGTAGCATAGAGAGGTACAAAGCTCGTCTGGTTGTGAAGGGGTACACACAAGTTGAAGGAATAGATTTCATGGACACTTTTTCCCCAGTTGCAAAGATGACTACACTTCGGGTTCTGATTGCACTGGCTTCTTCTCATAAATGGTTTTTACATCAGCTTGATGTAGATAATGCATTCCTTCATGCTACTTTGGATGAGGAGATTTTCATGTCATTACCACAAGGCCTATCTTGTTCAAAGCCAAACTAAGTCTGTTTGTTGGACAAATCCCTTTATGGTCTAAAGCAAGCTAGTAAACAATGGTTTACAACTCTCAGTCATGTCATACAGCAACTTGGTTTCAAGCAAAGTGCTGCAGATCATACTCTCTATGTCAATAAAAAGGCCTCTTCATTCACAGCTCTACTGCTTTATGTTGATGATGTTCTCCTCACAAGAAATGACATGTTTGAAATTGATTCTGTCAAGCAATCACTTCATGCCAAATTCAGGATAAAAGACTTAGGAGAAGCCAAGTTCTTCCTGGGATTAGAGATTTCTAGGTCTAAGGATGGGATTATTCTCAACTAAAGGAAGTATACACTAGAACTCATCTCTGATTCAAGTTTACTGGGATGTAAATCAGCCTCCACACCTATGGACAACTCACAGAAGCTTGGTGATACCTCAGGAAAACCCCTTGATGATGTTGGTTCATACATGAGACTTATTGAGAGATTACTTTATCTCACAACCACCAGACCTGACATAGCATTTGTGGTCAATCAACTCAGTCAATTCTTGTCTGCTCCAACAGACATTCATGAAGCAGCAGCTCATAGAGTCATTCGGTATCTCAAAGGTAGCCCAGGTTGTGGTTTATTTTACCCAGCTCAATCCACTACCACACTGACTGCCTTTAGTGATTCAGATTGGGCGGGTTGTGTGGACACACGAAGATCAATCAAAGGATATTGTGTATTTCTTGGTAGTGCTCTAATATCCTGGAAGTCAAAGAAGCAATCCAAATCTTCTCGTTCTTCTTGTGAAGCTGAGTACCGAGCCATGGCTGCCACAGTATGTGAGATCCAATGGCTTGATTATCTTCTTCGCGACCTGAAAGTTTCCCACACACCACCTGTCTCTATGTATTGTGATAATCAATCGGCAATACATATAGCTCATAATCCAAGTTTTCACAAGCGTACAAAGCACATTGAACTAGACTGCCATATAGTTCGTGAAAAGCTTCAGCAAGGCCTTGTGCATTTACTGCCAATATCCTCATCTTTGCAACTCGCTGACATACTTACTAAGCCATTGACACCAGCACCATTTCGCAGCATCTATTCCAAACTGGGAATGCACAACATCCATTCTCCAGTTTGAGGGGGGCTATTGAGTATATTGTAACCATAGTTAGTTAGCATACTTGGTTAACAATATTGTAACCATAGTTAGTTAGCATAGTTGGCTATTTGGTTAATTGGTTAAGGCTTATGGTTAAAACTATGACACTCTGTATAAAAGCCTAACCCCTTTGTACTTTACATTCATTCATTCAATACACAATTTCTGGTATCTTCTTCTTCTTCCGCATTTCCCTTCAACCTATTCAAGAGTTGAAATCTTGTTACCATTTAACTCTACCTTCAGTTATCGATAATCAAGTTTTATTTGTACAAGGCTTTCAATTAAATAACATTTAAAACTTAATAATAACTCCAGCGCACAAAAGAGCATGCCATACTAATAATATAATAATACTAAGACTTGCAGTAGAATGCTATTTCCATGATTCTGATGAAAACCATGCATCTACAACTTGTGAGACATGAGTGAACATCGGTCAATTATATATATCTTGTTTGTAGGTATTAAATGACAAATTGATACTTATAATAAAATCATTGACACCCTCACTATCAAGTTCTTGTAGCTAATAGCCTAATACAATAGTGATGTTCTCAAAGCCTATATAATAGGATAGGGTGCATGAATGTATCTTGAACATGTTAGTTCAAATAAGTTCAAACTTCAAAAGATGATAGAGAGATGCATCTGAGCCGTACAACATGGCATGCGTTTAGCTCCTCTCATAGGCCGTAAATGAAGACTTTGGGTCGGGAACCGCCCATTATATTGGCGTAAATGTACGACTATATATCTAATCTATCTATAGCTCAATAGCTTTGGTGACTCAGGGCCATGCCAGACATTCTCACATGGCCTAGTCAACACAAACATATTTGGCTTCAAATATATAGAAATGAAAATAGAAGTAGTTAAAAATGAGATGAAAGAGAAAATGTGTGTGAATGAATCAAAAGATTTTTTCAAAATACACATTACTTAATATTTAATAATATGTATCATTATTATATACAAAAGTTACAAAGAGAGATGCCAAGGATAAAAAGAAGCAAATTTATCTTTCGGCATTGAGAATAATATTTAATAATAAAATGAGAATACACCAAATATAGGATTTAATTGAGGTTTTGACACCCAACGGTTTTGCTTAATTTCCCCTTATCAGAAAAGCTCACACTTCTAATTATGGTTAAAGGCCCTGTGGCATGTGTCAACCCTAAATGGGTTGATTTATTTTGGTGTATGATGAGACATTAGAGGCACGACCGGTCCCGACATTTTGGAGGCCCTGGATAAATAATAAAAATGAATCCCTAATAAAGAGAAATATCTCTTGGAGATACAACTGTCAGATACCGTTATATATTTAACGTTCGAAGTTTCATCAAAATCATTATGTTGGTTTGTTTGGCAACTGACCTTAATGCAGCAAAATCAAAACCCAAAATGTGGGATTCGAACCCGGTACGTAAAAGTAACATAAACAGTTTCTAACCACTAGACCAGCTAAAGTCATTAATAATATCTTGAACATTAATTATTATAACTAAATTGTTTTTTAGAGAAAGTTTAATGTGAATTTTTTTATTGGAGATCCCTTCTTTTTGGAGGCCCTGAGCTGTGGGCATGCTTGCACAGGCCCAGGGCAGGCCCTGAATTTAGAGGGATAGGTGCATGCATATATACTCATTGCCATATTAAGGCAATTCTCTGTTCAACTCTTTGGGAATGAATTGGAAAGTTCTCACAAACCATTTTTATGTGATTCTTAATCCTTCTTCTCTACTTTATGGTTTCCTTTTCTAGTGAATTTATTGGGTTTATTCTATACCATGCCATTATAGTTTGGACATATGGGGCGGCTTTGTCTCTTTTAATGCATTTTCTTTACATATGTGGAGAGTGGTACTTTATATATAATTAATTATGCAATGGCAAACTATACAATATATATAAAAGCTATAATTGAAAAGTAACGTAGCATGCAAGACAATGTGTCATCTTCTCAACGGTTGGTCATCGAATAAGCTAACGATTGTTTATGAGATAAATAACATGTGGCCGAAAGATAATAAAGTATGTTACAAAAATTATTAAACACAAGAATATTTGCATGGCGGACATTTCAACATAGATTTCATAATTTCAATAAAAAATAAAAAAGATATTTGATTTTTGGATTGTCTTAGTTCAAGTATATTTTTATGAATGATTTAAATTAAAATATATATGTTTCCTACGTTATTTATTAGATAGTTTTAAAATATAAGCCACTCTTCATTAATATATATGAAGCACTGATTAAATTTTTCCATATTTTCCCTCATATTTAATATGAAAAAGAGATAGTGTGATTTTAAAAAGTTTTTAATTTAGGTAGAGAAATTCATGTAATACAGAAAAATTAATAATATTTTTTACATATTTATTCCTAGAGAATTAAGTAAATACTAGTGTTTTTTACCCGCGCGTTGCACGGGGAATACATCTATTATATTTGATAGGTCAATTAATACCTTTATCATTAAAAATATAATAAACAATAGATGAAATAGAAGAGTATGAAATGATGAGCAAAGTGGACAAAAAGTCTTAAATTAAAACCCTTGTTGCATAGATTGAACTTCGTACAATTGAATAACTAATAAAAAATTGGTTAACAAAATCTCAAATTATGCAAAACATATTAGGGGATGTGGTTTAATGATGGCTAATAAACAATAGTTGATTTAATCTACAATTAAAAAAAGAGAAAAGATTCTTTATGTACGTGATTATGCGAGTTCATTTTTTACACAATAAAATAAACTATGTTTGACCCATATCAACATGAAGTCGTTTCACATTCTTCATGAGCCTAAAGACAATAACACAAATTATAGATATGAAGAATCACAAATAAATCATTAAGAACACATTTTAATCTTAGAAAAAAAAAGAATGTACCGCAAAATTTGTTATTGTATTTGATACATTAATTAATACTTAATGAAGGTACTTTCTTGTTAAAATATATTTCTTCCCGAAGGAGAATTTAACTCCTATAATAATTTGTACAAAAAAATTAAAGTGGACTATATTATTATGTAGTAAAAAATTAACATCAAACTATATTATATTATGTTTTTCTTGTAACAAAAAAAAATTCCGATGAAATCTTATTAACATTTATTTTTATGTAGAAGTATTTTCATGTAAAATATTCTTCCTATATATAAAAGTTTTTAGGCTCTTTCTAATACATTTAGATCCAGCTTCTCCTTACTCTCAGGATGCCTGAAAGTCTTTTCTCAAGTCTATCTGGTGGGTAATATCGATGAAGATGATGACACCCACCATACCTTGCTTGCTTCAAGGTCGATCTCTTGTATCCTCCTCATGTCGAAGACTTTAAGAGTAAACCTTGTCATTCCAACTTTCATCGATCGAGTTTCAGTTGTTTTTTCTGTGGATCCAGGTGAGAAAGCTTACTAAGGCAATCTCTGCTTTTGTCTATCTCCCAATATAAGAAGCATGTTGCTTTGCTCTTATAGTAGTACTAATGAGCGTTCTTTAGAACAAATTTCTAGCGAAGGTCTTGACAGTTTGGAACTGAAAGGTTTGGTTCATTAATAATATCTAGTAGTTTCATCATGCTATTCTGCTTTTGAGCTTGTTGTACTTACCAGAGCATTTCTGCGATAAAAAAATTCAGAATAGTAAAGCAGTCGTAGTATGCTCCCTTTACTTGCTCTAGTGCTCAAGTGATAGCTGGGTGCATACTGTTTGCATCTGAATTATATATAAAAGACTCTTAAAAACAAATACTTAATTCTCCATTACAAAGAATATACATTACATAAGAACCTAATTATTATTTGTCAGTGACATAAGTGTCGAAAATAATAGTATTAATAATGGAAATTTCGAATGGTGTGAATAAGGATTAAAAGTCCAATCTCATAAGAAAGAAAAATCTCCATTTACATCAAAATCTCTCTCAGATTTCTCTACCTCATTATCACCACCGCTTTTCTTATAAATTATCCACAAACACACTCACAAATTCCACACAGTACCTAATATCATATGCAAATTTTGTTTTCACTGCAACCAGAGTTTATTCTTTGGCATAAAAAAGCACTTCATAAAGTAAGAAGGTATCACATTTTGAATTTAAATCATTAAAATATTTATTTCTAATTAAAAAATCAAATGAAACTTGCTTCCAAATCAACAGCAATCCTAGGTGCTATTCCTGATTGTTGTCCAACTTTAACATGAATTAATATGAACTCATGCTAATTCAAATCAAACTTGCTTTCAAATCAGCAGCTTCCAGCTGTATCTGCATTCTAAGTAACAGAAAATCAAGAACTCATGAAGTGAGATTGATAGACATGTTAGAGTAGGATAGACTAAAGACCACCAAACATAATAGCAATATGTGCAACATCAATCTAGCTACAATAGTACAAAGATAGCAATCAAATTTGCAGACATATATGAAAGCTAAAGAATGAATTGAAGCCACTTTTTGGCTATGGCCTTCCAGTGGTTTCCATAACCAATCAGATCTATTTGTAAGGGGAAACTAATCACATGCTACTAAAGAAGATGAATGGAAGAAAACCCCTCTAGAAATTTTAGACCCATTATATTTGTTGAACGGCTAAAACAACTCTTTGCTTTATGTAGCACTGTTGTTGAAAGTACAATAACCAAATCAAAAACATATGCTGATACTAAATCGTGGCAAATTCTCTGGTGCCCAAAGTATTTTTTTGGGTATGGTACATGAATGATTTGGATCACTCAACTAACTACATCTGTGATATTTATTATTATTAATATTAAGAAATAAAACTTAATTTAATTATAGAAAAAATCCTGAAACTTATGATGTAAAATGCATTTTAGCCCCAAAAACATCTAAGTATTTAGGTTTTCTGTCTCTTCCCCAAACAGACATATGAAATCTACACTTGCAGAAATAACCCTTGCGATTTCAGATCTCCCTCATCTTCCATTCCCAATCTGCAAAATCAACATCAATTCTTGCCTCCACAACCCTACCTCTCCTGGCATTCGCATTCGCATTCGCATTCGCAGTCCCGCGCGGTGATTTCCTCCTAGAGGTTCATTCATGAAAAAATCACTTTTGCTCCTCAGATTTTATCCATCTGATTCGTTCCCTTGTGTTGCGGCTACGGCGACGGTCGTGCAGAAGCATGGGTAGTCTGACGTGGTCGATGTCTCGGCGTGGCATCTCCATGCTTAGAAGCGATTGCATCTGCTCCATCTTCCTTTACGTCTGTTTCCTACTGATTATGGTTTTGAATTGTGGGTTTTTGGGTTTGAATGGTTGAAGCTTTAGGGTTCTATTGAGAGCTTTTGGATTTTAATAGATTCTTGTTTATCGGATTTTGGTTTGAACGTTGCTCAGTTTTATTTTGACTGGGAACAAAGGAGAAGATTGAGAAATTGAACTTGAGTGAGATTAGTGGGTTGGTTTTGTAATGATTTTTGAAGAATATGAAGATGGAACACTCCAATGATTGAAATAAAAAGAAGCATGTAATTACAGAATAAAACTGGGGTCTTTACATAATTAATAAAACAATAAGGATATATTAGAACAAAGAATAAATTTATCTTAGGTGTCTTAATATTATTTGTACATGTCACTCCTGTACCTACACTCATTTGTAATTGTGGGTACCAGAGCAAGCACTCTAAATCGTAATATGATAATTACACACTCATGCAAGCAAGACTTCTAATCACACTAAAGTTTGATTAATTGAACCGTAGTAGAACAATGATTAATTATAAAATCTAATATTGCCTTCGAAAAGTGACTTTTAATATATGTAATGATGATAGATTGATGTAAAATTGATGAACTAAGTTAGTAAAACTATATATGCATCACAGTAGTGCAACACCAAACACACATCTCTATCTCTTATCTGGTGAATATATACATATGCATCACAGTAGTGCAACACCAAACACACATCTCTATCTCTTATCTGGTGAATATATACATATAATGGACTGAGAAAAACCTCCATGAGTACTGGTCTCACATGTTTCGTGGCTTACTTGAAATGAGAGCAAGATAAGATCTTGAGTCATCAATCATGTTTCATCGTCAGCTAGCTGAGAATCAGAGAGTGTAGTCAGAAAGAGGTATGCACCTCATTGCCGTTCTGTACCTACGGATAAATTCATGTCAAATGTTTCCAGGGAAGCCAAGGAAATCAATTTATTGTTAGAACATTGGTTTAGGCGTTTAGCATATTAGAAAGGATAACACCAGTTTTAAAAGCCTTACCTCAATAGTATAGCTTGAGTGAACAAAGATAAGCAGTAAAATCTCATCCATGATATGTAGTTCTATAGTTGTAACGGCAAGCACCAACAATAATAATTAATTTCCTCGGTGCAAGAAGCAGACAAAAAGAAAAAATTACCAAATAAAAAAGTTGCAAGGAAAAAAATCTACAACTTCTCCTTTCTCTCCCCTCAATTCTTTCACTCCTTCAATCCACTTCACTAACAATGATTAGGTTAATCAAAACATACACAGATCAATGTTTCACCTCCTATAACATAGGACACAAATTTTAGATGCAAATTAAGAAAAACGAATAAAATAGAATCACATACAAAGGAGAATCAGAAAACATAAAAAACAAATCAAAATATTGCAAAATTCCATATAGAATATAAAATGGACTCACCATCCATGGCTTCCAAAGAATCTCTTTTGGTGGAATATCTATAAAAAAAAACCTGAAGAAAAGAATTTGAAATTAGCATGGCAAGTGATGAACGAAATTGACCTTGAAGTCAAACATAAGTGAATGAAAGTTAAAGGTAAAGTAAAATAAAATTGAAAAAAACCATAACATATTATGCAAGCAAAGGAAGAAATAATTTGAAACCTCCATCTGCACTCCATCTGCAACCTTCCCAATCAGTCCAATGCAGCAAATCGGAGGGATGCGATTGCAAGTCGATGGCAAAGTGGTTCCGTAGAGAGATGAGACGATTTTGTGGGGGTGGTTCCGTTCAGTTGAGGGATGGGATGAGAATTGCATGGAGGAGATGAATTCCATGGAGGAGATGGTGGAGGTAGGCAGAGTTTTAAGAGGGTTTTTGCTGATGGGATGTATTATTGATTTAAATCACTTATCACAGATTTTATATTAAGATAAAATCATGAAATAAACAACATAAATCCTAATCAAATCTAAAATTTAAAAATGTACTAAATAAATATAGATAAAAACTATCAAAATTTAGCAAATCACAATAAAAACTCATCAAATCCGGAATTAATTAAAAATCCGAAAATTCAATAAAAATACCATAAAAATTAATTAATACTCTAAAAATAAATAATAATATAAATTAAGTTAAAATTTAGAAATAAACAGCATAAATCCTAATCAAATCTAAAATTAAAAAATGTACTAAATAAATATAGATAAAAACTATCAAAATCTACCAAATCACAATAAAAACTCATAAAATCCGGAATTAATTAAAAATCCGAAAATTCAATAAAAATACCTTACAAATTAATTAATACTCTAAAAATAAATCAAAAATAAATTAAGATAAAATCAAGAAATAAAAAACCTAAATCCTAATCAAATCTAAAATTTAAAAATGTATTTTTTTTATTAAGGAGAAATAAGGTAAGGAAAAATCAGGGCACATGTGGCAAGTGGGGTCAAAGAGAAAGAGCTTACATGTAAAATATTAGGTGAGAATTAATCTGGGAGCGACACGTCACTAACTTGGCCTGTGAGAGCGACACGTCATGCTAGAAGTTGTTCTTTTCTAATATATATTGATATTGATATTGATATTGATATTGATATTAATGACTTTTAAATTGGTAGAAAGGGAGTACCTAATCCAACGGCCATATGCAGGGATGATTTGGTAAGCATTTTGTTTTGCAATGTTTCTTAAGAAGTAGCATTAGTTGCTGTAGTTAATTCCCCATTGTCACAAGTTAATTGATGCTTTTTGGTACGACATATATTCACACGATTTTGTTTTAATATTTCTCTCCACTAGCATCTCTTTTTCAACATTTAATGATACTACACTGATATATATACTTGTCGTACCATGCAAGCATATTTGTCAAAGTGGAGAAAAAGTCAAAATAAAATAAAAGTATCTATGTGCATACGGAAAAGGTTGGCATAAAAACAGCTTTCACTCGTGTACATATGATGACAACCCCACCTCGCACAAACCCTTATAAGTGGACATCTTTTCACAATTTTCGTCAACCTAACCCTTTAAATTAAGAGATGCCATTTCAATCTATATTCATGTACTCTTTTTCCTTCTTCAGATTTTCCCAAAGGGGTTTTCCCTGGTAAAGTTTTAATGAGGCATATTTCCTTAGTCTATCTCTATGGAGGTGGTGGGTGGTGGATTTTAATATTAAGAGGTTCTTTGCTGCTGTTATGTATAGTTACTACTTTAATTTTTTCTCCTCTCTTCTTCCTATTTGTATTGGGTTGAAGTACCCCTTGTGCTTCGCTTCAATATAATTCATATTGCTTAAAAAAAAAACTCTATATCTTCTAAAGTCACATTAATTACTAGTCCATAAAATAGGAAATATTACATGTTTTTAATTAATGATCCATGTAGATACTAAACCTACAATTGAATGGACCAATAATTGTTTTTTAAAATAAATTAATAAATAAAATATAAAAATTCTAACCTACTTATCTTCAATGTATTACTATTTAACTCAAACTTTCTCATAGGTCATTTAGACAAATTAAGGGCACATTTCACATAGTCAAATCAAACTATGTGGAATTGATTACCAAATGTAGCATCATCTTTTAAAAGGTTTTAGCACATTTTTATGGCTTTTCAAGGAATATTTATATATGTATAGTGAAGGATGAAGAAGAGTTAAAAATTATCTTCGCATTAAACCATGAATCAATATATGTCTATCTCTGGATTTCGTTCAACTCAACTTTAATCCAATTTGAATCAATGTGATAAAATCTCATTTCTTCATTGGAAATTGGAATGTGTTTTCTACCAAATGAGATATAAATGTATATTTCAATTTGCTTTCTGAACCCAACACGCGAATTTCGATCTCTTGAACTCAACACTGATTTAAATTAAACTCAATATGATAATAAAACCATGCTTATATGATTCATGTTAAAATTAACATAAATTGTTTTGACTTAGTTTGAGTTCTACTGAAAGAGTGTTCAATAAAGGTCGTGAACATGAAAGAGAGTTTTTGGACTGTCATAGATTTGGATGGGACCGAGCGTGCCTTCAAGCTGGATGAGCGATCCAAGAATCAAGTAAGCAAGTCCAAAACGATGGCAACCAAGCATGAGGTGTAGTCCGAATTCTTTATCCATAAGACTAGTCCAAGGAATTAATTATTAATCTCCTTGATTTCTTACCCATTCATGTCACCTATTCAACTTAGTAATGTAACTATATATGATTAGGGTTTTGGGCTCGTCAACTATATAATGGAGGTCCTATGATGTATAATTCATACTCTCTCCTTTACTGAAATAATACTCTAAGCTTTCTGCTCACTCAGTCGACTCTAGCTTTAGGGTTTTATTGATCAGTAACAGTTTTAAAGTAGAGTTGGTGTTAACTAAACGTTACCGAAATACAAATAGACACTTTTACTTTTCCGTTAATATCTTAAGATATGTGAGATCACACGTTAATTAAAAGCACTCATATACTTACGCATACAAAGGGTCGGGTGGGATAGAGTTAGCTCAAGTGGTAAGAGCTAAGAGATATAAGGGTTGGGTGGGATGAAGGGTGAAGGGTGAAGATTCGAACCTTGAGGAGTGACTAATTTAATAATATTACTAACAACTAACATTTGACTATAAAAAAATAACTTACACGTACAAAGTTATAGTAGGAATTCTTATAATTCGGGTTATGTTTTCTATACCCTATTTGACATTAATCTTTATCATATCTCTAATTAATGCGACATTTCATAATACACACTCTCACGTCCAGATTGAATATTGATAAATGACTTATTCATGGGGTGATCTAGTAAACATATTTATATAACCTCTAATACTATCTAAAAATTTAAATTATGTCTAACTCTACTCAAAAGCTAATAAAAGGTGAGAGTTGCTCTATATTTATAAAAATTATTTTAATGTATCTCTATTTAATATAAAACTTCTCAAAAAAAAAAAATCAGGTTGTGATCAGAGTCGTCCATATCCACACAATCTGTATTGGAAACTGTAAATATGATGTTGGATACCCACTAGGAAATCTTGGAAATGTTGATGCTGTACCACCCATTATAAAGACAATTCTTTGCCACAAGTGCATAAATTTGAAGTGATACTAGGATAGATAGATTTAAAGAGGTGGAGATAAAATATTTTATACAAGTTAAAAATAGAAAATGATAAGGTTAGATGATATGAGAAGTGGTTTCAAGCATGCACTATCTAGCTAGCTAGCTAGGGTGGATAAGAAGGCGACAAACTTGGCCTTGGTTGTGTCCACTCTAACTTGTAAATGAGATGGGCCTTGGTTGCATTATATCTTCTCATACTGAAGTGTTGTAGAAAAATGGAGCCAATGGAGCCAGGAAGTAAACAAATATTGAAGAAAAAACAAAACTTGCAAATGTTGTATTTTAGAATTGTGTATTCATAATAGTGTCTTGGTGGTGTTGGGGGTATAGCATTTTAGCATTAGCATGAGGTTGTGGGGAAGTGGTAATGCAGAGACACTGTTATAAGTTTTTTGTCATCTGAGAAGTAGACAGAGGTAATAATGGCTGGATTTTGTTTCTGCATTCCAAACAGGGCCCCTCTTCATATCGATACTTCTCTACTACCAATTATTGTTATCATTCTTTTACTGCTTTCCCCTTCTCTCTATTTGAGTGTGCCTTTGTCTCTGTCTGTTTGTCTTCAAGCTCATTCCTTCTTTACCTGTCGTTCATATAAGGGCATTACCAATGTACCCAGAAAAAAGAGCAGAGTACCAAATGCTTTCTATCCCTTTGTGCAAAAAATCACTCATGTTTCCTCATTTTAAAATGTTATGTTAATCTCTACTTTCTAATTAATGTATGCATTAAATAGTTATAGTTATAGATGATACTCTATATATATATATATATATAAAAGAGATAAACTCAAAATTTCAACATGAGAAAACATGAGAAGATCATGATCCATTTTTCTAGCATCATTAATCATACTTAGTGTATATATGTTTTATTGTGGTTTTTGACCATATATCCAAACATGCACTTAAACATACAAACTATAATGCATACTCTTTCTCTTTTCTTGCTTGTGATAGTGAGGTCGACGAGGGTGAAGAGTGATTGTCGGTGCAATGCGAAGGCAGAGAGAATGAGCGACTCCTAACAAGGCTTCTAGGCAAAGGTGTTGGGATTTCATCCATTGTGAATAATAAAATAAAATAAAGGAGTCACACGTTAAATAAAAAGGAGATCGAGTGTTGAATAATATATATGTGAAAAGATCCATAAACACACCCCCTTAAAGCTTACTTCTCATCCAATGTGGATGTTAAAATATATCAATGATCATGTCGTTCTTATACTATAACTCTGAGGTATACCTCCTCACACATAACAGAAGGGACACATGACTGAACGAATCCAACATTAGAACGAAAGATTCTTAGGTTGTGTAGGTATTTTGACTTTACACTTAAGGATAGCTTATAAGATTTAATTTAATTTGATACTACTAATAACAATGAAATGCATCTTCTTTTCGGGAGATGAATCACTGCTATGAGAAGACATAAATTAAACAAGGAGGACTATTTGCAATGCTTCTGGGCAAAATGACAAATGACTAAATGAATCTCGCTCTAGAATGAGATGTATTTCGAGAATATATAGGTATGAGACTATGTGATAGTAGATACCCAATGTAAAACCGCGGGGATGTTAGAATCATGACGAATAACTCCAAAAGCTAAGAGCAGTTGCTTTTATCTATTGTGATTTTGTCTCATGATATAACTAAACATGCATTGTACAGTTGAAGAAGGTTTATATATATGTACTACTTATAACAACACTTCTTTTCTGTAATTCATTTCATAAAACTCTAAGATTAAGCATGTTTGCTTGCTTTGGAGAAATATGAGATTATTTGTACAATCATTTACCTTATACCATTTTCAAATTATTTCCAATTAATTTACCCTCTTCACTATTTCTTTTTTCTCTTTCACTTTTCATGTATGTCCGTGTCTGGTTGTTTTCGAGCTCATGATTTCTTTATTTATGGTACAAACATTATGGAAAAGAGAAGCGTATAATTTCTACCCGTTTTTCATTGCAACTGACACGTACAGTTCGTACACCACACTAGTCATTCTACAATGTGTTCATTTGCAATGAATAACATTATAAATTAAACACGATTTAAAGATAGTTTAGGATATGGTTCTTGGAGAGGGAAGAGAAGGGATGCTGATTTTATACTTTTTAATTAGAAGAATTATATAATATTTATGATAATAAATAAATTATTAGTGTATTATATTTCTGTTAAATATTTATCATATTATAAATTTTATTCTAAAATACAAAATTATATATATAATGTGGATGTATTGTCCTCTAGTAGCAGGCATCTTCCTTATTAAAATGATCATAACACCTAACCAAAAGTATATATAGTCAATTAGTTAATTTTATTTGTTTCAAATTTAAAATGTCAATTCAAGAGGAATCATATGTATAGCTTTCGTTGTCGTCCTATGATAGGGAGATATTGGGATAGGAGATTTTTTCCTCACCCAATGGCACCTCATATATCCTACCATTTCACTTAGAGAAATGTTATGTTAACACTATATATTCAGTCACAATAAGAGTGTATTTGGTACGTGGAAGAAAAACATAAGAAAAAAAGTGAAAAGAAAGAATTGGAAAAGAAAGAAATAAAATATGGGAGTAGAACATATGATTCTTTTTTGAAAGCAAAAGTTTTATTAGATGGAATGGTTGATGGTAAAAAAGAACTCAAACAAAGTGAGTATAATTCCCTCCAATATTACACATAAATACTTAAAAATTAAATTGCTCAAGTGCACCCAATGATATAACTTTAGAAATCCAACACCTAATAAACACCTACCCTGCATGCACAAAATGCACGAAAAACCGTGAGCGACATTGACAAGGTCTAGAACCGGATCAAGCACTAAACGACCAATAAGAAGGAGCATCTGTCAGGGACTGAGAAAAGGCAAAGAAACACCACAAAACCCAACAAAAACAGAGCTCCTCTCACTATTGGAGGGGGCATGTCTCATTGATAGCAATAGGGTATAAATACAAAATTGAATATACAAAAGTCAAACTATTTCCTATTTTGCCTAACTTAATTACAGGAATACAATCAATATGCTTTCAGAAATAGATCATATTCTATCACTAAAAAGCCTCAGCTAAAAATCAAATTTTATAATTGAGATTTATTTAAAAAATCTAATTTTAGAAATACTTTTATAACTATTCACCACTGTGCATTAATTATTAATCAAATTTTTTTATTTTTATTTTATAATTCTTGTTAAATGCAAGGTGAGAGATATTTTGGTCAAATCACACAAAATGCTCTCTCATCAAGTTTTCTCCTCACATTAGGGAGAAAAGAATTTGTGTGGGTCACGTCCTAACACTTCTTTTCTTATCTATCGGGCAGGAAAAAAAACATTGTAATGTGTATTTTATTTTGGTGCATTTTATCTTCCCTCCATTTTCTTACTTTTCAAACTAAGACTTTGTTTAAAAAACAAGAAAACGGAGAGAAATATGAGTTATGATAAGGGTTGTGATGAGAAAGAAAAGATATAGAAAGGAAAATAAGTGAAATTGAAATGAGAGAGAAAGAGAAATGTCTATGAAAAATGCTTCTATTATGAATAAATTATTGTAAATAAGATACTAAAAACATGGGATCTCCTAAAAACATGAAAGTAAGTTGTAAAATACAAGGATTAGGCCTAGTTGAAGGATGATTGAGGCTAGTTTTGTTTTCCATTTAGAGAGAGTCAAGGTTTTTTCCTTTTATGGAAGGGAACAGCAGGAAAGATTAGGTCGAATCCCCTTTTGTTTCCTTCAAAAACAACCGACACACAACTGAACCCGATCCTTCTCTCTTTCTCTCAATAGGAACCTCATTATAGCAGCCCCTTGTTTTCTTTTTCTTTTTCTTTCTAAACACCGATTAAAATATCTCAAAGAACTTTTTATCATAAAAAACAACATTAATTCAATATACCAGCATTTGCCTCAATTTTTTCTCAATGGTCATTAATAACATTTGTCCCTCTCCCCATAAAGTGATTTGTGCCCTAAGAATAATTTTTTTATATATAAAGCGCAAAACAATCATGTTTGAGTCTTGTACATTCACATTAAAATCATGTTTGAGTCTTGTACATCCACATTAAGATTATTTCACATTAAGTACTACTATTTATTTTCATGAAAAATGGCACTTCCACGAATTCTTCATCCGAAAACTCATCGAACCATATTTGAGTTTTCATGTAGCCACATTTGCTTTTTTTAAATGCTAGTTAATAGTAACCAATGGGCCTATTGGATTTTTGGAGGATATTGTAAAACTTTGGCTTAATTGCAACTTTGGTCCCTCACCTAATTTAATTATATGAATGGTCCCCGACGTTGTAGGTCGTGTGCAACGTTAGTCCTACCGTTTATTTCTTAATGGAGGAGACTTACGTGGACGTCTAGTTGGAGAGAAAAAGGAGGCATGAGAAGAGAGGGAAGCACGTGAGTATCACGTGAACTCACGTGAACCTTATATGAACCCATTATACCCAAATCTGAAACCCTAGGGATCTAAATCGTGTTACCTTCTTCGTTCTAGGGAGGTAAGGGGTTTGGGTATAATGGGTTCAGATAAGGGTCACGTGATACTCACGTGCTTCCCTCTCTCTTCATACCTCCTTTCTTTCTCCAATTGGACGTTCACGTAAGCCTCCTCCATTAAGAAATAAACGGTAGGACTAACGTTGCACACAGCCTACAACGTCGGGGACCATCCATGTAATTAAATTAGGTGGAGGACCAAAATCGTGGTATTGATAAACGTCGGGGACCAAAGTTACAATTAAGCCTAAAACTTTTTTTTCTCATACATGGTACTCTAACTCAAGAAATTATTTTAGAAAAGTTAAAGATGTATCACTTAAATCAACCACGTTAAGTTGTCTTAAGAATATAATTACATGTATAATTTAATATTCTAAAATATAAAATAAATGTATGCTTAATTCAAATTCAACACTAGAAAAGGGAAAAAAAGAAATAGATAATCAATTTGGGATAACTAAGTGGAATTTTTTTTTCCTACAGTACAATCCAATAAATGGATTCTCTCAAGGAATGGAACAAAGAAACATGGTTAATTAATTTAGTGAGTGTTCGGCAGTGGGTATCAATTAATGAGTAGTGGGTCTGTTTCAAGTAACCCTGTCTGAGTAACCTCATCATCACTGATAACTATCTTTTGAAGATGATCATCATTGCTACTCAGTACTGTTTTTGTGAATGTGGGTAGAGAAGAATCAGCATCAGCATCAGCATCAGTAGCTGAATTTTTTGTGAGCTCCTTTGCCCTTTCTACCTGAGCATTCCAATCTGTTCTGCAAAGAACTAACAGCATGAGACCCGCACAAGTACCTTGGGCCGCAAGTAACCCAAACCAAAGCCCGGAAAAGCCTATCTTCACCACAAACCCAAGAACAATCGCCACTGGCATACCCACAAGGTAAAAAGAGCCCAAGTTTATGTTTGCCCCGACCGCGGGCCGCGCACTGCCTCTCAACACTCCGCAGCCCGTGGTCTGGGGGCAGTTCCCGAGCTCACAAAGCCCAATAATTGGCAATGCCGCGGCCGTTAGACCAAGAATTTCCTCATCATTGGTGAACAATCTCCCCCACTGATGCCTCATCAAAGTTGTAAACACCATTGCTGAAAAGCCCAAGCCCACAGCACAAAACATTGACACCATCATTGAAACCCGGGCTTTTGCTGGGTTTTTTGCTCCTAACTCGTTCCCCACTCTGGTTGAAACACCAAGACTAAGAGATGAAGGAAAAACATAGACTAACGATGTTGTTTGAATAAGAATCCCCATTGAAGCAATGGTGGCTTTTGGGTTCACCAAAAGCCCACACACCATGATCATGAGCTCGTACCACCACCATTCTAGACAAACAGAGATGCAAGTTGGAATAGCCAGAGCAAGTAATGAAGACCACCCCTTAAGGCAATCCATGCTCGGAGAAACCCATGAATCTTTGTAAACACCAGAGAAGTAAACAAAGGAGAAGAGGAAGAGGAAGAAGTTGAGGTTAGTCCAAACCATTGCAATGGCTACCCCTGCTATCCCCATTTTGAAATGCACAACTAGAAGGAAATTCAAGGGAATATGGAGTAAAACAGAGAAAGCAGAGCAATATGATAATGGCAATGTTATGCTCTGAGTTCTGAGGTAAATACGAAGAGGGTGGAGGAGTGAGAGAAAAAAGAGGTCTGGTATGGAAAAGAGAATGAAAATTTGTGCCTTTGATGAAATCTCTTCGTCTTGGCCACAAAACAAAAGGATTCTCTTCATGTTGAGCCATGTCAGTGAAATGGGGATGGAAGTTGAGAGAAGGAGGAGTACGGTTCTTTGAAGGGTTAAGCCGAGAATCTTCCATTGTTTTGCTCCATAGGCTTGTCCGCAGATAGGTTCCATTCCCATGGCTAAGCCGGAGATGACAGAGTAGCCGGTGATGTTGGCGAAACCGATGGCGAGTGAGCCTCCGGCGAGTTCCGCATCGCCAAGGTAGCCGAGGAAGAGCATGGAGATCATGGCTCTAGAGTATAAGACCAAACCAGTGATAGCTGTTGGGCCTGATATTTTCCCTATGGCCTTCATTTCTTCCAAGACCTGAAAGAAAGAAAAAAATATAAATAAAGAAAATAATATTAGTTTTTTTTCGATTAATTAAGCGGGCTAAAAACGCTCGAAAAAACAAAAAGTAGAAACAATATTAGTTAATAACAAGAGCGTGCTATCATAAACTGGCATTTTTTGTTTTTTCATGTGATGTGACTATAGAAACAGCAACTAGCATAACTTCATTTAATTCACATTCACACAAAAAAAAATGATAATTTGCTAGATTTTCTTTTGTACTTATTTATTTTTCTCTTCCATTACCTCCTTAGTGGTTGGCCATCTGTGAAGTTCATCTTGAAATTGATCATCAAGAGGAAGATTCATCATGTCTTTGGTTTTTGTGGGACAAAGGAATGGGGATATTGCTGAAGATGGTTTGGAATTACACATGACTCACTACTAGTTCAAGCTTTGGATATGAATATACACACGAGTTAAGAGAAGAGAGATATGTGTATATATTTATATAACAAAGGATGGAAAGCTTAGGCTTAGTGATTGTGCACTTGGTTTGATCTTGAAGTAGTTTGAGAGAATGTGTGTGTATATGGGGAGGAAGAGGAAGAAGGGGAGTGTGTTTTTATGCATGAAAGACTTGGGGCCTACAAAGGTACGTGTCATAAATGGAAAGAAATGGTGAAACTATAGTATATCAATTGCAAAGGGAAATTTTTTCTTTTTCACAAATCATGTTTCACCAGAAGATAATAAAAAGAATAAAGAAAGAGAAAGAGCAAAGCTTGAACGGAAGAAATATGCTTTATGGAGGCAACCGACTTTGGCTTTTTGCTCAAAATTGTAGAGTGTTTATTATATGATTATTTGTTAAAAAAGTGAAAATCGAGTTGAGTATGGCATCTGGAGAACAGAAGCACATAAAGCATCCTTCTTCACCTTTGAGTGTGGAGAGGAAACAAGTTCTTCTGCCTTATCTTTTCCCTAAAAGGGATGGACAGATTTATTCGCTTTAATGGTTGTTTTAGCCGTCAAATACTCAAATTGATGACAGAGTTTGATTTGAGATTACCCTATTAGTGGCTTAAACTCTCTTGTTACTAGTGGATTGTATGTGGATAATCTTTTAAAACACTGCATTTTGCTTTTGATGGAGAGAAGCTTTGGGAATGCCAAGTGGAAATGATGGAGAAGCCAATTCCCCATTCACCAACTAGTGAAATGAAACCATGATTGTTATATTATAATTGTTTTTAATTTGTTATTAATTATTATCATCGCACTTCCTTCTCCTTTTTTATTTCTGCTGGTGTGGCATTGTGTACTTTTGACAGGAAAATGTTTAGTAGAACCCAATAGGTGTAGAGCTCTAAAGTGAGAAAGGAAGAGAAGTAATGAATGTGATACATGATGAATGATTGCATATTACTAGCACGAGACCGACAAAAACATCATTCAACCAATGAATGCCTACAAATCATAACTCATTTTGAAATTACAAGGGCTTACACAGATACATGTGGTTTATATTTGTGCTGAATATTAAATTCTAATATACTTTTACTGTAACATACTTTGTTTTGTTTTTTTATGGTAAACTGTTGGTTGCTAATTTGTAATGCAACAAGAATGTTTGGCATTGCATGTTCTTTAAGGCAGGCAAGCCATTCATGTCCCAAATTTTCCCAACCCATTGCTAACACTAACTACTGTGTATATTTAAGACCATGTGAAGCACCCCCTAAAGGCAGAAACATTCCCTTGACTTCTGTCTTACAGACGAAACAAGTTTTCTCTTCATCCAATTTAGGCCCTACAGACTTCTGTGCCTCTTGCTGGAATCCTGTTATGCCTTTGTTGAATGTTTACTCCCCCCTTAGGAGACATATAGGTTGAAATATAGACGTGATTAGACCATATTATCAAGCAATATACGAATTGAATTTTGAGGAATTGCTTGGTTTTTATAGCAGCAATAGAAGACAATTAAATAAAAAAACATTTTTAATGGGAACAACATTACTAGTTCATTTATCAAGTACTCATCAGCTACTAGCTACTAGCATACTTGGATTAATTTCTCTTTCATCACAATTAACTTTGAAATTCAACAAGTACTCAAAGAAGTTTTTTCTCATAATTGATTCCGACTTTAAAATCAATGGCAAAAAGATTTCCAAATATGCACTATAGTTCGTTGGCCTTGCATTTAGGTTTCAAAGGAAGCTGATCAGAGATTGGCATGGCATGGCACTTTTTAAAAAAGTTGTTGAGTTCCGTCCTGGGATTTTATTGAGTAACAAAAGGTCAAAACAAACCAGTGGATATTATATTGCATTTTTTTCCTATTTTCCCTTTAATAAAAGGTTATCTTGGTGAATCAATATCTTATATGTATGGATTATGGAGGTAGGTGTTAGTGTCATGGAGGGACCACCTGTGGCGTTAATGGAGGAGAATGATGGTAGCTGGCCGTATGGAGAAGAGACAGATGGGAAATGGGAAACACTGGAGAGCAAAATTACGTGCACAAATCACAAGATTCACAACCATTTAATTCTGAATTTGGATGAGTCTGTCTCTGTATTGGAAAGCATGGCGTTTTCTATGAGGAAACAGAACCACCACCACTGCTCCACCATCATCAGCTCCAACACATAGCAGATATACTCTCTTTTTCTTTTCCCTTGCAGTCTGAGTCTGAGCAATTTCTGCAATCAATCTTTTATCTTCTAGACAAATAAAGAAACAAACGTTTTAATTTTGTTTCATACTTTCTTCGTATAATAGTATAAAAATTCCCTGAAATCGATGCCATCCCATGTCAGATTCCATTGTATGTAGCTCACACCTAGTGAACGTGAATGAAAGATAAGTATCATGCAAGGGAACCAGTGCTTAGAAAATAAAGCAGTTGCAGAAGTTCCGACAATGGACAAGTTAAAACCAAGCCCAAAAAAGGTCTCATCCAAAGAACGAATCAAAATTGGAAGCATAACTCGTCCCAAATTTGGCAAGATAAAATGAACTGGCAAAAAGCTGCAGAGTAAGTTCTAGAGATCCCTTCCACTAGGGGTGGGAATAGGCCAGGCCGTTCGTAGGGGCCTATGGCCTAGCCTACCACAGGCCCAGACCAGGCCAGGCCAAATTGGTAAATAGGCAAGACTTAGGCTTTTTGAAAAGCCTATTTAGTTAAAAAGGCCAGGCTCAGGCCATTCAACAAGCCTTGTAAGTCTTACAGGCTAGCCTATTTAAGTAAATATGATTAGTATTTTTTTTGGTAAATTGTAAATATGATAAGTATAAATATATTTTACCCTTGATCATGTCTATATATTAGAAATTTATAATAATATCTTGATATTATATACTTATTGAGATTTTTATATATTTAAGCAAATTGACTTATATAACGATTCAAAGTTATAAGTCTTTTTAAAAATAAATATATGACGTATTTAAATATCTTAATATGACGTGTGATTTTAAATTGACTCTCCAACTCTAAGAAACCAACATAATCTCATTTAGTTTCATCACTACCTATTAGCTAATAATATTATAAGTCTGATTGTTGAAAATATTATTTTAGTATAATTTAACCCGTTAGCTTATAAGTTTGATAGCTTCTTTACAGATAAATTTGTTAACAAACGTAAAACTCTTGTTGTGAAACGTGTCTTTAAACAGGCTACCAGGCCAAGCCAGGCTTTCGGAAGGCTCAGGCCAGGCTCGAAAAAAAGTCTTTAATAGGTCATAGGCCAGGCTCAGGCCTTAAGATTTTTAAACAGGTTAGGCCTATTTAAGCAAAGCCTACCTATGCCCAGCCTATTCCCACCCCTACCTTCCACCCAAGGGATTTGATTGAATAACTTGAAACAGACTCAAGTATGGCGTAGAAATTTGAAGTTATCAATAAGAAAGATATCTTAAAACAAGTTGTCTCATTGGAGATCAGGCAGAATATTATTCAACAAGTTCCAGTAACTCGAATAGATTCGCTAATTTTGGTTCCCTGTTTAGATTTTGATTACTCTTCTCTATACGAGTCAATTTTGACTTTGTTTAAATATCCGTTGGTATCAGAGTAAACGGACAACAAAAAACAAATAGAACTCATCTTATAAATTAAGATAAGATTACTTTTACATTGTATTCAAATAGAACACACTTAATCCCCGAGCTGTAAATTATTACTATTAGCCTGCAAAATCTAACTCCAAACTTCACAGGCTAAACTGGTAAATTACAATTGTGAAGTTGGCAAGAGGTTCGTAGATTGAATCACTAGTAGTTAGGACAAATGATGATATAAAGGTTGGTATATTTAAATGCTCTTTTGAGTCCTACAGGCATCGTACTGAGAATTGAAAGCCAATCAGACTTTCATGAAGAATGAAGTGTATTTAATACTGGAATTTATTCCATGGTTCAAAAGAAGCAAAATAAATTAAATGACCATTATATCAAACCCGTCGTTCAAGAATTATGTTTAAAGAAAAATGTTATACCCAGGAGCACTAAAACCGTGTCTCAATCAAGCTTTCCACCAGCACAATTAACATATTCAATGTTGGCCACTAAGAACATCCATCAAACTAATACTAGTACTACAAACAAATGAAACATTTTTTTAAGATTTTAATACATCATACTTTTTTTTGGAAAGATATTCATCATGCTTGAAGCACAGACGCATTATAATCAGCATTGCCTCAAAATAAAAGAACATTTTATGTGGAATAATTCCAATTCAGCAGCAACTCACCGTGGTTGGAAAGGATGTTGCCCATGAGTAATTTTGGAACCTACAAAAGATGCCCCAACTAAACTTTTACACTGCATTTAGCCTTTAAAACAAAGGTCTTTCGAGACAAAGGTCTTTCGAAGGTGGGACAGATTTACAATGAAGAAATTCCCCACTGTTTTAAGATAATCTTTCAATCAATAGAATGGTGACAGCTTTTATGATTACATTTGAGTTGCCAGAATGTTTGGAAAAGCACTGCTATATGAATTACTTCTTTTACATTATTCCCTACAATAACATTCTCACTGTTTTAAACAGATCACTCATTCATCAGGATCACCAATAAGAGATAGAAAAACCGGACCAAAACATCAGAAAATAATAGGACTCAAAATTTAGCTCATTGGCTTTAAATAATGACCAATAAGATGAAAACACATAAATGTACTTATTTGTATTAAAAAATTGGTGGGGGGGAGGGGGGTCTTGATAAAAGGAAGGGTCAAAAAAATAGAAGAAAAACATAATTATATACAAATTATTTGCTACCTGTTCATTTTCTTAATCTCTCTTCGAATGAAATCTGTGCCAAAAGCAGAAAGAACATGATACCTCATACTTGGCTTCTAGGCCTTTGACCACCAGATCGAGGAATGGCCAAGACAGCTATGAGTCCACTGATGAGGGCTGCAACAGCTGCCACAGCAAAGGCTGGAGAGTTTCCTCCACCAAATAGCTGATCCCATGGTCCACTTCCCAAAGACACCACCATCTATTTGAACAATAAAAAATAATAAATTCAGTAGCTCAAAAATGCAAATCTTACACACAACAAAGATCCTTTCTTACATGGTTTTTGTATAAACAAGAAAAGTCTCCAGTAACTAGAACTACAAAAATGTTCATGAATGTTATGATTTGCTATCTCAGTATACTTTTCATGAACCAACTACCCTACAAGGTTAAGCTATTGGGTGAAGATACATAAATGATTTAATATTATGTTTCTTATATGCCTCTACACACAAGAGACCATTGAACATGACGTGTGGACAATGCACAGACCACTTAGTCATAGCAGCTCTAATATCATATCATGAACCAACTATCCCAGAAGCTTTAAACTATTGGGTGAAAACACGTGTATGGTTTTATATTATAATTCTATTATATTATCTCTCTTCAGTCTGTTGATTGAAATGTGATATGGAAGAAAACAAGTAACAAAGTGGGTTGGTGTAGTGGTTCTGCAATTCGTCCCTTTAGCAACTGGTGGGGGTTTCGAATCCCAACTCTAGTGAATGGGAAAAAACTCATTGGCCAACCCAATACTGCTTAGTGTGCTGACTGTAGAACGCATCACACATCAAAGCCTTCTCTGCCTCTGAGAATTTCTTCACTTCGGATACTCCCTTGGCCTCACAGATGAGCCATCCATAAGCCCCTCTTTCATCAAATTCTGGAATCATCGTCAAGATCGGTACCCACAGCTCCAAGGATGGAGCTCTGATACCAATTGATAGAACCAGCCAAGAAAGTAGAGAGAGAGAGAGTATTATTATGCAAGATAAACCCTAATCCCTAATAGGAATTAGAAACGGATACATGAATCTGGTGAGTATTCGAGAGACCCATTTTCTCTCCACAGCTGAATAACAGAAAAACCTCTCTAACCTCCCCTTTCTCTTATTTATAGGACAATTGTCCTTACTAACTAACTATCCACCCTTAGTCTATGTTGCAAACTCATATACAAATACACATATACTGACAACTGACATCCGACTCGGGTAGTTACTTTGCCCTTCTCGAGTAAACCTGAGTTATATTAGGATTTAGGCCTAACAGATGAAGACCTATCAGAAACATTGATGGTAGTGATGAAAAGAGACTAAAACATGTCTCAAACAAAGGACCCACAAGCCGAAAGAGGGTTCCCAAAGAGAGTGCCAAATGGAGTCAGCCTCCTTGATGACAGCTGAACACAAAATTAACGTACATGAACCAGATAGCTCTGATAATAACTTGAAATTAGAGAAACTAAATATGTTATTAGAACTTACTTTGACCTATTGGGGTGTGTGCGCGCGTGCGCGCGTGTGTTTAAGGTAAAATGGTAAAAAGGAAAAGGACCAATCTCTAAGGTATGATCCTACTATCCTATAATTCTCTAGACTTTCCTATAATACAAATATACACAAACTCAAATAAAATCAAATCACATATAATCTAACACACAAATCACAATAAGACACACTCAGCTTTTTTATGTCAAAGTTCCCACGCCAATTTATATGCTTCTTAGCGAAGAAGCATCCCAAAAGTGATAGCAATGTCACCCCAACGTGAAAACTACTGTACTTACAGTTTTACTTGGCAAAATCCCTTGGGAGAAACCAAAGAGTCATGTTTCATATTTAGGTTAAGGCAACTTCACAATACCGGAGCACAGACTATAATCTTACTGCCTATTGCCACTAAAGGTATTAGTATCAGAAGACCTGTCTCAACCTAAATTAATCGATTATTCAAATTATGAAATTTTATCTAGTGGTGTGCAGTTAGTGTGCAAGATTCAGGGCCACTTCTGCAATTTAATTCAAGATAAATATATTGTTATCGTTGAATAAGTTCATGTAAACATCTAATGAAATGGTAAATAAATCCATCTAGCTTCATTTGGATTTTAAATCCCCATCCACTTCCAACCAAAAAAAGGGTTAATAATTTAACTTTAACTGTTAAAAGAAAAGGGATTCAAAAGAAGCAATACCTGTGGGAACACTATTGCAAGATTTAGGATTCCCATTGACAATCCTGAAAGTACCAACAATTGATTTAAATAGTTATACAATCATATATCCAAGAAAGAAAAATAAATAAGGTGTCATTCTTGCCCACCTTGGCCAAGCCCCAATGGCTGAATATGCGTGGATATTAAGGCATAAGGAACACTGTAAGTGATCTGAAATAATTTATATAAGAAGTCAGTGTAAATCAAGCATAGGACTCTCGAATAATATACATATATTTCACTTTCAGCACATGCATGATGCATAGTTGATGGGGGCATTTCCAATTTTTCATTTGGACACATCTCGATTCTCAAACTAAAAGGTATCACGAAATATGCTAGTTTGAGATACAAGGAGATTATGCAGGACAAGATTCATTCAAGAGTCAAGACATTTCACATGTACGAGCCACCGAGATATTTGAAAGAGAAAAGCAGAGAAGATCAGGAAGCCAAAATCAAGTCAATTCTTCACATGTATGAGCTAGAGACTTCAAAAAGAAGTGCAAAATGACATTGAGTGTTTATTTTAAGGAAACATAAGAGACAAAATGGATGGCTTCGCTAGAAAAAAAATGAACAGAAAATATGCATTTAGCAGTATATAGAGCAACTTACTGCCAGGGGAAACCCAAGAATGGTAAAGATCATCAATGAAGCTATCACGATGCTAGTTGGTGGTAAATGTTTGCCTACATAGCCAATATAGTTTGCCACATAGGTTACTACAAGCATTGCAACAAAGCAGACAGCCATTAGGATATTTGAGACTCCCCACACAAACCCAGCCCCCCGGTTCCTGCATAGCCTCTCCATGAGTAGCGATGTTATTCCAAGAACAACTGAATTAAGCACTAAACCAAGTGCCCCCATTCTAACTCCAATATCATAATTAGGGCCTTCATTTGGCTCACCACCATAAATCTCCCGGCCCATCCAATCAGTATCAAATAGAAGAAATGGAAACCACCCAATCCATGTTAGAGCAGTAACAGACAATATTATCCATATAGGTTTTGAAAAATATTTGAATGTCCCAAACATCTCCCACAGGAAAGCTTCTTCTGCACTACCTGACTCTCCTGCCCCTTCTTCAACAGGGTGTGCACCACTTGAATTTAAAGGAACTTCATGGGCTGATACGGTGCTGATATAGGTGGTGATCACAATGAAAATAATGTCGAGAAAGAAAGCAGACTTGAGATTCGCACAACTAACATTGCATGCAGGGGTAAGCGTGAAAGGAAAGACCTTGTACCAACCACTGTATGATCCAGTTGCATATCCAAGAATATTACCAATCGCCATAAATAGGGAGAAATAGGCATTCGCCACACGTGTCCTTCGGTCATCCTTGCCTTACATCCAAAGAAAAAGATACATAAATAACAAAAACAAATGAAAGGCGTCAATGCTTCATTTGCTTTTCACAGCTCATCATTGAAGGTCATCTTTGCACAAAGAAATTTAAGAGAAACACGTGTATGCACTTTATCAGTGCATATACAAGTCAATTGATGTTGAAAACTTGAAATGCCCTTATGGAAATTGCAGACAGTGTTGTCAAATCGCGATCGCAGTGAGCCAAAAATCCGCTATTTAGCCGCGAATAGCGGGAATATTGCGCTATAGTGGGCAATAGCGGCGTCGCGATTAGCCAAAAATCAGCTACGCTATAGCGGCGGCGTATAGCCGCTATTTGATAACACTGATTGCAGTTAACCAACATAGCATCTCACAATAATGACAGAAAATGCAACAGCACACAGCACAACTGAACATCCAGTATCCAGAACTATACAGTAATCTAATTTCCAAAAACAAAAGTCATGGTTCATGGTTGCACAATAATCAATTAGGGATTTCATATACACCACAATAATTGCAAATTGAATTAGTCTAGATCATCAAATGGATGAGAATTTTACCAGTGAGATCACCAAGCAAAGCTCTACAAGGACCTTGAGTGACATTGTTAGCCACATCCAAAATCCAAAACCCGAACACGAAAAACGCCACGGCGGCCGGCCGATGAGTCTTAGTATCACCAAACCTCCACCCCAAGTCAGCGGCGTGACCAATAATAAGAACAGAGACAATGATAAACAAAGCTCCGGACACAATAAACGGTCTCCGGCGGCCGAAGCGGTTGGTGCAGCGGTCACTCATGTGGCCAACCAAGGGCTGAACGAAGAGCCCAGAGAGCGGGCCGCAGAGCCATATGATGCTGGCCCACGCGTGCGGGATCCCGAGCTGCTGCACGTAGGGTGTGAGGAGGGAGAGCTGTAGGGCCCAGCCGAACTGAATGCCGCCGGCGACTGATGCGACTTTGAGGAGCTGAGTGAGGGGGACCCTGGCTCGTGGCTTGGGTCGGGGTTTGGAGCGGCGGTTGCGTTGTTGTTGTTGTTGTTGTTGGCGGTGAGTGGTGTCGGGATTGGCCATTGTGAGTGGTAGTGTTGTTCGGCCGAGGGGATGGTTTCTTCAGTGTCTAGCTTGTTTGCAATCTCCATGGGACCGTTTCCTTCGGCCATCACGGAAGACCAGGAGGAGAGAGAGAGAAGCTAGAGAGAGAAGTGGCGGGTTCGATGGAGATGGTGTATTGTTGTCCTAGTGTCATTCTTCTGGTGTGGTGTGAGTGTGAGTGTGAGGAGTGACGGTGCAGTTCACTCAGTGTTATTTCTTTTTTATTACCAAAATGCCCTCGTCTTATGATCTATGGGCTATCTATCCATGGATCCATCCTCAACTAATGGCTATAGTTTTTGAAATGGATGGGCCAAGCCCAAATACAATGTGCAAGTTTCTTGCTAGGCCTAAGAAAAAAAACTAAACTCAATGTGGGCCTGCTAGTTGACAAATGGGTAAAAGAACACAATTGGATAAAAGGAGAAGTAACTAGTTTTAAGTTTTAACGCGATTATTTAAAAAAAAAAAAAAACTAGTTTAACTTAAGATCGGTGATGCGTGTCTAAATTGTAAATTTGTTACTATATTTTTATACAATTTTGTGTCTAAATATTGCATTTTTTTTACAAAATCCACGTGTTGTGTGGTAAATATGCAATAGGAAGGTCATATGTGGAAAAAAATGGAAAAGAGAATAAAAACTCGTGCAATAAAGCAAAAGAAAAAGGTTATGATTTGAAGAGAAGGCAAGGTTGTGGAGTTCACAAAGCATTGCCCGGCCGTGCTTAGAAAAAATGGAACCAGAATTGTGGCGAGCAAAAGCCACACCCGTGGTAGTTATTTTCATGGCCACTCTTGTGCCCCCTGTGTGGCATGGGCGTGCATGTGGTGTGGCTAGAAAGTTAAGGATGCTTAAATAATTTACTTTCTATTTAAGGGGACTTCGGCCAAATTAATAGAGAGCTCTTCGAATGATTTATCATGACATGGAATTTTCTTACAAGGATATTTACCACCGATATAGTGATTAACACTATCACCACAAATGCTTGCATCAAACAATAAATGGCGAGTCACGAAAGGTATTTTATTCTCATTAGCAAAAATCCCTCGACCTCATGATTTCAGATGAAGTAAGAGCATTTTCAATGCTAGGTTCTTAGTTCTTAGCATTATTCATGAGGCTTGGTTTCTAAAGTCATTTTCCTTGGAGTGGGGTGTTGGTTTGGTTAGTAGTAGACTCTGTCTCTTGTATTTTTTCTTTTGTTTCTTTTTCCTCTCCCCTTTTTGTATTGGGTTGAAGTATACCTTGTACTTCTCTTCAATATAATTCTTATTGCTTATCAAAAAAATGTAGACTCGTATTGTCACATGTGATTAAGCAACTCTGTGCAAATTTTACTCCAACCATGTGTTCTTGATTATTAGTTCTTAGCATTATTTATTTAGTCTCACAATACCATTATATTAATATTTTTTCATATAATTTTAATTTAAATTAAATATTAGTTTGAATGAGAGAGAGAAAATTAATTTTTAATTCTAAGAACTAAAAAGTAAAACTCTTTATATAACAACTAGTTCTTATTTTTAAAAACTAAAAACTTAATGTCAGCTCACTCCAATAATTAAGAACTCAATTTTTAATTCTTAGCTCATAAATAAGAATTAAAAACTTTACATTAGAGATGCTCTAAGCGACCCACGCCAAACTTCATAATTAATCTCTACATGAATTATGATTGCCACTAAGGCTTTTAGCTAGCTAGGTTGGTCAATGACATTGTCACTAGCTAAAAATGCCAATTTTGACTATTGACCGCCAATTATATTTGGCCCTTCTTTGAGAAAGTGAAAAGTGTGTCTTTCTCCGATTGTTGGCATCATCTGATTGCTCTATTGTGGAGATCGACCTAGATTGTAGGCCAATGGCAAATCAATTTAATGGCACTATCCAATAGGAGAAACGATAAAGACACACTAAAAAAGATAAGACCAACAAGGTGCTAAAAAGAAAGTGATATTATTGTTGTTGTTGTTTTCCCACTAAAGGATATCGATATATAGCTAACATCACCTGCAAAATAAAGTACAAAAAGAACGTTCATGAGGATATATAATGCAAATGTAAATAGAAGATCATGCACCTTTCTAATGCAAAATTTTCATATATAACTTAGCAATCCTTTATCTACCGAGGGTCTTCATCATGGTCTAGTCTAACCTCATGGACTTGTTTTTCACACACGCGCATAGGCCCCGCCAAACACACGCCGAGGCCCGGGAAAAAGAAGGATGGAAGTCATGGAACAGAGTTAATTGATGAGTGATGAGACAGTACTCCAAAGTTCTTATGAATAATGAATAATGTGTTGCCAGCAATTTGTAAAACTATAATCAAAATTTAAGATCTAAAGGAGATACTCTAAGTTATCCATAGAATTGTTTAACTTCACCCCTAGTGGATTAATATAGAATTATATATAAAAAATAAAGTAAAAAATTATCAAATTTCTAACTCACTTATATATAAGTAAAATAAAGTCGTAATTACAATTAGTTATTGTATAATTATAATCTCTCACTTAAATAATATAAAAAACAACTTAATGTTGTCCTACTGTCCTAGTGATGATCTCTGACGCAACATGCACTATTTATTTGAAACCTTTTATTGTACCTTTGAGAAAGTGGGTCCAAACTGAGAAAACATGGGAAAATGTTTCCTTCACACCTCATTTTGAGGTGGAAGGAGGTGGAGGAGGAGAGAGATAGGAAGAAAAGAAAAAGTAAGAGAGAGAAAATATGAGATGTGATAGATGATAAGAGAAGAGAGGTAGAAACAAAAATAAGTGGAAATGAAGTGTTTAAAAGATGAGGTGTGTGTATATATCATTACTCGAAAACATGGCTAGCTACTGCATTCACATGATCCTTTTATGAAACGAAGGGGTTGTTGACTACATAAATTCATAGCACATGTGCAAACAAAAATTGGGTTAGTCGCTGAATCACTTACTAGGGGCCATGTTTCTCTTTCAAATGACAGGGTTCAAAGATAAGATGAATCTGCATGGCCAGAGTGATCTTCATCGCTGTTTGTTGTCTTTCATGTCATCTTGCATTCAATAATAATATATGGGGCTTTAATGGCACTACCACAAGATCTGGCTGAATATTCTATAATCCACACATCTTATATTATAATATAAATTATTGTATAGTATATGCTGTCTTTTCTACCTTGTAATTATTGGTAATGAAATTCAGAACAAGAATCTCTATCCTCGTTTAATTTGGTATTTATAATATTTTGTTAACACATTAATTCCACTCACCTTAACAAAAATAAAGAGAAATAAATAATATGTGATGTGATAGAAAATATATAAAGATATAAAAAAAAAGTGTAGAAATGAGATGAGAGAAAAAAAAGTGTGAATATATCATTACTATTTGTCTATTTCCCTACACAATACTATCATAAAATTGTGTCATGACTCATGACAATTGAAAATGGATGGGTATAAGAGTTATCAACTTAAATGAGTAATTTTTAATTGGTGACATAATCTTATTAGGGGAACAGAGAAGCTAAACAGAGGATCATAGTCTATGGAATTCTAGCCAGAGTGTTACTCTTTATTAATGCATTTACTTGGCTGAGAACAAATTCCTCTGTATCCTTAATTGATTAATTCCCATGAGCCAGCAATCAGAGAAGAAGGTTCCTCAAATTGATGTGCTGATAACATGATTAGGGAATAAAACTGTCCTTGGCTCCTTGCTTTATTTGAAAAACAGAATTGGAATAAAAGGGTATAGTTTGAAATTAATTACATGGGATTAGCACATGGTTCTGAGACCTAACCCGTGTTTGTAATTCTTTATTGTTGTAAAATTTTGAACAAGCAGATCGAAAATAATGTTCGGGTAAACAGTTGTAATTCATTCAAACCATATTCTTTTGGAATGTCGGACTTGGACAGTATTAACATTGGCTGAACCGAGGATCTTGAAAATAATGCTTCGAGATTTAAATATAATCCATTCGAATATAGTGAATTTGAGTTTCGCCTTTATTATGAGATAATCTTATACTATGCACTCTCATCCCCCACTAAATTATATGGGTTAAATATGTTTTAGGTTGTGTTTGTTTTTCCGTCATGTTCAAGTGAATGTTAAACATCATTAATAAAAGTGGGAAGCCTCTTTCACGTTTGGTGTGTCAGGATGCTGTGGCGGGGCTTCTTTATGACATAGAGTAGCCTCAGCTCCCCCAACATTTCTCAAATCTTTTGTATATATGTTATAATATTGTAGGAAAACCAAACTTACAATTTGTCTTCCAATGCCCCATTCACTTACGTGTCCTTGCCCAAATTGTCTTCTTTTTGATATTTTTTTTTCCTTTCAATTTTGTTCATTGGTTCGGTTGTACTTGTTATTTAGCCTCTTTCACGTATATATGATCAAGAGTCATAGTTTTTAAAATTCAAGAGTTTTTTTAGACTTAATACATCAGAAGGCCCCTGAAATTGTAAAGGGAATCAGTTTCAGGATCTGGAAAATTTTTACATCAAATTGGGTCCCTAAGTAATTTTTTTTAATTCAATTAAGGCCAAAGTGTGTCACACTTCAATTTTGTCCTAGTCATCAATTTCAAGTGTCTTTTTTAATTTTTTTAATTAAAAAATTATAAAAAATTAATTTTTAATTCCAACTCATCTCATTTATTTAAGGAGAAAAATAAAAATAAAAATATTAAAAAATTACAATTTATTTAACTTTGATCCTAATTATATCCTTAATCTTTATCTCCCTCCATCTCCATGGAATCAACAACAACAAATTCAGAAAGAAAAAATTCACAGGATCAACAATAAATCTAACATCAACCACCATCTTCATCTTCATCCTCAAAGTTCAAACCACCAAAAACCTTTCCCTTTACCAAGAAATCAACCCCACAAAAAACAACTAAAAAAATCCAAAAATAAACCCAGAAACAACTACAAATTCAACATCACCCATCATCTTCATCTTCAACCACAATCCACAAAAATCTCTTCCCCTTACCCAAAAACCAACCCCACAAACTTTTTACCCTCCTCCCACTGTTCTGGAACCCAAAAAGTCTACATCCGTGGGTATAACCCAGAAACATGAGGTGAAGACCCATATTTTCCACCCCAGCACCATCCCTAACCTCTGTTATTTCTTTTTCTAGCCAGAAACATGAGGTGAAGACATGAGGTGAAGACCCATAACATGAACAAGAAAAATCAAAAAACAATTCAACACATGAAACAAATGGAAAGAAGGCAAGAACCTCAACCGATATAATGGTTCCATAAGGCTTGAACAAATCAAGTAGGTGCAGCATTGAAGCTTCTGGGTTTGTTGGGTGGGTGGGAGTGGGGAAGAAGAAGAAGAATGAATTTTCTTGTTCTCTCCTCAGTTAGGGTTCAATTTGAGGGAAGATTGGGATTGGGTTTAATTTGGGGGTGAAAATGTTTTAATTTGGGGGAAGATTGGGATTGGGTTTAATTTGGGATTGAGTAATTAAAAAACAATTTCTGATTAAATAATTGAGTTGGAATTAAAAATTAATTTTTTAATTAAAAAAATTTATAAAAGCCACGTGGAATTGATGACTGGGATAAAATTGAAGGCTGACACACTTTGGCCTTAATTGAATTAAAAAAATTTTCCTAGGGACCCAATTTGATGCAAAATTTTTCTAGGCCCTGGTTTTGATTCCCTTTACAATTACAGGAGCCTTCTGATGTATTAAACATTTTTTTTATTTAAATTGCTCTCGCAATTCTGACATAGATATGGTGAAATTAAAAATAAAGGTTTCTCCAAAAGTGTGGCTCTTAAAAATTAAATTATCAACTTAGGGGTTAAGGATTCAAACAACCATTTTTTACTACTGCGACCGTACCCGTTGGGTTAAAAATCCAAAATATGTTTCGATCAATTAGTTTTTCTTTTTTGATAGTAGAAACATTAAATTTTTTGTATCATACAAAAATCTGTAAATTTATGGAAATGTTCTAAAACGTCTTAAAATCTAGTCGTAAAGATCAACCCTTTGATAAATAAAACTTATTATAAAACATTATAATTTTTTATTTTACTTTACTCTTCACTTCCTAATTAATAATTATAAAAATTATTTGAAACTTTTTGATTTTATAATAATGGTTAGTTAGTTTTAACATTTTTCCTGTTAAAAAAAATATTTTGCCCTATTTAATTAAGTAGGGTTCATTAGAAACACTTATTTTTACCTTTTTTATCTTTGTCCTTTCTTTTGCGTTTTTTTTTTTCTCCTTTTTTTCTTTACAATACATTTAACTATTTAAGTGTCTTCTTTAATCCCACCTCACTCTCATAATTTTTTTCTCATGCTTCCCCGCCATAATAAACGTGGTCACAATCAATTCTATATAATTAATTCTACTTAGTTAAAGTCAATTTTAACTAGTAGAAATGATGTTTGGGTGCAGTGATATAGCAGAATCAATTCTACATAATCAACACTACTCGCCACACAAGTTGTTTATGTGTTGGATATAATTGTGCCCTATCAATGTAAAATTTGTTTACACAAACATCCTATTTTTATTTCCGCCAAATTATGAAATATATTTTTCTTTTAACTAAAGGATTTGTTTAAATGATCCATGAAAAAACTTGGGTTAAATCACCATAATCCTAAGTGAACCAATGATGTTTAAGATAAGTGAAATTTATAGTCAACTTATATCTTAAATATTGGTTCACTTATGATTAAAATGATTTAACCCAAATTTGTTTAGGATTAATTAGATAACTCCTTAAAAATGAAGTAACAATCCATCTTATTACGTGGTAAAGTACGGTGATTAGATATAAGTGCATATCTATTAAGCTCTTTTATAATTGAATTTCATACATCACTATACAAAACTCAATTTTTTCATAAAGATAACAAACATAAATAACATCATTTTAACTCACGTTTATTATACAATTTTAGTGGAATCCATTTTATCTAGAGTCAATTTTGGTAATGCCAATCCAGACCCACACTAAATCAATTTTGCCGGTTACATAAATCTATTTACCAAATATTCATAACAAATATCATGAATTGGCAACCTTGAGTGGAGAGTAACTCCGTTTTTGTAGTCAAGGATGACTATATGCAGCTATATGTGGGAAAGATTGGTTTCAGGATGGTAATATTTAATTTATTTTCTTTTCTTCTAATTGATTGAGAAGCTGAATTGATTTTTCATCAAAAGATATTCATGATCTCTTCTTCTCACCTTAAGTGGTGGTCCTTAAATCAAATTCACAAGCCAACACAACTCAACATAAACCACATTACTTGGCTGTAATATGTCCTTTTGTAGGGGTTTTCTGAGAATCTGATTCAATCATTCATGGTTGCGTATGTGTCTTTGTTTCCAGTAACTAATTGTTTGCGGTTGGTACAAGTATAATATTTTGTGCGTGTGTACGTATAGCATTTTCTGGCCTTGTATATTTTTGGAATGGTTTTTCATCCCTTTCCTTGAAGGTAGGCATGCTGAGAAAGAATTGATTCTCTTTTTTTTTTTATCAAGAAGGCCATGACATGTACAACTAAACTGTTTGCTTTCCAAACAAATTAAAAAGATAGTGATGATCTAAAGGAGGTTGTAATGTGTCAAGAATTATAAGGGGTGTTGCTCTGCGGCTTTAATTTGGAGAATGCCCACTTCTAATTTGTTTCATCAAAATACAAGAGATAGATCATACATGACATATAGATGTGGTGGATGTTTACTTCATTCCTTAACTATAAGGTTGAAAATTTGATTATTACTCATGAGCATACAATACATTTTATAATTAGTTATTTATCGGCTTATAGTGAGAAAATTAATCACTATTATCAGCGCTGAAAAAATGACAAGAAATCATTTATCTTTAATTAATTGATATCTCGTTCGTTGTGTGACTAATTTGATTTTTTTACCACATTATATTGGAAATATAAATTATACCAATAATGATTGATTTCTGGACATTTCCCTCTCAGCCAACATATTCTCTAACTCTTACTATTTGAGCTTTCTCTAACTCATACTATTATCTCATTTAAAAATCATCACATTAGTTGTGGTTGTTATATGCATACTTAATTTATAAGGGGTTGTCTAAATGACTCATGGTAAAATTTGGGTTAAATAACCCATGGTCTAGGTGGACCAATCATATTTAAGATAAATTAGTTAAATTTTTATATTTTATTTATTAATTTAATTAGAGTTAAATATATTTTGGTCCCTAACTTATACATATGAATATAAAATCGTACCTGAAAAACACACACAATGGTTTTAGTCCTTAAATTCTTTTTTATTTATAATGGTTTCATATATATGGATTTTTCACATTCGGTCCCTTCAAAAATTTCTTCCACCAAATTAAGTCATTCTCCCCTCATAATTATTTCAAAACCCAGAAATTCCATCCCAAAACTCAAGAAATTCATCTAGGAAACTCCTCCATCTTATTCATCTTTAAAACCTAGAAATTTCCTTCATCTTCTTCTTCCTCATCCTGTCCTCCTTCCTCTCCCACTCAAAACCACCACCACCAATGATCGAGGACTGGCAAAAAAAAAGAGCCTTCCATCACAAAACAATATCAAATTAACTAAAATATTTGTTTGATCTTAAGTATGTGTTGAATGTTAATTATTCGATGTTAAACCAGCCACTTTATCACCCACTTAGCACAACAATATGTGAAGCAACATGGAGAACAACACAATGCGAGAATCCAGTTCACCTCGCTAGTAATTTTTTTCCTTTCAAGTTTCAATAACTTAAACTTTCTATCTTTTCATCTCTTTTTCCCAATTAGTCTTACCAGATAGATAACTCAATTCTAGATACACCCACTTCCGCTGAATTCAGTTAATTAACAATTGGCTTTAACAATTTTTGGCACCACCGGAATGACCTAAAAGATATAATTGATTATTTTGGGCGGTGATGGTGGTTTTTGGGTGGGAGAGGGATGAGAAGGGGGAGCCCGAGGAGGAGGAGGATGAAGAAAATTTATGGGTTTTGAAGATGAAGAAGATGGACCAGTTTCTGAGATGAATTTTTAGGTTTTGAAATAAGGCTTAAATACTCTGAAGGTCCCTGAAATTGTATGGCGTACGAAAATAAGTCCATGAATTTTTTTTTTCTGATTCCGGATCCCTGGAATTTTTTTTAATCAAAATAGGTCCCTATCCGTATTTTCAGCCTATGTGGCTCTATTTTTGCACAGTCATTGATTACACGTGGCTTTTATAATTTTCTTTTATTACACACAGGTGCACCATGCGCTTTTGACCTGCTGCAACAGGTTTTCAGGTTAAAAAAAAAACATATTCAATAATCACAATTTTAATGTGCAAATTTTAGGGTTTTCTTCTAAGTTTCCAGAAAGATCTGACAAGTCCAACCACAGCCGTCGTCCCCTCCTTCGCCACCGCGCCGGCGAATTTTCCGGAGAAAAACTAAGGGTTGGAACCTCTTCTACTCGCGGTGGGGATCATCGTGGTGGTGTTCGTTTCTTCAAAGGTTTCCGGAATCGGCCGGAAAAGCCTTTTACAGGCGGCGGCTGGCGGTGGTGGAACGACGATATGACTTCGGGGGATTTGTTCCGGACGGCGAGGGGAGGATGATGGTGGTGGTGGTTTCTTCAGATGGCTCGTGGTTGGCCGGGATCGGAGAGAGAAAGTCACGGTGGTGATGGGTCTTCCATGAACAAGAAGGACACCAACACTTGATATGATCTGATTTTTCTTGGTTTCCTGGGTTGTTTTCTTGTTGTGGGTGTGGCTGTGTGAAATCCAACTTTCTCTCCGGATTCCATGAAACCCACAGCCAGTCTCCAACGTCGATTACCTCCGCTTCTCCGCCACTCAGAGAAAGAGAGATTCGGGAGAAATTTAGTAACGAGATCGGGAAACCCAAGATGGAGGAAGATTGGATGAGATCGCTTGCAGTGATCGAGTAGTGAAACTTTATGTGTCTTTCCCAAATTGAGTTTCTTTGTTGAGGTATATATGTTCCGGGTGGATTTTGCGGTTCTGCAATTTGTCCCCTCTATCCGTTTTGGTAGTTTTGCTGAACCCAAGTGCTTTTTTATGGGGTAATCAAATAGTGCTCAAATCCTCGATCTCGTCATTTTGCTGAATCTTCATCTAAATTTAATAGAGCTTTGGCAAATCTTAGGTGTTTGATGGTCATGGAGAACCTGAAGCAACAACTTATATTAGAAAAAAATGTTATTAAGTCCTTTCTTGGATGTGCTTGGTTTGGAAGCTGGGTGACAATGGGGGTGACAATGGAGATGATGGATTTTTTCTGGATTTTATGTTGAAGATGATGGTGAAAGTGTTAGAAGAAGATGAAGAATGTTCTGGGCTTTTAATTTTTTATTAACTTTTTTATTTTCGGATTTTAATATTTAAGAATTTAATAAGTTGTAGATTTAAAAAAATGAGTAGGATATATAAAAAGCCACGTGGTTATGATGACAGGGTAAAATTTGTGACACATAGGCTGAAAATACGGGTAGGGACCTATTTTGATTAAAAAAAAATTAGGGATCCGGAATCGGAAAAAAAATATCAGGGACTTATTTTCATACGCCATACAATTTCAGGGACCTTCAGGGTATTTAAGCCTTGAAATAATTATGAGTGGAGAATGACTTAAGTTGACGGAAGAAATTTTAGAGGGAAAAAAATAGATGTAAAAAATTCACATGGAATCATTTTAGATTAAAAAAAAAATTCAAGGATTAAAAATGTTGCGATTTTTTTAGGTACCATTTTAGATTCATATTATAAGTTAGGGACCAAAAATATATTTAACCCAAAATTAATTAATTAATAAAATAAAAAAATTCAACCAATTTATCTTAAATGTGATTGGTCCACTTAGATCATGGGTTATTTAACCCAAATTTCATCATGGGTCATTTAGACAACCCCAATTTATAAATGATGGAACAATGAATAAGTGAGAAAAAAGGATTTTCATCCCTTTATAGTAACGGTCCTCACGGACGCAATCCTACCATTTGATGTAGCTATTTGCCGCTAAGTGCTAATTAAAACGTCAACATTAACAATCGGGTGATAGATAATAAAAGATTCAGTTGCCTCCGCAGCATGTAATTAAATTTAAGTAAATTTTATTATATTAAATTATTAAATAGAAGCTGTTTATCAACATTGGACAAAAACATGTGCATGCAAGTGGATTAGCACTTGCACGTGTAATGTCCAAGAAAAAATTGAATTTAAAACAATAAGATAATTCTAGCTAGCTAGGTCTTATATACTAGTTTAAGCATAAAAAAAAGTAAACAATTCTGAATAAAAAAACTTTCTAATTACATAAATAGTCTGAGTTAAAGGTTTAAATTAATTTTTAGGTCTTAAACGTTTAGAAAAACAATTAAAAAGGAACAAAGATATATATAGACATATATATATATATAATATATATATATTTGCATAAAAATGTTAATGAAAGTAATATCTCCTTAACTACTCCATTGGAGTATTATTTCTCACTCTTAGACTTGCATAATTTGGAGATTTAATATTTGAGCTTAATAGAGATAGTTTTTTTTTACAACAGGCTAAAGAAAAAGGAACAAAAGCACACGAAACAAAAAGAACACTCAAGGCAACTAAGCTTAAGCTCGGGCAAAACATTGATAAGTAATTATTTGGAACAAAATTACTTTATCTATTACTTTAATTTTTTAAGAGTCATAGTTTTGAGAAATTGTTTATTCTTATTTATTAATTGTTAATTAAGATATTTCTATAGCTGGTAGTCATGAGACATAATTTCTGAGACTCTGAGATCACATTAAATGGTAGTCTAGCTCTGCCAACAAATGTTTCTTCATACACACGACCCAGAAATCAACTCCTAGACTAGATGTTTAAGGAGCTCAATTATCCAATAGTTTTTTTTTTCTTTCTAATAAGTCAAAATGTATTATTAATGTGGATTACAAGTATGCTCCAACTCAATACATAAGAAAAGAAGTGAAAGTAGTGGTTTGAATAGTTGTACTACACTTACTTTTTTATAGGTAAATGTTACTTAGTAATGTTAGTAAATTAGTCATACTCAGGATTCGAACTCTGAACCATTCACCTTTTACCTACCAAAACATTTATGTCCCCTAACTCTTACCCACATGAGTTAATCTTCGGGAACGTAGTACACTTACTTGGTTGGTTGGAATAAAAAGACAAACTATGAGTAAAAATATATATTAATTATTTTTTAAATAGATAACGATTTAAACATAATTAATTATGTTTCATATTTTTATCCCTCAGCTCGGATCAATCAATTTCCTAAATGATTATAACTAAATGAGTAATGATATATACACACCTCACTTTCTCTTCCATCTCATTTCCACGTATTTTCCTTCCTATCTCTCTCTGCATTTCCTGTCACATCACATATCATATCACTAATTTCTTTTTCATTCCTTCACTACCTCCCAAGGTGGAGGTGGAAATGATAGGTGAATAAAACATTATTGTAACTAAATATTATGCCAGTCAGATCAAGTTTAACATTTTTAAAATAATTATAAATCGTAAACCTATTATATCTAAATTTACTTTATTTCATTATTCATGGAGTAGTTCATAAAAATATGAGTGAGTTGTCGGGAAGAAATGGAGTTACTGTTGATTTCACGGTGAGGAGTGGAGAGGAGGGGAAACACGATTGGGGCCAGCCGCCGAAATTGACTTACTTGCTAATTAAACAATGTAGGACCCCGTGGCCCGTGGGAAATCAATCATCAAATGTTAGAAAGTGACAAAATAGTGATGAAGCTAGAGAAGAGGAGATAAATAAAAATAATTGAATACCATGGGACAAATTTCTCATGCTTCTAATTTCAAAAAAATGTTTCTCATGCTTCTAGAAACAAAATCGTGCAAGTGTCTTTGTTTAAATGAAGTTTCACTTGGGTTGAAAAAGTAAAATTAATACTCACTTCATGACTATTTTTTTAAAAGCAGAATATATTATTGAAGAAGAAATCGCATGAAAATAATATTCTTATGAAGTAAAAACAAACTGAAACAACTTTAGACATCACAGTCAAACCCTCTATAGTAATACAATTATGCTAATTAAAAAAATATGTATTGAAGTTAATAAATGCTATAACTTTTAATAGTTACATAATTTTGACCATTTGGGAATGTGGTGGCGGTGTAGTAGGTAGTTATGACGGTAGTAATGGTAGTGGTGGCGTGGCAATGGTTGTGAAAGGTGATGGAGGTGGCGATGATATGGTAGGTAGTATTATGATAATGGTGGTGTTGTAGGTGGTGGTGGCGATCGTGGCAATAGAAGTTCGAGCAGTGGCGGTTGTGGTAGTGTTGGAAAGTGATGGTAATGATGGTGGTGGCAGTGGAGGGTGGTGGTGACAGTGGTGCTGATGAATTAAATATTTTCATGAAATTTATGATCTATCATTTTAATGTATAATTTTTTTTAAAGAACTCATATTATGATTAAGAAATAGATGACATTGATGCCAATACATTAGCAGAAACAAGGGGACTCTACTCAGGGGCGCTTCCTCAACCTAGACAGACCCCGGGTTAGAAGAAGCGTGCCTAGCAAGAAAATCTGCAACACAATTTCTTGTACGACGAACAAATACAACATAAATTGAGCTAAAGAAAGATAACAAAGAACGACAATCAGCAATAACCTCAACTAAAAAAGAGTTCCCCCGGAATCCTCCCCAAGAGTAACACTTCCACTCACCATAAAGTTGGAGGTAATCTGTCTCAAACACAGACGTCACGGAAGCCAAGCTCGCTTGCGAACACCATAACCCATCTGAAACCAAGAGCCTCCACGATTGATGGCGAGAGCACACATGGGTTAGGTATGAAAATGCTGAAGCGAGCACCTCTCCACAAGAATCTCTGGCGACCAACCCAAAAACGACAATGCCACCATCCTTGATCGTAGCTAGCGTCCACATTAAGCTTAATAACACCTACCGGTGGCCTCCTCCACACTGAAGGAAAATCTGTGGCTGGGCGCTGCATCTGCAACGGAGCCTGCAACCCGTTGCATAACCACCTTCCAAGAGAAAGCTCTATTCTGGAAGACCACTACATTACAAGCTTCCCAAAGAACATAGATCAACGCTTGGAACAAAGTAATATGGTCCTCATCTGCATAAGGGAGAAACGCACCAGCCAACTCATTGAAAGGTCCAAACAGAGCCACCTGCAACGAGAAGGTTGAAGTTAAACCTGGGTTGAACCGCTTCACACTGCAACATGACGTGATCAATTGACTCCGGAGCAACACCACAAAAAGGGCGACCACCATCCACATCAACACCATGAACCCGCATCCCCTCCCGAACCGGAAGCGCACTAAAATCGCCCTACATGTTACCTCTTACACTGCTGGATCACTGGAGAACGCCATAATTTTTGCCAAAGATTGGGCGGCAGACCCGTTAAATGTATAAGAGTTGATTGATTGATAAATTTATAATTCAATATTACCATCAAACAATGGATAATAAATCCATAATGTAATATAGAAATTTATACTATCATACCTCATACGACATATGAATATAATAATTATTTATTCTCTCAAACCCATTAGTATCTTCTTTACATGCACCTTAACAATATTGCCTGAATAGTTCTTACTCCCTCCGTTTCTAATCTTTTGTTGTTTTAACTTTTGGCCTAAATTCCAAAACTTTTGTTGTTTTACAAATCCAATGATTTTTTCTCAATTTATTCCATGTTTACCCTCATTTAATATTATATCACTCACCTACCACCACTTATTTTCACCAATCAAAACGATAACAAATTTTTTAACCAATAACTATCATTCTCTCTCTTCACTCTAACTCAACATTAAATAGGGGTGTTTATGTTAGCAAATATATCAATAATTGCACTCTTAAACAATGTGCATAACCTTAAACAACAAAAGATCAGGAATGGAGGGAGTATTATTTACTATTAATTGTTGTTATCTTGACACACGTGCGGTGTCTTCTCTTTTTCATAATTTTGTTTATTTAGGTAATTTGTTTTTGGAGGCAATCATTGGTTCCAAGTCCAAGTCAATGTCTGTGTGTGCATTTGGCTGCTTCTAAGCACCACTAATACAACAGTCACCGTCTCGGTGTTCGTGCTTCCACACGTATATTATCTTGGATCACCGGCGGGAGACACCCGAGAATCACTTATTAATAAAAAATGGAAAATTAACATGTTGCGTGAGTGCTTTAGGAAAAGTAACATTCAGGAAAGAAAACAAACCATAGAAGAAGAATGGTAAAGGAACCGTTGTAACAGAAATACAAAATGAAACAACCACCTTTCAAAAAATCCACTATGCAACGATGTCGTTTCATCTTTGATATAACTCTATGTGTTAGAACAATAAGTAACCAAAGAGTTTGAGCGAGAAATACACAAAAAAAACAAAAACAAAAAAAACGGTTACACAGTTCAGTGAAATTGTCTATGTAGAGTTACATTGTTACAAGCATGTATAATAACAGTAATGATCCAGATTACAACATTATATCTATACCGAACTGTAGGGAGCTTTCCCCCACACTCTCAGTTGTACCCCGAAACAAACTGTTGGGCCAAACACAAAGGCAAGGAGTGAGCATGCGGCCTCTCCCCTTACCTCCTTTAATATCATTACCCATGAATCATACTCAACACTATGACCCTCGAGTTCCTTAAGCATCTAGTTAATCTCTTAGGTACTGTGGAAAAGAATTTGTTAAAAAAAACTTCTCACTTTACGTGATTTTAGAAAATCAATCTCATAACTGTCGAATGTGATCTGTGATTTATTTAAAAGAAATCCAAAAGAAAAACATAGTAGTCTGACCTCACCACATCACTTACCCACTCCTCCACTGACTGGGCGCCACTTTCTTTTTCTTGAATGATTTATTACTTACTTAACGTGTTGGACTTGAAACAGAGAAGGACCAAAATTCAAACACTCTCACCTCATTCCCCTGTTTTTTCTTCTCTGCTTGACCCTCATCACCCAACATGTCCACCGCCATAACTTCCCCGCGCCTCTTCCCTCTCCTCCACTTCCTCCTCCTCTCATCCCTCCTCACCACCGTCTTCTCCGACGAGCTTCAAATCCTCCTAAACCTCAAATCCACCCTTCAAAAATCAAACCCCAATCCCTTCACCTCATGGAACAACAACACCACCAACTCCCTATGCACCACCTTCCATGGCATCACCTGCAACTCCATGAACTCCGTCACAGAAATCAACCTCTCCAATCAAAACCTCTCCGGCGTCCTCCCTCTCAACTCCCTCTGCAACCTCCAATCACTCCAAAAACTTTCCCTCGGATTCAACAACTTCCATGGCAGAGTAACAGAGGATCTCAGAAACTGCGTCAAACTACACTACCTAGACCTCGGAAACAACCAATTCTCTGGCTCCTTCCCTGACATATCACCATTACACGAACTCCAGTACCTTTTTCTCAACAAGAGTGGCTTCTCTGGAACATTTCCATGGCAATCACTTCTCAACATGACGGGAATGTTGCAGTTGAGCGTAGGAGATAACCCTTTTGATCTCACTCCATTTCCGGTGGAAATTCTGAGCCTCAAGAACTTGAACTGGCTCTACCTGAGTAACTGCTCGCTCGGCGGGAAGTTACCGGTCGGAATCGGTAACCTCACCGAGCTAGCTGAGCTAGAATTCGCTGACAATTTCATCACCGGTGAGTTTCCGGCGGAGATAGTGAACCTCCGCAACCTCTGGCAGCTGGAATTCTACAACAACTCCTTCACCGGAAAGCTTCCAATCGGGCTGAGAAACTTGACAAAGCTTAAGTACTTCGATGGCTCCATGAATCGTCTCGAAGGAGATATCTCTGAGGTGAGGTATTTGAAAAACTTGATATCACTTCAGCTCTTTGAGAACAATTTCTCCGGCGAGATTCCACCGGAGATAGGCGAGTTCAAAAACCTCGTGGAGTTTTCTCTCTACAGGAACAGGTTAACCGGTCCAATTCCTCAGAAACTCGGTTCCTGGTCTGATTTCGATTACATCGACGTATCGGAGAATTTCTTGACTGGTTCAATTCCGCCGGAGATGTGTAAACAGGGGAAGATGACGGCGCTGCTCGTGCTTCAGAATAATCTCACCGGCGAGATTCCGGCGACTTATGGTGACTGTTTGAGCCTCCAAAGGTTCAGAGTAAGCAGAAACTCGCTCTCTGGAACAATCCCTCAAGCAATTTGGGGTCTTCCCGAAGCTGAATTGATCGATATTGAGCTGAACCAGTTGGAAGGTTCAATCAGTTCATACATTCAGAAAGCGAAAACACTCGCGAGTGTTTTCGCCAGAAACAACCGTTTATCCGGTGAAATCCCTGAAGAAATCTCAAAAGCGACGTCGTTGGTGGCCATTGATCTCAGCGAGAATCAAATTTCGGGGAAAATTCCAGAGCAAATCGGAAAACTCAAACACCTTGGTAAACTCCATTTACAGAGCAACAAGCTAACAGGGTCGATTCCAGAGTCTTTAGGCTCATGCACCTCCCTGAACGACGTTGATTTGTCCAGAAACTCGCTCAATGATAAAATCCCTTCATCTTTGGGTTCGTTACCGGCTCTGAACTCTCTGAATCTGTCAATGAATGAACTCTCCGGTGAAATTCCGGTGAGTTTAGCGTCGCTCCGGCTTAGCCTCTTTGATTTATCGTATAACAAGCTAAAGGGTCCAATTCCACAAGCTTTGACGATTCAAGCTTACAATGGAAGCCTCACCGGAAACCCTTCTCTCTGCACCGCCGTCGATGGAATTGGCATGTTCCGGCGATGCTCTGCTTCCTCTGTTATGTCCAAGGACCTTCGTGCGCTTCTGATATGTTTTTCAATTGCTCTGTTTTTGCTCCTCTGTTTTCTGGGTATCTACTTGAAGAGGAAGAATGAAGAGGGAGGAGAGAAAAAATATGGAAGAGAACGTTCTCTGAAGGAAGAATCGTGGGATGTGAAATCGTTCCATGTGTTAACCTTCACAGAGGGTGAGATTCTGGATTCTATTAAACAAGAGAATCTAATTGGGAAAGGAGGTTCAGGGAATGTATACAGAGTTGCACTCTCCAATGGGAAAGAACTAGCAGTGAAGCATATTTGGAACAATGCTGATTTCGCAGAGCGAAAAAGGTCGTGGAGTGGTACTCCGATGCTTGCAAAGCGCGCTGGAAAGACTCGTGAGTTTGAGGCGGAGGTTCAGGCGTTGAGCTCGATAAGGCATGTGAATGTGGTGAAGCTTTATTGTAGCATCACTAGTGAGGATTCGAGCCTGCTGGTGTATGAGTATATGCAGAATGGGAGTTTATGGGACAGGCTTCACACGAGTGGGAAGATGGAGCTTGATTGGGAGGCAAGGTATGAGATTGCGGTTGGTGCAGCAAAAGGGTTGGAGTATTTGCATCATGGGTGTCAGAGGCCTGTGATTCACAGGGATGTTAAGTCCAGTAACATTTTGTTGGATGAGTTCTTGAAGCCAAGGATTGCTGATTTTGGACTAGCTAAAATTGTTCAGCCCAATGTTGCCAAGGATTCTTCTACTCAGGTCATTGCTGGGACCCACGGCTACATCGCTCCAGGTTTGTAACATGTTTGGATCAGCTTTTTTTTCGTCAGAATAATTCTGAAATTGAGAAGCTATTCAATCAATTGCTTTCCAAAAAATGCACTCTATCTTGTTGTTTTTCTCATTCCTATTTTGTTGTGTGCAAAATGAGGGGATAAGTGAATGATTGGAGTGGATGCTAAATAATTGCTAATCATTCTCAAATCAACAAAAACTTCCCTTAAAAGTATATATAACCATGATGTTGTGTAGTTACAGAACTTTCCCTTTAAAGTTGATTAACTGATTGTAGTGTATTATTACTATTATTGTGGTCATTAATATTTATTGTTGAAATTGGTGCAGAATATGGCTACACTTACAAAGTGAATGAGAAAAGTGATGTGTACAGCTTTGGAGTGGTCTTAATGGAGCTGGTAACTGGTAAAAGGCCAATTGAACCAGAATTTGGAGAAAACAAGGACATAGTGAGCTGGGTACATAGCAAGGCACAGAGCAAAGAGAAGTTCATGAGTGCAGTGGACTGCAGAATCCCAGAGATGTATAAGGAGGAAGCTTGCATGGTGTTAAGAACTGCAGTTCTCTGCACTGCAACACTTCCAGCTTTAAGACCCACCATGAGAGCTGTGGTTCAACAGCTTGAGGATGCTGAGCCTTGTAAATTGGTTGGAATTGTTATCAGCAAAGATGGAAGTGGAAAGAAAATAGAATTGAACGACAAATGAAGTTCCTACAATTGATTCTAAAAGTCTAAATCAATTCTGGAGAAAAACTTCTCCGAGTAGCATTTGAGTAACAGAATTGGTTCAGAGGAAAAATAAGTTGTTGGAACATGAATTTTGGATCACCAAGGGAAGCACCACCTTCATTAGTTAGCTATAGATTGTAATTTGTAAGTAATTAGATTTTGCAGGAAATAGGGAACAGTGTAAAATATTAGCAATAGCTTCTTTAATCTGTATTTTGAAGTGGAAGACTAGTGGCTGAAAAAAAGGGTCTCCACTCTCCACCTAGTACTCCCAATAAAAAAGAAGCATGCATATTCCTTGTTCCTTAATAATGAACTTAATCAGTGTTTAAATAATTGGTTTTGTTTGTCCTCTGCATTTGTAGAAACAACTGCATAAGCTGCAATTAAAATAGAATTGCTGTGAGTGATGGATACCCCTTCCAATCCTTTTTTTTTCCCAATTTAAGATACCTTAAATCCAATGCAATTATATATGCAAACTCAATGATCCAATATTTTTGTGAGATGTGACTGCGCGTGCTCACAAGGAGTGGGTGAAAGACAACGAAAGCCCAATGCCTAATTTTAGCTCGTGAAAGAGTCAGCCAACTGATCCCTGAAATTCCAAAGGTATGTTCATGCATCTGATATTGAATGCTATGAATATCTTGTACTATTCTATATTTCTATACATCAGTCCCTATCATGTATCTTTATGTTTATTTTGTACTTATTGATTTACTGTGTACTTTGTGTTTATGTGGATCTTGGTTTATCTGTATAATAATAATAATAATAATAATAGCCTCTAAAAGGATTTATGTGAATCATCCTCTACTTCCACAAATTAATTGCTTCACATGTGGTTATTGTTCTTTCTCTTCATTTAACTTTAAATGAAACATAATTTGGATGATATTTCGGTTGAAAAGTTTGAAGGATCAAACATTTTCCTAATAGTAATAAAATGAAGTTTTTATTCTCAAAGGAGCAATGCTATATTACACGACTAATTTGAAGTAATTAGACATAATTTTGATAATACCGTTAGGCGTGGTCGTGCTAATTGTGTCTTGTATATGTCGTGCTCATTAACATACTCCTTGTGAAAATGAATGATTTATTATTATTATTATTATTATAATTTTTTCCGGTAACACATGCTAATAGATTATTATAATTATTTAAGAAGTATAAACTTTTTATTGTTCAATATTTCAAGTTTTTAAAATTCATGATACTATTAATTATAATTAACTTTTTTTCTGTCAAAATTATAATTAACTTTTTTAATAAAAAAGTTCTTCCTAATTTTCAACCATTAATGCAATTAGAATAAGGCAGTTGTTTAGGATTTTTCTAGTGCCTACCTTTGAGCTTGAACCTCTTCTTCTAAGGGAGTCTCTAGCCTTTGAGTAAATGTTTTAGTTTTTGTTTGTTTTCCGATGAAGCAAAAAAAAAGAATAATTGCTTAATTTTTTAAGTGAAAAAATTTCCCCTCAAGTATGAACTATTTATAGTTTTATATATTAAATTAATAATCGACACTTAAAAAAAATTCAAAGTTAAGACATCTCTGATTGGCTGGCTTTCAATCTCCAGCGTAATTCTATCCATAGTGGGAGGTATAATTGGCCTATTTTATTCTTACTTACAACTTGGGAGTTTAGGAAGGATAGGTGTGATTTGATTTTTAATAACCACATCACCTTACCCTGCAATTTGATTATTAGTATTTATAGCTTGGTACTTGGTAGATAACATAACAAGAAGCTTATCCACCCCGGCTACCATCTCTAAACTCCATTGCGAGGAGCAAGAAATTTACTGGTCAAAGCCAAATTAGGGGACCTAGAAACTGAACACAGATGGATCAGTGAGGGACAAAATCAGGAAAGCTATCTGCGGAGGCCTTATAAGTGACTGGGAGGGAAAACTCATCAAATGATTCTATCACAATACCCCTTTCTGCAATCCCCTGCACGCGAAACTCTAGGGAGTCTTTAAAGGACTCCAAGTTGCTCATGAGTTAAGACTTAAGTATCTAATAGTGGAGTTGGATTCTAGTGAAGCTTACAAGTTAATTACCATCTTTTGTGACACAAGCCACCCTTGTGTAGATTTAATAAAATAAATTTCAGACTTGGCTGCATGAAATTGGAGGATTTCTTTCCGTGATATCTACAAAGAGGCTAACAAGAGTTCTGATTTTCTAGCAAGTTCAGGTTATGATAAACCCGATTATTGTTTTGATGCAGAGGAAATTCCTCCTGCTCTTTTAAGTTTCTTGTTGGATGATGTTTTTGGGGTTGCAACCCCAAGAATTGTGTAGTGTTTTCTTTGGGTTTTAAGCCCTCTACATTATTAAAAAAATCAAGTTAAAAAAGCTGCCTCGTTCATGTGTTTTAAATTACTAGTGTGATGACCCGTGCGTTGCACGGAATTTAGTTTTTATTTTTCATATATGAATAAATTTATTAAAATTCATACTTTTTGTAATATATCTTATATGTTAGTTATGATGAGTCTGACATTGCACAATAATTTATATAGTAGTTTTTTTATATATGACCAAATTATTTAGCATTTATATTTTTTTAATGCATCTTATATGTCATTTATGATGATTATTGCGTTGGACCTTAGTTTGTTATTTTTCTATACATGATTAAATTACTTAAATTTCATATTTATTGTAATATATATTACACGTTAGTTATATGTATAATAGAAAAAAACATAAATAAGTAAATTGGATATATATCATATTAAAACCTGATAAGTTTATTTAAAATATCCTTGACAACAACATCTCGTTTGCAATCTATATTGTTAAAATCCTCAACAATCAAGGCAATCACTTCATATTGGTAAATTGTAAAGTCTTGCATCTTTAGTTCTTCCTTTGTATAATATAAGACATAAATTGTTGGAGTCATCAGTTGTCATGTAATTCCTTAGACTTTTAAATGACTGAGCAACCCCGCTGTCTTTATCAACCATCTTAGTTATGTCCTGAATCAAAGAGTTTCCTAAACTGCTTGTTTGCCGCCTAAAACATGTCATTCACATTAATGTACATACCGAAATAAACTAATATAAAAAATTGTTTCACTTAATAAATGATTAACAACTGTAAGTATATGGTTCATATCTAAAATGATGCATTTTGTTAAATGTCTTGTTAAGAGTGTCATAGATATACAATTACGCAAATTTTGGTACTTGTCATTTCTTCGGCAATAGACATTCAAATTTTTGGAAATTTTGTCCACTCAAAATGAATTGATGAGATCCACCACCATCATTGATTGATGACTCAACTTTACCGACCATTAATGTAAAAGAAAATGCTCTATTGTAAGCTCAAATATTTTCTTTGAGATGTTTAGACCGCATATTCACCCCCGTCATTAGATTGGACAACAAATGAGAAGGATGTGTCAAGACAGGTAGTTGACCTTTTTCTTTTATGCAACACAACGAAAACTTTAGATATGTATTTTTATCTATGACGAACGTTTCTTTTTATGCTTTTCTTGACCGAAGATATGTCAAGAAAGATATGTTTTTTTTATCGTGTAATGTAAATAAATAATTGTAAATATATATATATATAAAACCCCAATCTTCGCAAATTCCAAAGAACCCTCCTGAGACTAGACCCTCTCAAGGAAAAGATGTTACCTGCTACAACTGCGGCAAGCCGGGCCATATTAGCAGGTATTGCAGACTCAAAAGGAGAATCTCTGAGCTTCATCTTGAACCTGAGATCGAGGACAAGATCAACAATCTCCTCATTCAAACTTCTGATGAAGAAGAATCTAATCCTTCGGATTCTGAGGTCTCTGAAGACCTAAATCAAATTCAGAATGATGATTCTCAATCATCATCTTCCGTCAATACCTTGTCCATCAACACTTTGACCAATGAACAAGATCTTCTCTTCAGGGCCATTAATTCTATCCCTGATCCTGAGGAAAAGAAAATCTATTTGGAACGCCTCAGGTCTACTCTTGAAGATAGGCCTCCCAAAAGTCCTATAACCACCAATAAATTCAATCTTAGAGATACTTTCAAGCGTCTTGAGAAATCTACGGTCAAACCCGTCACTATTCAAGACCTTCAATCTGAAGTCAATTCCCTCAAGACTGAGGTTAAAAGTCTCAAACAAATCCAAAATAGTCAGCAGCTTATCTTAGAAAAACTGACTAGAAATTATGAGGAAGATGATTCTTCTGTACCTGATTCCAATCCTGCTCCTAACAACAATTGCGAAGACTTTCTGGAGAATATTAACCAGGTCACCATTCAGAAATTCTTCATCCATGTCAAAATCCTCATAGGAGATTTTATTCTCGAAATCCCTGCCCTCTTTGACACAGGGGCAGATTCCAGTTGTATCTCGGAGGGACTCATTCCCACCAGATATTTTGAGAAAACTACTGAGAAGCTCAGCGCTGCTGAAGGATCTAGACTAAAGATCAAGTATAAAATCCCCTCAGCTATCATCAAAAATGGTAGTCTTGAAATCGAAACTCCATTTCTGTTAGTCAGAAATTTGAGTCAAAAAATCATTATAGGGACCCCTTTCATTAAGAAGCTCTTCCCCTATAATACTGACGAAAACGGCATCACTGTTCAGCATCTTGGACAGCCTATCTTGTTCAAATTCTCTGAACCTCCCATAGATAAGACTTTGAACGTCATATCCTACAAGGAGAAGCAGATCAACATGCTAAATATGTTAGATATAAGTTATTTCTCTGTTCTGTTCTTATATCCTTCTTCATTTAAATCCCATATCACACCCTTAGTTATGGACAGCTCATAGCTATCATTCAAAGAGTTGCTCTCAAAATCTGTCAGGATGACAAAATCCAACAGCAACTCACTAAGGAGAAGTCTCAGAATCGCAGGGATTTGGGTACTTTCTGCGAACAATTCGGAATTCAAGGTTGTCCCAAGAAACCTAAACCCAGAAAGCAAAATATATATATATATATATATATATATATTAATGTTTTCAAATTCCAGCATATTATAATTCCACTGTCACATTTCACAACTATATATTTAGATACTCCTAAAATTATTAAAATGAATTGTTTGATGCCAAAAAAAATTATTAAAATCATCAAAATTGTACTTAAATTATATATAAATATATTTTTAAATTAGTTTTAACATGAAATTATTTTTCGTGTAAAACGTTCATCCCCGTTGGAGATTTTACTTTTAAACATAAATAGTTGTAATTATATACCTAGAGGATGAAAGATGTATCATATGAGAATGAATCTTTTATTTGAGAGTGAGAGGAGTTATTATGAGCCATTATATCTAATTATAAACGGTCAAGATCAAAAGATTTTAATCATAATGTGATTATCACATATGATCAATTAAAAATGTCATGTGATTTTTTAAAAAAATCACACGACTTCATGTTTTAATATTGACCGTCCATGATTAGATCTAATGACTCATAATAACTCCTCTCACTCTCACATAAAAACTTCATTCACATATGATACATCCTCATAGAGGATGTGTATAAATAGTTGTAACTATTTTTTTTTTTAGAACAAAAGAGATTTTATTGATGAATAAGAAAAAAACTCATGAGAATCTTCCTCTTATGTAAAATGAAAAAACCTTCCAAGCCTACACTAATTCGATGCCAAGTGCTATTTATACATTCCTCTCATGTAAGTTGTAACTATTTATACATACTATTAATAGTATGTATATATATTGTTTTCTAATCACCATACGACATATTGTTACCATCATGAAAGTTTTACATGTAAAGTTTTCCTCCTCTTGAGAGTTTTTTACCTTGTAATAATTTGTACAAAAGGTAGACCAGTGGCGGAACCAGAAAAAATAATATGAGGGGGCCAAATATTTCAAACATAAATTAAATTATTTAATTAACAGTAGACACATATATATGCACAAAAATAATTATTAAACTTACATATACTCATTAAAAATTTATTACTCCATAATGGTGAAATTTTGTTTTTCATTTTTTATTCTCGTGTTAATTATACTTTACATCTTTTTTATTTATCATTCTAAAAAATGTTTCTCTTGAAAAAAAATTTATTTTTACTCTTAATTTTTCTACTCATTTTTCAAGATTTTCCTAGAACTTTGGGAGGGCCAAGGCCCTCCCCTGCCCTCACATAGTTCCGCCACTGAGGTAGACTATATTGTCACATAGTACATTTTTAACATGAAATTATATTGTGACATTGTGAAATTTAATTTAAAATTACTTTTATCTTATTTTTAACTTATATTTGTACATATATTTTTATACAAATTATCAAATAATGATTAATTTGTACATTTTTTTCACTATCAAATTATTATATTTTCTCTTAAATTTATTAAAAACATGTAAATAGCTAATGGAGTTATATTAAAATATATTTTTCTATTAGTTTAAATATGAAATTATATTCATCTAAAATGTTCACTCCGGTGTGAGCACTTTACTCTTTAACTATCTAAGGTTAAATTGCTAAGATAACTTTTGCACCATTTTGTCACTAATAGCTGCAATTGAAATAAACCAAATGATTAAAGTTACGGTACCAAAATAAAAAAAACGTTTTTTTAGTAGGCGCTGCTTCATGAGAGATAGTTACGAAAATATTAATAAAACGTTATATTGAAATCATTTAAAAAACAAAGCAAAAAGAAAAAAAGAAAAAAAAAAACTTCTAAACCATATAGCTAAAATTGCATATTTGACTACATTTACATGCCGGTCCACATCACAAAGCAAAGGTTCGTAAAATGGTTAAGGTATATGTTGACTATAAAATGGTTAAGGTTAGACAATTCACAACTTTGAAGATGAAATGAGCACATGATTATAACACAAACATAAAATATATATATAATCATGTCCATCATATTATTCATCTATGTTCACAAACGATCATCACACAACTCCTCGCTTCCATTATTGGCATCAGCTCCTCACTGGTGATATAACCTCATTCCTATCCTACACTCACAGGATCTCAAAACAACAACTACCCTGGCATTAAAAGGATAGCTTCGGCAATTCTCCTCCCATATATCATGTGATCCACTCCAAATACCATTGAGCAAGCTTATAGTTTTGGCTTCCAGTTTCTTCACTTCCTTTTTTTTATCTGTGCTCCAACCAGAAATCAAATTGATCATCATGATCAAGCTGGTCAAAGCTTTCCTGAATATTTATACAAAGATCCCTTTTGTTAAGCAGATTATTCTGCACAACACCAAATATGAAGTGCATCTTCTAAACTGCAATTTTCAAGAGTCTGCATTATCTATTTCATAATATCTGCAGTTTTCAAGAGTTTGCATCCTCATGGCTCCACCATGGCTGTCCTTCTTGTTGCTCTCTTGAACGACTTCTTTTTTCTCTGATTTTTACGTCAAAAAAATATAAGAGAATGTAAGAGTTAATAAGTGTTCATATTTAAACAAAGAGTTGATGATCAAATTAAAAGCCCAAACATAAAAAACACATAAATGTTCCCTCATCCTATAGCATAAACGGCTACACCCATCTGAATGCCTCATCCTATAGATAACTTTTAGATTTGAGAACGAATATTAAGAGCTTCAAGCATATAGAAAGTTGCGTTAAATGGTAATACACAATGGTTTTCCCAGCAATACAGCAAAAAATTGACATTCTTGGAAGGTGTATGAAAAAAATTCATCACCTGTCATTGGCAAACACTGATGTATAGTTTGTAGCAAAAAAAACATTGATTCTCACTTATGTGCATGATTCAGGTCTTCTAACAAATCCAATCTCAGCCAATTGTAACAACAAATTCAGGCCGTTAAACCCTTGTAGGAAAGGTGAAAGCTCATAAATAAAAAAGGTGAACATAGAAATGAGTCAGGGATAGAAAGAAATGGACATGATTACTTCTCTATTAACACGCTGATGTACCAATATATAGCTTAAGAAAGGGACATTACCTTGTGTTAGCTAATGATTCAAGAAAAATTGATGTTAAATCTCCTCTTCCCCCACCATGGCCAAAATAACCATTTGATTCCTGGCTTTGGCGTGCCCTGGCGCTATAGCTCCTGTCATGTACTCTTTCCTTCATTCAAATAAAAGTACTGAATCTCATGCTAAAATGCATGATTCAAGTTCAACACCAAACAATATAAAGTGGGAAACAATGGATTTAATTAGCCACGAAAGGATGTAGATAGGATGTGTCGTAAGGTTCTGATTTTAACATACATTTATGATTTGGTAAAGATGCCATGAAGAATTATGAAGGTGAGAATATATAGGCACACAATCTGTCAACTAATTGATAAAGTTAATTAAGTTTTTCTTAATCTTTTATTCAAATTACGAAATTCAGTTTTCCACCTTTTTTTTTATACACCTTTGATACTAATTGATAATTTTTTTTTTTAATTTGTTGTTCAAAATTCGAAATTCAATTTCCCAACTCTAGTAGTATTTTTTTTGAAACACACATCTAGTATGATTAGATTTGAATTTTATCTCGTTCAAAAAAAAAAGGTTTGAATTTTATCAGACTATAATAATGAAATAAATTAAATATTAAACGTAGGAATATGAGGAGAATTTAAATTTGCACCAATTTTGTGCCTAGGTTTAAATTTAATTTAATAAGGTCGAGTAAGTAGAGAATTTGAAAGCAAAATGTAAAATCAGTGAAATTTAGATAACACCACTACTGATTAGTAGGAGATTTAAAACTAATCGGTCAACTAATCAATTAATTTATAAATAGATAAATTTTGAAATGCAGAAAAGGCAACTAATCAACAATTTCAGCATCTAATAAGGCCACTAATCAATCACCTAATTTTTTTTGAAAAAGGAATAAAATAAAATAAAAATCATGCTTGGAACATTCTTGAGATGACGATGAGGGCATAATGGCAGCCACAGTGAAGAGGAGAATTCAAACCTAGCCGTCTCTGAAGATGAAAATTAGGGATCATAGGCCGTGGAGATGAGCAAAACAGCAATAAGTCAATAACAAATTTCCTTTAGTGGAAGAGGAAATCAATTCAAGAACACTTGCAAAAAAAGATAGAACTATAAGCATGGAACATAATAACTTTCTAGTAAAATAATTCATCTTTGGTTACAGATAAGAACGATCAGAGTTAAATTGTTTGTGTGCCTTACATCAACTACCATATTGTCAATTCACAAATGTCTATCTTTTTAACTACATCTCTTTCAAGCGTAACATTATTCAAAGGGCGTGAGGAAATCAACTGCAGCAAAGACTAAAATTAATAATAAAAAAAGCTATAAAGGTGCAACATGAAGGAAACAAATAATCTAAATAAAAATGTCAAGCACTAACACAATCATACAGATCAGCAACAAAATTTCCGTACATTAATTTCTAGTGGTAGAAGTGTAGAACAAATCCCACAAATGTTGTGCTTCTAACTGAAGCACTTAATAAGAAAAGCCGAGAACATGTATTTAGAGCTAGAGCAAAATGAATCACTCACAAATATGCCGTGGCACGTGATCGGCGAACAAAAATCCGGTGGCACAGAACCATGAAAACGCGGAGGGAAGATAATATCCATTTACTGCAAAATGAAATTACTGGCAAAAAATGTGCTTTTTTTTAGTTTCAGAAAAAAAAAATTATGCTTGTTTTTGAACTTTTTTTAAACCATTAATTGCAATATATATATATAGGGGATGTTTCATATGAGAAAGCCTCTCTTATGTGAGAATGGTGAGAATAATTCTCAACCATTAGATTTAAATAAATGGACCAGATTAAAACCTCACTTAAACTCACTCACGTGCCTCATTTTCACCATCTCCTTGCACCTTCTGAACCCATCGCGCTTTCTCCTCCCTCACGTTTCCTTCACACCTTCTGGAATTTAATCCTAATCCTCCTTCGTTTTGGAAAATCATTCAGCAGTGTCGCCGCAATCGTTCAGCACCACATCATCGTTTATCAAGCTTGCTGCAATCATCCAATGACATCGTAAATCAATTCTATGCAAACTCTTGGCTGTACCAGCACGTTTTTCACTTCATTCTTGGTCGAAAATGGTCTCTGAAATTGATAACTGATTCATCAAAATTAATGAATATTCGTTGGTTGTTTAAAAATATGGAACTATTGATGTGGTATCTGGTTTAACACAATGAAGTCATGTGAGATATCTGATGACCTATATATATATATATATATATGCTTCTTAAACATGATTACCGGCAAGGATAGGCAAAATGAGATTACAGCCAAATTAATAATTTTCCAATGTGGCATCTTTTGCACGAGTTTCTGCAATTTATACTAATTGCAGAAATAAAAAAGCCAAACCAATGGTATCAAATTAATGTAATTAACGGATTCCATTTGAAAACAGGCTGGAATTGAAGCAATTTATTAATTAATTCATTGATTAATTTATTGATTTATTTAAGTATTGATTTATTGACTCATTAAATGCGACCAATGAAAATTAAACATATGGACCAATCAAACGATGTCATTTGGAAATTCAATGGCAACCACCAATAAAATGCAAACATGTGGAAATTATGTAGCAATGTGGCCCACTTTGGTGGATGAGCTTTATATATTATTAAGATAATGCAATATATTTATAATGTTGTACTTTTGACTTGGTTTAAAAAAAAAGACCCTACTTTTTCTTTAAAAAGTATACACGTCATTGTTAACTTTTTATTATTTCTAATTTTAAATTATAATTCAAATTAATAAATTACATATATGTTTCTTCTTTATGATTAATCATTTCAAAGCGAAAGATGATTTCTACACTACATATATAAGCTATTCAAATTTTGGACACCAAAAAAATTATACTTGTTAATTAAGGGTCATTCTTTGATGAATTTTTTTTTCTCTCACTTTGTCATCTTTTTTAGCTCCATGACTTAAGGCATACCAATCAAAGCTGAACTTGTGAAGGCTCAAATTGCTTGATGCTTGTGAAGGCTCTGCAAGAGGATGTGGACGCTGGTAGCTTCCGGGATAGGGATGTTATGGATAGGGTGAAAGGCCAGCTCCAATGTGACTGGGTTGTTCATTTTGAGTTTGTGCCTCGAGAACAAAATACAACAGCAGACTTTATGGCAAGACAAGCCTCTCATGTGGATTTCTCAGGCGTGTTTGATGGTTGCCACCATCGGCGGTTATAGAATTTCTTCGTTATGATCTTTTAGCTAGCTAGTCTGTTTCAACCTTTCATCTTATAACCAAAAAAAAGAAAGACTGAACTTGTGATTACCTCTGATTCTGATAAAAATGAGTGTACAAATAGTAATTATAGGATGTGCAAGAAAGAATCCCCAAGTGCACATATATTTTTTAACCTTGGATAAATTTGCGAGAAAAGTCATTTTTGTTCGTTAAGGTTGTAAAATTCCATTGTAAAATCTCACAATCTTTTTTGATTACATAGAAATAGTAAAAGCAAAGATACACTAGACTATCACACATAACGTTGTCAAAATTTTCAACGGTGGTTGATTCCAAACACAATTTATTGTAATTTATTCTAAAAGCTACCCCTTCCGTTTCAAAATAATTGTCCATTTTGTAAAAGGGTAAAACTTAAGTACAGTACCATTGGTGCAGTTGGTGCTGTTCTTCAATTAAAAAATGACACCTGGAATTGCACTTAATTTCTTTTTGGAACCAATCCTGGAAACTTCAACATGTCTTCCTTCCCTCTTCCTCCAACCTCTCCAACCTTCCATCTCCCTACCACCACGCACAACATGAGTCTCTCCTTGTGCTCGTGGATGTCAATTGAAGTTGTTGGCCCTGATTACGACATGGACGACCATGAAAAGAGCAGGAGATCTTAAATTTTAGCAGCCTCGACAACAACCATGGTGGATTGCAGAACCAATTATACAAAATCACCCTACTTCATTGCAATTTCTTCAAATGAAAGCCCTTTGTTTTTATCATTGTTCTTGAGATTCCATATATTTACTTCTTCACACGAATGTTTATTCAATCCCTAATATTGTCACTCCAGAATTTGAGAAGATAAGTTTCAAACCCTCTTTCATAGATTTATGGCACTGGATTCCCAATGTTCAAAGATAGGAGATATACTCCAATTTTCGGTGGAAACATGGTTACAGAGGAAAGGCGGAAGTAGAGTATGTGTGGGAGAAAATAATTGATTTGAAAAGTTAATGGTGTGGGGCTTGATGAGGCCAGGTGTCATTTTATGATTGAAGAACAGCACCAACAGCACAAATGGAACTGCACTTAAGTTTTTCCCTTTGTAAAAAACAAACATATTAAGAAGTGTAATTAATTTTGTTAACTTTTAGAAAAATAACATTTGTTTTCCTACTTTACCCTTTATAATATATTTTATCTCTCCCCATTTATTCTTTTTGTAAGGGTATTGTTTGAAAAAACATCAATTAATGCTTTCTTGAACTTCTAAGTGAACAATTATTTTGAAACAATTTTTTTTTCTAAAGTGGACAGTTATTTTGAAACAGATGGAGTATATTTTATAGATTTATCCTATAATTAATTTAACAGATAGTATCAATAATAAATAAAACTTTCAAATATCTAGAAATTAATTTTGACAATAGAGAATATAATGAATTCTAACATTTATACATGAACATCCAAACACCCAGAGAAAAAAAATCAATAGCTCTTTTTATGTTCCGTATGTAACAAAAAAGAGAGGCTCAATAGCCTTTTTATTTGTCAAGCCAAGCTCAATGGTATATTTGGACCATAAAATATTACAGGCCAATCACACAGCATTATCACTTGCATTGGGCCTACAGTTTTAAGCTCTCTTTCTTTTTCCTACAAGTTCATGAGTGCAGTGGACTAAAGAATCACAGAAATGTATAAGGAAGAAGCTTGCGTGCATGGTGTTAAGAACTGCAGTTCTCTGCACTGCAACACTTACAGCTTTAAGACCCACCAGGAGAGTTGTGGTTCAACAGCTTGAGGATGCTGAGCCTTGTAAATTGGTTGGAATTGTTATCAGCAAAGATGGAAATGGAAAGAAAATAGAATTGAACGACAAATAAAGTTTCGACAATTGATTCTAAAAGTCTGAATCAATTCTGGAGAAAAACTTCTCGGGGTAGCATTTGAGTGACAAAATTGATTCGGAGGAAAAATAAGTTGTTGGAACATGAATTTTGGATCACCAATGGGAAGCGCCACCTTCATTAGTTAGCTATAGATTGTAATTTGTAAGTAATTAGATTTTGTAGGAAAAAGGGAACAATGTAAGATATTAGCAAATCATGTCAAAATATTATTGGGTATAGTAATTTTTCATAATTACTCTTTTGAGAGTTACGAGAGAATATTTATTACTAGTGATTGCGGTTTTAGTGCCCATTTAACCAACTAGGTGGCCCTCAATGTGTTGGGGTAGTTTGGGAGGCGTGATGAATAAGCTCTCTATTTTATTTCTACCTCTCTCATTGAGGTGTGAGTCTAATGCGTGTGAAATGATTATTATTGAAACATAAATTACACTTACTTCATACCTTATTGAGAGAGGAGGAAGATGAAGTGGAAGAAAGAAGAAGAAGAAAAAGACCATAAGTGATTAAAGAGAACCTTGAAGATCTAAAATTGGAGTGAAAATTCTGACAATTATTGTCATGTGGGCTTGCTACTTTGTAAAAAATATTTCAAAAATGATTTATGATGTTATGAGGACTATTTCAAATCAAAAGAAACTTTAAGGACAAAAAGTGTGATTTTTTTAGTGATCATTTTAAATTTGAGTAGATAAATTAGATGCCAAAACACCAACTCAAAATTAGAAATAAAAATACAAATGGCCCTGCCCCCTTTGTTTTACTTATTATTTAAATAAAATAAAATAATATAGTATAAATAAAACAATATATAATATAATATAATATAACATAATACTACCTCAGTTCCTATTTAATTGCCCAGAGAGAGAAGAAGCACACATATCAAGTAGTGCAATTAATTTTGTTAATTTTCAGAAAAATATTATTTATTTTCCTATTTCACCATTTAGAATGTATTTTATCTTTCCTCGTTTATTGTTATTGTAAGGGCATTTTTTGGGAAAATATCATTTAATGCTCTTTTGAAACTCTAAGTTGACAGATATATAAGAATAAATTTTTTTCTTCAAAGTGGATAGTTAATAAGGAACAGAGGTAGTATCATATAATATCATATCATTGTGGAAAGATGTTTTGAAGATATTTAATTAAACTTTTGACTTGTTAAGTTCACTTAATTATTTATTATAAAATACATAAAAAAAATGATACAATAAATATTCCAAGTTTGAAAAAAATATCAATTTATAAATACCAATATTTTTATATAACATTATTATCAAGTATTAATTCAATGATAATATAAATAAGTAATACTCCATCCGTTTCAAAATGATTTTTGTTTAAGGTTTTGACACAAAGAGTAAGGTAACAATAATTGATAGTATAATGTTATTAAAATACTCATATTTAATTTTACTAGTACCATGTGTAACTATTAAATCCTACTTGGAAATAGAAGAATGTAGTTGATAGAGAAGAGTTGTGGCTAATTAATACTCCCTCCGTTCCTATTTAACTGTCCGGGAAGAGAAGAAACACACATATTAAGGAGTGCAATTAATTTTGTTGGTTTTCATAAAAGTATTGTTTGTTTTTCATTTTTACCCTTTAGATTGCATTTTATTTTTCTTCATTTATTGTTTCTACAAGGGTATTACTTGGAAAAACATCAATTAATGCTCTCTTGAAATTATAAGTGAACAGATATATAGGAACACAATATTTCCTTCAAAGTGGACAGTTAAATAGGAACGGAGGGAGTATGAAAGATGATAAGTGAGAGAAAATTTATTAAATGATGGTATAGGTGAAAAAAATTAGCCAAAAATGCATTGAGTTTCTTAAGCAACAAACATTTTATAATATTGAAAGAAGGTCCAAAACAACAATTTTTCCAAAACGGAGGGAGTAATTACTAGTGTATTGAGAATATCTTTCTTAGTGGTAGAACTTGTGCTCTTATCCTTACAAAAGGCTGACAACATTAATTGGTAATTAATGTTAATGTTAATTCCAATTGTTTGTGATATTAATACTAATTATGAAGAAAATTAATTACTAATTAATGATTTCTTATTCTACGTTGAAAAATTTCACAGAACATTAAGTGTTTTGTGGAAAAACATGAACACACATAATGACATAAAGAAAAACGTTAAACCTTCACATAACTCGCGCACTGCATCACACCTTGGTCAACCATGTAACGCTCCATTGAGGCAAGTAAATTGTGTTTTTGTAGTGTGCAATAGACAATGGTCATTTTTTTTCCAACTATACCACCTATCAAATCTTTTATTTTCTCGCTTTTTCCTTCCTATCTTGTTTTTTCTTCACTCAATTTTCACTTTTTAATGAGTGTTAATAAAACTTTACCCAAGATTTAATGTCCATTGAACCGCTCTTCCATTTTTTGCGCTTGTCTACATGCAACTAACTAGAAAACCGCTAATCAATTACTTTTTCTTTTCTCAGTTCCCCCTTTTTTCCACACTTCCACCTTGGCGCATTAATTAATTCCCAAGACACATTTACGAATTACGAACTTTGCATCAACAATGAGCCCTTTATAAAGCCAAGTTCTCTATTTCATTTCTCGCACAGTCTCACTACAATCTATTGTTATCATGCAGACGCTTAAGAAACTTCTCTCTGTGATCACTCTCTCTATTTTATTTATTGTTCTCTGTGATGTGTCTCTTGCAAGAAAGGTGAAGATGATGGAGAACCATAACCAGAAGAGTACTTACATAGTACATGCTGCCAAATCCCAAATGCCAAAAAGCTTCGGTCACCATTCAGCTTGGTTCGAATTGACTTTGAAGTCGGTATCAGACTCAGCAAAAATGATCTACACTTACGACAAAGCGATTTATGGATTCTCAACAAGGTTAACACCCGAGGAAGCCCATTTTTTGCAAAGCCGAAACGAGATTCTAAAGGTGCTACCAGATAAAATCTACAAGCTCCACACAACCTGAACCCCATTATTCCTCGGGCTTGATAAAATCACTGCGGGCATGTTCACCGAGTCCAACATAGGATCTAGTGATGTCATCATTGGAGTCCTCGATACTGGCGTTTGGCCCGAGAGCAAGAGCTTCGACGACACCGGTTATGGACCCATTCCTAGCACCTGGAAAGGGAAATGCGAGGAAGGTACCAATTTCACACCCGCCAACTGCAACAAGAAATTGATCGGAGCCAGGTTCTACAAAAATGGCCTCGAGGCCTTGGTGGGCCCACTTGATGAATCCACAATTTCTCTCTCGTCGCGTGACGATGATGGCCACGGCAGCCACACTGCTAGTACTGCTGCAGGCTCTCCAGTGCAAAATGCGAGCCTCTTCGATTACGCTGCCGGAACAGCTCGTGGAATGGCCCCACGCGCTAGAGTCGCTGTCTACAAGGTTTGTTGGAATGATGGTTGTACTGTTTCTGACATATTGGCTGCGATCAACCAAGCTATCACCGACAACGTGAATGTCCTTTCCTTATCGATCGGAGGGGAAGTGCTCGATTATGATGCTGACAACCTCGCAATTGGAGCTTTTTCGGCAATGGAGCATGGAATTGTTGTGTCTTGCTCCGCCGGAAACACAGGTCCTGATCCTACTTCTCTCAACAATGTGGCACCTTGGCTTATCACTGTGGGAGCTGGCACACTTGATCGAGACTTCCCCGCATACGTTAGCCTTGGAAATGGACATAAATATTTTGGGGTGTCCCTTTACAATGGCAAGAAATTGCCTGATAAACGCATTCTGTTCATATACGCGGGGAACGTGAGCATAGAAGGAGTAACTGAAACGCGTCCCGAGTTTTGTATGGTAGGAAGCTTGTCGCCACAAAAAGTCAAGGGAAAGGTCGTGATGTGTGATCGTGGAAACAACCCTAGGGCGGAGAAAGCAGAGGTGGTGAAATCCGCAGGCGGTTTGGGAATGGTGTTGGCCAACAACCCGAATGAAGGGGAGGATTTGACATCGGATCCCTATGATTTTCCAGCAAACTTAGTGGGTGCGAAAGCCGGTGAAGCCATTAAGCAGTACTTGTTTTCTGATCCAAAACCGACAGCAACAATTGTGTTTGAGGGAACAAAAGTAGGGATCGAGCCGTCCCCTGTTGTGGCGGCATTCAGCTCTAGAGGCCCCAATTCTATCAGCCCAAATGTATTGAAGCCTGATTTGATTGCACCAGGCGTCAACATCTTAGCTGCATTTACCAGGAACGCAGGTCCCACTAATCTGGATTCGGATGAAAGGCGTGTTGATTTCAATATCATCTCTGGCACGTCCATGTCATGTCCTCACGTGAGTGGTATCGCAGCACTGATCAAGTCAGTTCATCCAGATTGGAGCCCAGCTGCCATTCGATCCGCGCTAATGACAACTGCATATTCGACTTACAAGAACGATATCCCATTGTTGGACAGTGCAACCGGAAAACCAGCAACGCCATTTGATTTCGGTGCAGGACACGTGGACCCCGTCCCTGCGCTTAATCCCGGGCTTATTTATGATTTGACGGCAGATGATTATCTGAATTTTCTATGTTCATTAAACTACACATCTGACAGAATTGAACTCGTGGCGAAGAGAAAATATCAGTGTGACGGAAAGGAACACTACTTTAACTACCCTTCATTTGCTGTGATTTTTAAAGCTGGTAACAATTTAGCGCAGGTTAAGCACATGAGGACTCTCACTAATGTGGGTGTCGCAGGAACGTACAAGGTATCAGTTAAGACAAATATCCCAGATCTCAAAATCATAGTTGAGCCAGAAGTGTTGAGTTTTAGAGAAAATGAGAAAAAACATATACAATTACATTCGCCGCATCGAGTGTGAAGCCACATAAAACTCAAGGTTTTGGACGTTTAGAATGGTCTAATGGAAAGAACGTTGTTGGAAGTCCAATTGTATTCAGTTGGGAGTGAGTGAAAGCTCGGTGAAGCTTGACCAAAGCCTCTTCACTAAGTGAAGGAAGAGTGTGTTTGGTTTGCTAATGGTTATAGAATAGTACTCCTACATTATTTAAATTAGATAAAAAAACATATTGTAATTATTTGTGTGGAGATTAATGAAAACTAACTTTCCTCCTGTAACAAAAAAAAAAAAGATTAATGAAAGCTCTGAAAGGGGGAAAAAGTTTGGTTTCATTATAGCATTATACTTCTATCATAATATTCATATATTAATATTAATAGTTAATACTAACTATTTTTCGATTATTTCTCCAAACAATTAAGTTTTGAATAATACATATCATTAATTACACATCACATAAAAAAATTGTAGCTTCACTGAAAACAAAAAGATACAATTCATTATAATGGACACAATCCATATTTTTATCAAAATAGAATTACAAATATTTAATTTTCTTATAAGAAAATTACAAATACTATTATATAGTAAAAATTGGTACCTTTAAGTCGATATGTAATAATTTATTGTGTCTTGACTATAAGGTTATTAAAATTTTAATAATTATATTTTTTGAAATGAAAATTTTAATAATTTCAACCATTAATATTTTAGTATTAAAAATAAATATTTTTCCGATCAATATTTATTATTCCATAATACTCCTAGAGTTATTGTTATTTATTATTGTTGGTTTTTAGTCATTTTAATTTTTAACATGTAATTTTGTAGTATATTAATTATTTACATTTAATTAAAATCTATATATATAAGTAAAGCACACTTGAACCATTACATTAAATACATTAGTAAATATTACATGTATTATAATGCATTAAGTAATAAAAAATTTATCTTTGTAATAAATATATTAAATAATAAGATTAAAAACTGAAAAAAAATTTTATTAACTACCTACATTAAATATTCACAAAAATACCTATATTAAATAATAATAGTTATAATTTTAAAAAATAACTTGAGTTGACAAATATTAAGAATTAAAATTAATTAATTATAAATAATATTTATAATTAATTAATTAAGATGAAATAGAATTAAAATTAATAAATATTAGTTATTAAGTAATTATTGATAGTTAAAATTATCATAGAGTAATTTTTCTATTTAACTACATATATGATGATAAATAAATTAAATATATTAAAAAATAAGTTAATTAAATTAGGAGATATATATTAAATATGTTATGCATGTCATGTTAGTTATAAAAAATAATAGAATAATTAAATTAAATTTATTTGTCAAAATAGTTTAATTTTAAAAATTTTGGTCGATAATAGTTATAATTTTAATTTAAAATATGTTTTCTAATAATATCTAATATGATTTTATAACTTCCTCTGAGGTTTATCATTGTTGCACTCATCTACAATAAACTAAAAATGTAGTATGAAATGAAGTATTTAATAAACTTCCTAAAGGAAATTATATTTGATATAGCTACAATATTTCTTCATTGATAAAAAAATAACAATCATTCTTAACCAACTTTCGTTTGCACCTAATTATGGTACACGAGTTTATGAACTTTTTTAACTAAGTTCTTATAATTTATTTGTGTTAACCACATGTATCATCTACTGAAGGAATCATGTTCTACTCAAGTGTATCATAAAGTGCATTCCTTAAGGAAGGAATCTCAAAGATCCAAAGAGTTAATTTTAAAAATTGTAATAGACATTCGTTAGGTTGAACGATTTGTTATTTCAAATTGTCTTATGAGGTTTTATAATTCTTTACTTTCTATAAAACTATAAAAATTTATCGAATAAGTTGAACATATAATCACCAAATAAGTTGAAAATTATTTTTATTAAAGAAACATAAAATATAAAATATGTGCTTTAATATACTAAAAAATTAACTCAAGAGGGTAGCTCAGTTGGCAACGCAGGCTGAGTGTGTGTGAAGAGCCCTCGGGTTTGATCCCCACATAATAAACTATAGGGGAGGGATGAAGAACCTTAATTATGACTAAATCTCGAATCTGTCGCTATATCTAAAGGGTGACCGGTACCTAATGTTTATAAAAAAAAATCTAGAAAATTAGTGCACAATTTTTTTTATTGAGCTTAATTAATGTAATTACATTACATATGTTTATCATATTCTTAATTATCTACTCTTCAATAATTTTTCATATTACATAAACTATTTTTACAAATAATAGACACATAACTTAAAAACAAACCCGTGCAACGCACGGGTTTAATTTCTAGTACTTAGTAATACACTAGCTATAAAATATTACATTAATTTCTAATTAATGTTGTTATTAATGAATATGGCAAGCCATTTTTATTTTTTTGACCACAGTATAAAAGTTATGTTAGTTTAGTTATAACCATAAATGATCATTAATAAATAAGTATTATTATTATTATTATTATTAAATTTCACTTATTATTATTTTTATTTAAAATATTTTTGTTATTTTCAAGGTCAAGTCAACTCTACTTTTATACACATATATATACTATTTTTTATAATATTTATATATTAAATGTAGCTTTTAATATCTGCTCAATATATATATATATATATGTGTGTATATATATATACTCTTTTTCATAATATTTATATATTAAATATATTATTTATTCAAGTCTATTTTACTTTTCATTAAAAATTATTTTTAAATAAATATAAAATATTTTGTTGGTACAACGAAAAGATAAATTTAATTCTTAATATACGTTTACCAATTATGATCTCTGTATCCACAACCATACAAGGGATAGAGAAAGAAGACATGAAACCCATAAAAACGGCAATGGATCCACAACCATAGAAACTTTCCCAAGTCGTCCATGTCCTTCGAGAGGTTGCCACGGTCCTTTCATGGTTTCTACCACTCTCTGGAGCTCCGCTCAATCAATCCAAGCCCAAGGACCCCTCCTCCATGAAGCCCAACCTCCCTTGCTCTATTTTGGTGCAAAAATGAGAGGAATTTCGAAGAGAAATGGAGAGATACTCACAAAAAACGTGTTCTGCCTCTTAAATAGAAGTTGAATTTGTCAAAATGGTGCTAAGCGCCCTTGTTCCTTCCCCTTTGGGTTTTCTCCACCGCCTTTGGCCCTTTGGCGCTAAGTGCCATGGTCTTTAAGCCGAAATGGTGCTAAGTAGAGATGGCAAAAAAACTCAAAACCGACCCGACTCGAAATTTCGGGCGAAACCCGATTTCTTTGGGTTTGGGTTGAGTTTCACCCGAATTTTAAAACATGTTTGAGTTCGGGTGTGAGATTGATTAAACCCGCACCCAAACCAGAATGTCTGGTTGTTGTTGTTGTTGTTGTTTGTTTGTTTGTTTGTTGAAGACTTCAACTGGGAAGTTTAATTAAAAAAATATTGAAGAATAAAGTTTAATTAGACATTTAGAATTGAGATGTTTATGAATTCATGAATTATGTTATTTATCAGCTTATGTTCATGAACTATAATGTATTCTTTGTATTGGAAAGATAATGAGGTTTAATCAGATTATGCTCATGTTCTCTAATGTACATGTTGTTTTCGGGTCGGGTTTTTGAGCTTTTTGCGGGTTCAGTTCTCACATCGGGTTTTGGGTTTGAGTTTGAGTACCCGAAACCCAAGGTTTGGATTTGGGTTTAACTTTTGCACTCATATTGGGTTTGGGTTTGGGTTCGGGTTTGAGTGTTAAGTTCAGGTTCGGGTGTGGGAATGGTCAAACCCGCACCCATGAGGCCCGTTGCCAACCCTAGTGCTAAGCATCAAGCCTTCAAATCTTCATTTTCTTCATTCCAACTTTGATCTTCCTTGAATTTATTCCCTACATCAAAACTTCAAGTTAGAACATAAAATTGATGATATTTACACTAGGGGGCATATCATGTGAGAGGAGTGGTTTATGGTAAGATATGAGAGCACTTAAAAATAGCCATTAGATACACATAAACAGCTCAGATTAGATTTCAATTTTAAATCCTCGCGTGACTGTATTCGCATCTCGTTGTGTGCCTGTATCTGTTCCGTAACCCTCTCGTGCACCAAATCGCCACTTTCTTCTCGACAATTCAGATCTGAATAGAGGAACAAAAAAGAGAATAATCTAGTTTGATTTGTATTGTGGGTGTAAAGGCTTGGAGTGGAAAATAAAAACCATTGAAACTGGGAACAAGATAAAGAAGAAAACAAATAGAAAATACAATTTCTATTTGAAATTGATCCCAGTAACCCAATCTCAATCTCATCAAACCGTGCCTCGTCCTCACTGTTGCACACTACATCAACTCCTTCTCCAGAAACGTAGATCCTCTTATTCTTTGTCTCACATAATTTTTTCTTTCACTCGTTATATTAGAATTAGGATTTGAGGTGGAATTTCAATTATTTTCAAAGATCTTGATTATTGCTGGGTATCTGGATTCTTTTTCGATTTCTCCTCTACTGCTTCACTCTCTTATTGCATTTGCTTGCCAATTTTGACCATTTGATTTTGATGTGTATGACTATGAAGTTGGGTTGAGACTTGAGAGAGTGGGAGACGAAGGAGAATATGGAGCATCAGGAAAATATGGTCACGTGCCCGGTTTATTTAAATCAAGAATTCTGAAACGCATAAAATAATCAAAGGGCTGTAATTTAATGTTCTCACCTCTCACAATAACACACTCCTCTCACCTGATATGCCCCATTTACATTATTTCTAAGATAAAACTAAGTATTTACTAAATTATCTAGTTTGGGGATAAAATGATGAGTAAGAAAGCATACAAACAAGTGATATCGAAATATACATATTAATGACACTTATCAGCTCACAAACAAGTGAATGGCTAAGAACACCAGCTACATAACAACCTAGCAAAAGTTAAATATCATCACTACTACCCAATCCATATTTCTATAAATACATGCTTGGTTACTTTTTGAGTTAAACATTATTATAATTGATATATTTTATTCTTCTAGACATAGAGAATTCTTTCATAAATCCTCTAATGACTTAAGTGTCGGGATATCATTTGCAAGTATTTCATTTGTTGTTGACTCTCAGCACCACTGAGTCATCAATCGCTCTCACCATTGCTTTGGATAGAAAAACCTCTTTGCTCAGGTTATAGAAGGAAAAAAAAAACATGAAAGATCCAACATTTTTTTTAAAAGAAACTACATATAAAATGAAAAAACCCTTAGTGGCTTCACTCGACTGATCAAACATCAAAGTATATTTTTCCCTTTTGTTGACAAAACACATCAAATTGTGTTCATGATGATAATATGAACTATTGGGCAAGAATGGGATCCAACATAGTCTGGGTCTCTCTTTTATTATTTAGGTCCCAAAGGAAGGGTACGGGTTTCAGCCTATAACAGAGAGAAGGAAACTCCAACCCAAAATCCTTAAACCAATGGCTTTTACTATTAAAAAAAAAAGCTATAAGCCAACAGACCCAACAAAGTGTACAAAGCGCAACCTAATCCAAAACTATAATTTCCTATAGCGGTTGGATTTTGGTGTGTGGATAAGCCTTGGGACACGGCAAAGACAATACAGGAATAGTGAAACTTAGTAGTTAAGTTTCATGATAAATTTTATTTTCATGTGATCTATCCTCTCCTCATAAAAAAGAAAAGAATTTTAATTTTCTAGAAACCAAGAATGCTCAATAATCTTCCCTCACGTGACCCTTTTCATCTGGTCTTGAGAAGCATGCTACTCTACATCTAAGTAGAGAAGTCAAAGGCTATGTTGGGATGTCAAGTGTGAGTAAGAAGTCTCACATTGAATGATTAAGTGTTGAGTACTTTATAGGTGAGAAGACTCATATACCTAATGTCTTAAAGTTTTGGGTGAAAGATATGATGTCTAGTCCACTTGTGATTTGCTCATGTTAGTCCAATGTGGATGATCCCCTTAAGTTTTATCCTCTTGTGGCCCAACAGGCAACAGGCTAGCAGACAAGTTACTCTATTTCTTCACAGACTTGATAAGCTTGGAAAAATTAATTTCAGGAAAAAAGAAATTGTGAGTAAGAGAAAAAGTATGTTGATGACTTGATGCAATCATGCTAATAGAGAGACGCCCACACCAATTTTGATAAAAAGAATTAATGTAATATTTGACTTGATATTTAAGTCCATACATTCTCATTGGATCCTACCTCTTTAGTTCTCATGGGCTAGGGTGAAGGTGACAAATGTTCTCCACGATTTGGAGATTTACTAGCAAAGTTTGGATTGTACATGGATGTAGACTTAATTTAGAGTGTTACAAACAAATGTTGTATAGTGGTAAGTAATTAGTTAGACTTTCATTAAGTATGAGAGCACAAGTTTTAATATTAAAAAAGATATTAATTTGTTGGAAAAAACATGCAACCGTTTTTTGAATGAGTGACAGCATTTGTAAAAAAAAGTACGTGTTTAAATTTCTCCCTCTGTTTGCTTCTATTGCATTTTTAGCTGACTTTTGTAATCCATATATAGAGGAGCTCTTAGTTTGTTTTGTTTTGACGCTTGTAGCTCTTGTTTCTAAGGGTGTATTTGTAAGCTAGTTAAATTTTCTAAGGATGAGACTTATGAAAAACTCTTTCCATTTGCTTGAGAGATTCTGAAAAGGGGGAGAGGTTTGAGAAATTTCTTAGATTTGTGAAGTTCTCATAAACTAGTGGGTTTAAAGAAATTTGAAAACAATGGAAGGGTTTACGCCCTACCTCCTCACTTGCCCTTCCCTCCCCTTTCAAAGTCTTCATTTTTTCTCACTCAAAAACTCACAAACACACCCTAAAAGAAAATGGCATGTATTATTTATGATATGAGTAAATCCTCCCCTCCCCTTTTTTATTCAGTTGTTTCAATCATATTATGTATTGGGTTGGACACCCCTTCTACTCACTTATAATATCATGCATAGGGAAAAAACCCAAGAGCATGTATTCCATCACTGTTATTTCCATATTTGTTTGTAGAAATTTATTTTTTAGGCTTGATGCTATCACTAGCACATACTCATATATCAACGCACATTCACATATATATATTTATAGATATGCACTCGCATTTGTAGCCACAAAAGAGATTGGAATTATCTGACAAAGAATACCATTATTATAGTTTCATTTACGAAGATATATATTCTATCATTCTATGTAAGCAGAAGCATTACAAGTATCTCTCTCCATTACAATACATATTTAACCCAATATTTTAATAAATTTTATCAAAATAAAATTACAAATATACTATATTTTCTTACATGAATTATCACGTATTAAAAAAATATTTAATTTAGTTTTTTTTTCACAACCATTAAAGGCATGACGCATGAATCAGGATTGTCATCATATCATGTGTGGAGAAATTTATAATTTCGCACATTAAAAAGAAGTGATTAATCACTAACACACCAAATATTGCCAGTTCCCATCAGGTAACTTATGATTCATTCTTATATACCATCGAAAATAATTATTTACCCAAAAACATACCATCAAAACTAAAGAAAATCAGCATTTTTTGTTGGAATATTTTGCCACTACGTGTTAGGACGCGGCCTTCCGCAGCATGAAAACTCAGCAAATCTAGAATATGTATGTGGACTGTTTGTCCAAAAAAACAAAAGAATATGTCTAGTGTGGCCATTATTAAGTTTTTGTATTTAAAATATTTGACATGTTAATAAATGAGTGTTTAGTTTAAGTGGTACTGAATTTTCTTTAAATAAGATCTCAAATTTAAGTATTGTATATACAAACAAAACCCTTTGAATGAATTAATTTTATCAAGATGACAATATTTTAAGCTCAAACATGATTACAATACTCAGTTGTAGACCATCCGCATTGCAATAAGCAGAATATTGAAATGCAGAGTTATCCATCCCTAATGGCTGTCTAATTGACACAAAAGCATAACCATTTTTTTTTTCTTTTTAAGAGAAAAAAATAATTGGCACCTCCAAAGAAATTGTGGGTCATCCCTGAAAGTGCAAAGCAAGATTAAAGCAACTTATAAGGAATTGTCATGTTAGCATTTTTGCTAATATCCCTCTTTGCCAAATCAACACTGCTTTTGGAGAGTGGGCATCTTTGCTTGCCATTTGCAATTCCATCATTGAGCACTCATCATACAGAGATTCCCACTCACAATGGGCTCATCAACCCCTTTTGGGCTTTCATTGAAGGGCCCACTACTATTCAATATTTTAGGGGAATTACTTTTTACATATAAACTTTTTAATATATACACACACTAATCGCATTTTGGATATTTATTTGAATTTTAAAGAAACCAGAATATGCAAATAATAAAAATAAGTTTGCAAAAAGCAATTTTCATTTTTCTAACCGTAACTTTTTAATATATACACACACACACTCGTTTTAATATATACACACTAATGCTGATTTTGATTCACTGAGGCTGACCATTTAGTACATCTCGACCATTACTTAAAGTAAGAGCTAGAACTAGATCATTATCCTAATGAACAAGATCAATGCGGACAACCAGGCAGACATTTGACACCTTCACGAGTCTAAGCACGATTGACATTCCAACCCGAGAGCGTTCGTTAAAATACATGGTTGACATCATACACAATGTTTGAGCACGACCACCATAGGACCTTCCCAACAACACTTAAACAGAGTGTGTGGTCAATCCCATGTAACAAGCCCACGTACCATGAACAGAAGACGACTCTCGACATTGGCTACGTTCATACTCAAGTAGGGAGACAACAACATAATGAGTTGGGACTAGTGTATTCACCATTATATTCATCAAAACTAATCAAAAGGGCATTCGTTGACTTACACGAGAAGCTAACCTAACCAAAAACCATTCAAATGCTTGCTTCCAAATGGGAATGTATACAAATTGAATATATAACTACCTATATCTTAAAATTTTAACAGATGCACTTATGATATAAAGTATGAGTATGACACTAAATCTTTGAAGTATGTTTTTCTTTGAGCAAGTGCTTTCATACATTCGAATGACTCTTGAAAATTCATTGATAACTCAGAATATCATTGATAACTCCATGCTTTTGAATGAGGTTTCATAATTTCATCAAAATCAGCCCCCCTCCAGAAAATGGGAACCAAGCTGATACTTTTTTTCTTACTCTCTTTCAATCATAAACATACTTTCAACTTGTTAAGATAGGACAAGAAGAATACAGTAAGAAAAGACAAGAGAAGACCTTATCTTAGCATCTTTAGCTCTCCACTTTCAATTGTAAAATTCTGAGATAAAAGTAACACAGAAAACCTTTCTGTGACTTTAACCAAGACCCAAAGGATGGTTTGGCGGCTCAGTTCATCTTTATCTTAACAACAAATTAAAGAGGTAGTATAGAAATCCATGCATGCAATGCAAATCTCTTCTTGTCCTCATTCTTTTTCACAAAATACATTAGGATACTATAATGCATTAGCTTTGCCAACGATAGACTTAATTATACAATAGACTTTATAGGATGCGAAAAAAGAAAGAGAGAAAGGAAAGCACACAAAGGAGCATGCACTTAAACGTGTATAAGCACGGTCCTCTGTATATTTGATTAAAAATAGAATATAGTCCCTACCATCCCTTTTGCTATAAACTATTCCAAACACAATCCAACCTATCAGGATTTACATTTCTCAGTGAATATGAAATTCGAAAGAAGATAAAGAATATTTCGACAAAAGAAAAAATAGAAACATGAGAGAAGCAGAGAGAAATTGATGAATGATTATACGTGATTATTTTTTTTATTTTTCATTCCATAATTATTTTAAATTGATAAATGATTATACGTGGTTGGTACTCCTCATGTCCCCAAGCTCTACCACTTGAGGAAATTGTACGTACCACGTACATGATTACACGAAGATGCACATATATTGCTCTATCTTCTCATTTCTTTTGAGATACAAAATAAAAAAAAAAAAAGTATACAAAAATGGAATCTAGGGTCACAAAATATCTAAGTCATTATACATTGAGAATATTTAGTATGTAGCAAAGTAAGTGGAATTCACTATACGAATTAGATATTGGATGATGCTGTGGAAAATATTAAATATTGATGAGTATAAGTAAGAAATAAGTGGAATTTACCATGCAAGACAACAGCAACAACGTTTTCACCTTCAACTCATATCTTTGAATATGTGGAATTTTCCTCTCTACTAATTAGATGTTTCTATTTATATATTAAACTATGTTTAACTAAGGAAGAGTTTTCATCAAACTTTTAGTGTGTTCAAATACAATATAAGTATCCGTTGTACTATTTTATATGCAATATTCTATGACCTTTCAAAAAAAAATATAATAGTTAAAACTAAAATAGAAGTATTTTTTTCTCAATTCATAAAAAGAGTTTCATTCATGTTTTACTTTGAAGTGAGTGCTAACGTACATTTGCACATGTATCCAAACATAAACATTATTTGTCATATGTATCAACCTTAGATTCCCATAATAGGGAAGAGCATCCTTAAAGAAGTTTGAAGTAACATATAGTTAAAATACACACTAATGAGAATAATTAATAGAGAACAATATTGTTTTTTCAATACATTTTAATGGTGTTAAATTTGTTAAAAGCCATTTAAAAAATAAAACAGAAAAAAAAGGTTCGTTCATGAGCACCTGTAATGCATTTGTTCGTTCATATCTAGCTATTATTGAGGTCAGATATCTCTTTATATTTGGCTAGGCTGGGAATCCTTGAGAAAGAGATTTTGATCACATCAGCTGGTAGAAGAAAAATATTATTTTCTTCCAAAGCACATAAAAAAGGTCCTGTTCTGTGAAACATACAGTGATCAGGATCAGATGCATTTTTATTCTACATCCTGTACAGGAGGATATATGAGTATAAAGTATACTCTGCATTAATGTTATTCTCTACATGAGCTAGTGGTAGTGGAGTATAAATGTAAAGCCTCTTTCCCAAAGATAGATGTTCACAATTCACTTCACCCACCCAGTAGTACTACAACAACAAGAACCTGCTTTTTCATCACCAAGCCTTTGTCACCCCAAAGTGATCCACTCAACCATTCCATCTTATATACATCTCTTTCTCATCTCAACGTTTATACTAACCACAAACATCATAACCTCTATCTCCTTCCCCTCTATCCCCTCCTCTCTCAGAATGAGTCATTCATTCTTCGTCTCTGTTATTATTGGAGTCATCATTTCCATGACTAGCATATCACATGTTATGAGCAGTACCAACCAGTCTCAGTTTTTTTCTCTGATGAAGGAGTCTCTATCAGGGAACTTCCCTCTGGATTGGGATTACAGAGTTGGGAAACCATTCTGCAACTTCACAGGAGTTGCCTGCAACAGCAAAGGTGATGTTATCAATCTAGACTTTTCAGGCTGGTCACTTTCAGGGAACTTCCCTTCAGATTTCTGCTCTTACCTTCCAGAGCTGAGAGTTCTTAAACTCAGCCATACCAGGTTCAAGTTCCCTGCACACAGCATAGTCAACTGTTCCCACTTGGAAGTGCTTGACATGAATCACATGTTTCAGACCACCACACTCCCCAACTTCTCTCCTTTGAAATCTCTCAGGATTCTTGACCTATCCTACAACCTCTTCACTGGTGAATTCCCCATGTCAGTTTTCAACCTGACAACTCTGGAGGTGCTCAACTTCAATGAAAACCAAGGCTTCAAATTCTGGCAGCTCCCAGCAAGATTTGACAGGCTGCAAAATCTCAAAACCATGGTGCTGACAACATGCATGTTGCATGGCCAAATCCCAGCATCCATAGGAAACATGACTTCTCTTATTGATCTTGAATTGAGTGGGAATTTCCTCTCAGGGAAAATTCCCGCAGAGCTTGGATTGCTGAAGAACTTGCAACTGCTTGAGCTTTACTATAACTACCATCTAGTTGGGAACATACCAGAGGAGCTGGGAAATCTCACTGAGCTCATAGACCTGGACATGTCGGTGAACAAGCTGACAGGGACCATCCCAGAATCCATATGTCGCCTTCCCAAGCTTCAAGTTCTGCAGCTTTACAACAACAGCCTCTCAGGAGAAATCCCAGGTGCGATTGAGAACTCAACAGCCTTGAGCACCCTATCTCTCTACGACAACTTCCTGGGAGGACATATTCCCAAGAAGCTGGGACAGTTCTCAGGAATGGTGGTTCTGGACCTGTCTGAAAACAGATTGACTGGTCCATTGCCAACAGAAGTTTGCAAAGGAGGTAAGCTGCAATACTTCCTTGTCTTGGATAACATGTTTTCTGGTGAGATACCAGAGAGTTATGCAAACTGCATGCAGCTGTTGAGGTTTAGAGTCAGCAATAACCGTTTGGAGGGCACAGTTCCCAAGGGACTCCTTGGTCTACCATACGTTTCAATCATTGATTTGAGTAGTAATAATTTGACTGGTCCAATTCCCGAGATTAATGGGAACTCTAGAAACTTGTCTGAACTGTTCCTACAGAGGAACAAGATATCAGGACTCATACCTCATACAATCTCTAGAGCTTTTAGCCTTGTCAAGATTGATTTCAGCTATAATCTTCTCTCAGGTCCAATCCCTTCTGAGATTGGCAACCTGGGAAGGCTGAATTTACTCATGTTACAAGGGAACAAGCTGAGTTCTTCAATCCCAAGTTCACTCTCCTCCTTGAAGTCCCTCAACCTTCTTGATCTCTCCAACAACCTCTTAACTGGGACCATCCCTGAAAGCCTCGCTGTGCTGCTACCCAATTCCATTAACTTCTCTCAAAATTTGCTTTCTGGTCCAATTCCTCCCAAGTTAATCAAAGGGGGTTTAATTGAAAGCTTTTCAGGCAATCCAGGTTTGTGTGTGCTGCCAGTATATGCTAATTCATCTGATCAAAAGTTCCCCCTATGTTCACACGCCAACAAGAGCAAGAGGATAAACACCATCTGGGTAGCTGGGGTATCAGTGGTTTTGATCTTTATTGGAGCTGTCTTGTTCCTCAAACGTAGGTGCAGCAAGGACACAGCTGTTATGGAACATGAGGACACACTGTCTTCTTCATTCTTCTCTTATGATGTTAAGAGCTTTCACAAGGTTACTTTCGACCAAAGGGAGATCGTTGAATCCATGGTGGATAAGAACATCCTGGGGCATGGAGGGTCTGGCACAGTGTACAAGATTGAGCTGAGAAGCGGTGATATTGTTGCAGTCAAGAGGCTTTGGAGTAGAAAATCCAAGGATTCAACTCCAGAGGATCGGTTGTTTGTGGACAAGGCATTGAAAGCTGAGGTGGAGACACTGGGGAGTATAAGACACAAGAACATAGTCAAACTCTACTGCTGCTTCACCAGTTTGGACTGCAGCTTGTTGGTCTATGAATACATGCCAAATGGTACTCTATGGGATTCTCTGCACAAAGGTTGGGTCCTTTTGGATTGGCCTACTCGTTATAGAATTGCACTGGGGATTGCACAGGGTCTAGCATACCTCCACCATGATTTGGTTTTTCCCATCATTCATAGAGATATCAAGTCAACTAACATCCTATTGGATGTTGATTACCAGCCCAAAGTTGCAGACTTTGGGATCGCCAAGGTTTTGCAAGCAAGAAGCGGGAAGGATTCCACAACAACTGTTATTGCAGGAACATATGGTTACTTGGCCCCAGGTAATTATTTCTATAACCAAACTATAAAGTATATCATTCATATCTGGAGAAATAATTCAATTTACTCTATTACTATCATTTGTTTTTAGAAAACGATAAATGTTTATTTCAATATAGAGTAATTGTTTACAACAATCAGTCTTTAAGTACTGATATATCTATCTGTTGCACACACAAATAATCAGTGTCATGTGGTATTGTGGTAACTCCCCTATCATCTAGTATCTTTGATTAATATTTATTCAACTTGTTTTCATGACTGTTACAGAATATGCATATTCACCAAGGCCCACCACCAAGTGTGATGTGTACAGTTTTGGGGTGATTTTGATGGAGTTGTTGACTGGGAAGAAGCCTGTTGGGGCAGAATTTGGAGAGAACAGAAACATAGTCTTTTGGGTTTCAAACAAAGTAGAAGGCAAGGATGGGGCTAGACCAAGTGAGGCACTTGATCCAAGACTATCATGTTCATGGAAGGATGACATGATTAAAGTGCTGCGGATTGCCATTCGCTGCACCTACAAAGCCCCAGCTAGTAGACCAACCATGAAAGAGGTTGTTCAGCTTCTGATTGAGGCAGAGCCACGAAATTCTGATTCTTGCAAGTTGTCAACCAAAGATGCATCAAATGTCACTATAATAAAGAAGCCATTTGAATTGTAATTAACTAAGTAGCATAAAGGGGTGAGAGGGAGCATAAGACAACTTAGATAAACAGTCTCTCTTGAGATAACTGAGAGGCTCACTGTATAGTAGAGAACAAACTACTATAATCTTTTTTCTAGACAAGCAAATATGTAGATTTTATCTTTGACTCTGGTTCTTTTTACTATTGCTACCTGATATATACTATTTTGACTTTTGTAAAAAATTGAAATCACTTTGTGGACTGTCCCGCCCAAAATGAACAATAAACTATTGAAGATAGCCATGGCGGGAAGTGCGACACAACGAGCTTCATTGCCCTCCCTTAGATGATGGACCCACAAGCCAGCTGGAAGATTCCTTTGGATTTGTCTTATATGTACAGGGATTTGGGCCCTGATTGTCAGGCCCACATTTAGGAAAAGTCCATGTCATGACTTCACCCTCTATAAAAGGGAAGGTCATCAGCTTGTACAACTTAACCTTTAAAAAACATTTAATGAGAATATTCCTTTTGTGATATTTTTAGTACTCTGCTAGGGTTTACTTTCTGTCAGTTTCCGACGTCAGATCTCCCTAGTACAGAACATTGGCGCCGTCTGTGGGTCTTACTTTGATCTACTACTTGACATAGAGGGTGCGTTTTAAGATCCATGGAAACTCGTTCATGTGGTGTGGGTCGCCGCGATCATCGCCGGAGGGGTGGTCGTCACGGCGGCCGCGGCGGTGGACGGTACAACAACCGCGAAGTACCTCAAGAGCCGGAGCAGGAGGCTTCTTCGGCGGGGGTTCACTCGGTGGCGCAGTCACCGGTCTCGTTGGTGAATGCAGCTCCAGGAAGACCTTCAGATCAGATAGCTAGATCAGATCCAGGAGTCAGGCGACGATCAGCGCCGCCTGAGTACGTAAATCTGGATGACCTCAAAACCAGCGTTCCGAGAAAAGTGCCAGAGGTGGTGACGGGAATCACTCCGGCGGCCTTGCAACAAATGTTGGACACTTTGCAAAAAGTACAAAGCCAGAACGAGCAGTTGCAAGCCCAGGTACAGTACTTAACTCAACGACAAGACTATAAGCAAGAACAACGGCTCGAGGCCGAAGACGTTGTTGAATTCCAGCCTTTTGTTCCCGCCATCACACGGGTGGGCATACCAAAACATCTGCAAACGATGGCATTGGACGCCTTTTCAGGCGACTCAGACCCTATGGAACACTTGCGTTATTTTAACACGAAAATGGTTATTGGAGGAGCAACAGATGAGGTGAAGTGTAGGTTGTTACCATCAACATTCAAGGGGATGGCGATGCAATGGTTCATCCGTCAACCGCCCTTCTCCATTGACAATTTTACTGATTTGTCCACAAAGTTCTTAACTCAATTCTCCGCCAATAAAACTACCAAGGCAACCATGTTTGATCTTATCAGCATACATCAACAGCCAGGGGAGAAGCTCAAGAGTTACATGGCGCGATTTAGTAAAATGGCGGTTCAACTGGAGGAGGACAATCCGGATGTTTGCTTGGCGTCTTTCAAAAATGGTCTTCGTGCGGGTGACTTGAATCGGGACTTGACGAGGCGACCGGCAAAAGACATGATGGACCTTTGTGCTCGTGTTCAGGAATTCATATTAATTGAGCAGGATGATCAGAAAAAACAAGAAAGAGAGGAAGGACGCAAGCAAGCCCATTCCGGCTGGGTTTCGCAGGATAAACCTAAGGCAGGGAAGGAAACCAGGGTAGCACAAACCCCCCGTGTACCAAGACCGGGACCATATCAAAACTCCAAACCAGGATTTCAAAATACATGGCACCGTAATTCTCAAGGTCCCGCTGCAGCCACAACTGGTCAGCATGGTACTACGCCAGCTCCAGTTCCACTTACAAAGTTAAATGCGCCCTTAAGCACCATTTTAAGGGCCGTTGGGCAGACAAATGTTGTGCAGTACCCGCCACCACCGCGGCGACCGCCAGCTAATGTAGATACCAATAGGTGGTGCGAGTACCACAAAGCGTTGGGGCATACGACGGATAATTGTTGGAATTTGAGGCGGGAAATTGATCGATTGATTAAGGCTGGTCATCTGGCAAACTTCGTTAAAGACACAGCAACGCCAGAAGTCGCTAGGATCACCCAAGGAGACAAAGGCAAAGGCAAGGAGATAGTGGAGGAGTTGGGCGATCCTGTTGGGGAATGTTCATCTATTGCAGGAGGATTTGGCGGGGGTGCAATTTCAAGTAAGGGTAGAAAGCGCTATGTGGCGGCAGTACACTCAGTACATGAGGCAAGTGAAGGCGAGTGTTGGGTGAATCACTCCCCTATCATATTCACTCCTCAGGATTTTGCGCACGTGATTCCCCATGACAACGACTCAATTGTGGTAACAATCAGGGTTAACAATTATGTCACGAAGAAAGTATTTTTAGACCAGGGGTCTTCGGCGGATATCATTTATGGAGATGCCTTTGATCGCCTGGGGCTAAAAGAGTCAGACTTGAGGCTGTATAAAGGAACCTTGGTAGGGTTTACAGGGGACCGTGTCACTGTTCGAGGATATGTGGAAATACCAACTGCTTTTGGCGAAGGAGAGTTTGTAAAGAAATTTCAAGTGAAGTACTTAGTCCTGGCGTGCAGAGCCAACTACAATGTACTCTTGGGACGTGACACCCTCAACAAGCTATGTGCGGTCATTTCGACAGCTCATTTGACTGTTAAATATCCAGCCTGCAATGGAAAGGTTGGGGTATTACATGTGGACCAAAATGCAGCAAGAGAATGTTATCTAAGAAGTGTGGCGCTTTATGGGCGTAAGGCCGCCAAAGAAAGTCACAGAATCACAGAAATCTTTCCGCAAGAGGGGTTCAGTTTGGATCCAAGAGACGATGCTGATGATTTCCGCCCACAACCTCTGGAAGAAACCAAGCAAGTGCAAATTAAGGATAAAATTTTAAAGATTGGCAGCAGTTTGACAAAGGAGCAAGAGGAAAGGTTGATCACCCTGCTGGGTGATAATTTGGATCTCTTTGCATGGACCATCAATGATGTACCAGGGATTGACCCCAATGTGATCACTCACAAATTGGCTATTCGACCAGGGGCGACCCCAGTCATCCAGCCAAGGCGGAGAATGAGTGATGAAAAGAATAAGGCAGTACAATTAGAGACCGAGAAACTAATCAAGGCCCGCTTCATCCGTGAGGTGCAGTACCCGACATGGCTCGCCAATGTTGTGATGGTCAAGAAATCCAATGGGAAGTGGCGAATGTGCACGGACTACACAAGCTTGAACAAAGTGTGTCCTAAAGATTCATATCCACTTCCCAATGTCGATAAGCTTGTGGATGGAGCGTCGGGGAATGAACTTTTAAGTCTCATGGATGCTTATTCGGGCTACAATCAAATCACGATGCATCCATCGGATGAAGAGAGTACATCATTTATGACCAATCAGGCGAATTACTGTTACAAGACAATGCCTTTTGGATTGAAGAATGCAGGAGCTACGTACCAACGGCTCATGGATAAAATCTTTTCAAAACAAGTGGGCAGGAATATGGAGGTATATGTGGACGACATGATCGTAAAGTCCGCCAGGGCCAGTGATCATGGCGGCGATCTTAAGGAAGCGTTTACTCAATTAAGAACATATCAAATGAAGTTGAATCCTGAGAAGTGTTCTTTTGGGATCCAGGGAGGAAAGTTCTTGGGATTCATGTTGACATTGAGAGGAATAGAAGTGAATCCTGATAAGGGAAGGGCGATCTTAGAGATGAAAAGCCCAACAAGTGTCAAGGAAGTTCAGCGTTTGACAGGACGAATGGCCGCCTTGTCACGTTTCTTGCCAATGGCGGGTGACAAAGCGGCCCCATTCTTCACATGCTTAAAAAAGAATTCAAAGTTTCAGTGGACAGAGGAATGCGAACAAGCTTTTACCAAATTAAAGGAATCATTGGCCACATTGCCAGTACTTTCCAGGCCAACACCAGACTTTCCATTAGTGCTCTATCTAGCAGTTACTAACAAGGCGGTGAGTACAGTGTTGCTCCAAGAAGAGGGCGGAAAAAAGCAGAAAGTTATATATTTCGTGAGCCATACTTTACAGGGGGCAGAGTTGCGGTACCAAAAAATTGAAAAGGCTGCATTGGCGATTTTGAAAACTGCGAGGCGCCTTAGGCCTTATTTCCAAAGTTTCCAAGTTAAAGTTAAAACTGATGTCCCCTTAAGACAAGTACTTCAGAAGCCCGATTTGTCAGGACGATTGGTTAGCTGGTCAGTGGAATTGTCAGAATATGATATACAATATGAGCCAAGGGGCCAAGTCACAGTTCAAAGTTTGATCGACTTCGTGGCGGAATTAACACCCACGGAAGGCGAGAAGACTCGAGGAGAATGGGTCCTATCTGTGGATGGATCCTCTAATAAGACTGGAAGTGGGGCTGGGATAACAATTGAAAGTCCAGACAAAATGATCATTGAACAGTCTCTAAAGTTCGAGTTCAAGGCGAGCAACAATCAATCTGAGTATGAGGCTTTGATTGCCGGCTTAAGGCTAGCCATTGAGCTGGGGGTACAAAAGTTATTTATCAAGGGAGATTCGCAGTTAGTGGTTAAACAGGTGAAAGACGAGTACCAAGTAAAGGATCCGCAACTTTCCAAATACTTGGAAGTGGTACACAGATTGATGATGGAGGTCAAAGAAATTAAGATAGAACATGTCCCGAGGGGCCAAAATGAGAGGGCCGATGTGTTAGCAAAATTGGCGAGCACAGGGAGATTGGGCAGTTACCAAACAGTCATTCAGGAAACCCTGCCTCGCCCGAGCATTGATTTGGTAGAAATAAAGTTGAAAGCAGTCAATTCAGTAATTGAAGGCGAGCCTTCTTGGATGGAGTCAATCAAAATCTTCCTAGAAAACCCTCCAAAGGATGACGATGTGAACACAAGAGCGAAACGAAGGGAAGCCAGTTTTTACACAGTGGTGGATGGTGAGTTGTATCGGCGGGGAATTATGTCCCCTATGCTCAAATGCGTTGACACCAAGAACGCCCATGGAATAATGGCGGAAGTCCATGAAGGTGTTTGTTCAAGCCATATAGGCGGGAAATCCTTGGCGGTGAAAATTGTGAGAGCTGGATTTTATTGGCCGACAATGAAGAAGGACTGTCTTGAGTATGTTATGAAATGTGAAAAATGCCAAGTCTTCTCTGACTTGCACAAGGCTCCGCCAGAAGAGTTAACAACCATGATGGCGCCTTGGCCATTTGCTATGTGGGGGGTAGACATTTTGGGACCATTCCCAGTAGCGAAGGCACAAATGAAATATATCATCGTGGCGGTTGATTACTTCACTAAGTGGATAGAAGCCGAGGCAGTGGCAACAATCACGGCCGCCAAGGTCAGGAGCTTCTTGTGGCGAAGGATTGTTTATAGATTTGGGGTCCCCATGACATTAGTAATGGATAACGGAACACAATTCACAAGTAGTGTTACCCGGGAATTTTGTACAGAAATGGGAATCGAGATGCGATTTGCCTCTGTAGAACATCCACAAACCAATGGGCAGGCTGAATCGGCTAACAAGGTTATCCTGAAAGGTTTAAAGAAGAAACTGGATGAAGCAAAAGGGCTTTGGGCGGAGGAACTACCAGGCGTTCTTTGGGCATACAACACCACTGAACAGACAAGCACAAAGGAAACCCCGTATCGTTTAACTTATGGGACCGACGCCATGCTCCCAGTGGAAATTGAAAACCAAAATTGGCGAGTGGCTCGGTTTAATGAGAATGACAACGGGGAAAATTTGATAGCAAATCTAGTCATGCTGCCCGAGGAACAACGTGAAGCTCACATAAGGAATGAGGCGGGAAAAGTGAAGGTTGCAAGAAAATTCTCAACGAAAGTAGTGCCAAGAAAAATGAGGGTAGGAGACTTAGTGCTCCGAAAAAATACAATACCCGATAAACACAACAAACTTTCACCCAACTGGGGCGGGCCTTACACGATTATAGGCGATGTTGGAGGAGGAGCTTATAAGTTGGAACAACTAAATGGCCAAAAGGTTCCACGAACATGGAACGCCTCTCATCTAAAGCAGTATTTTAGTTAATAGAAACAACCAAAGGTGAATGAAGCCGCACTCTTTTTTCCTTTCTTTGGAGAGGTTTTTAATGAGGCGGCATGTAAAAAGAATGGAGACAATTGTTCTCATGTATGAAAGAGAAATGAAGATTATTTCAACAAAAGTTGCTTTTTCATTTTTTAATTTATATTACGAGTTTATGCAAAATAAATCGTATCAAGGTATATAATACCGCGAATAAACCTTTCGGAATAAGAAAGTATCGCCATCCAATATTGCAAGCCTTGGCAATTCTAGTGGCCACTAGAAACCAAGCCTCGTCGAAAAATCGACTAAGGTATATAGACCTAAGTAACAACAATAATTGATAACAACTCAAGGTAACAACAAAATTTAAAACGGTCTTCATTAAAAGCAAGAAAAAGGGGCGACGCCCGTACATAATTTGGAATGAAAAAAGACAAAAGGGGCAAGGCCCCAAAGATAAAAGATGACTCAACAAAATAAAAACAAATTACAAATTCAAGCCAGATTCTCATTGTTGGCGTTGTTGCCCTGGCTTGTCCCAGCTTGAGGGTCTTCCTTCTCGTGATCCTCGTTCTTGTGCTGCTCATTCCCATCCTCGCCATCTTCTTCAGGCTCACTTTCATCATCGAATTGGGGAAGGAGGTCGAGGCTAATGTCATCATCACCAACTACTTGACCATCCTTGATCTCCTTCAGCCACCCAATACGGGAAAGATCAAAGCCCGGCTCAACCACACTAATTTGCTCTTTGGCCGCCAGAAAGCCTTGAGCAAACTGGAGAGAAGCACGCCCCAAGATGGAAGCACTTAGGCGTTCGTACTTCTTTTCCAGTTTTTGACACTTGGCCTGAACAGCAGTGTGTTTGTCGTTGATGGTTTCCTTTAGGGACTTGGTCTTCTGAAGGAGCAAGTCAGAAGCAGCCAAGTCATCAGCTAACTTAGCACACTTCTCCTCGGCGGCCTTCAGCTTCTTGTTGGCGGTTTCAGCATCGGCCTTCGCTCGCTCATATGCAGTCTTATAATCAGCCGCCTTCTTTTCATAACGGTTCTTGGCCGATATCAACTCCTTCACGCACTGAGCCTTTCCCGCCACAGTACTGGCGGCAGAAAGCGCGTGATGGATCGCCACGGAAGCAATGTTGGGGGGGCCTTGACCGGAAATGTCCTTGTGAATCCGGTTGTCAAAAGTACGGGTCATGAATTCCAGCCCATTGAAGTGAGGATCCGACAAGTTCAGCAAGGGGGGAGGAGCCTCGCCACCAATGGCTGAGCTAGGGCCAGCTTGGTTAAATGGAGTTGGTGGGCGGTTGATTAGCGCGCTTGAATCTTGTTGAGGGGGCGGGACATTGTCATGTCCCTTCTTTTTCTCAGCCGGATGACTTTCTGGATCGAGAGTCGATTGGTGGAGAGGCTTACCACCAGCAGCACCTGAAGTTTTTTGACGCTTAGGGTCCCTGACGTTGTCAGAACCCGAAGTACCTTCATTCTTCTTCTTTTGCTCAGTTTCGGCGGCCCTCTTCTTCGCCGCCGCAGCAGACTGGGCGAGGTATTCCTTCATCTTGATTGGGTTCGCGTCAACCTTGCTTTTTCCCATCGTAGCTGTATGGAAAACACCAATTAGACGAGATACATGAACAACAAGAAAAACAAGTTACGTGCAAAGATTATAAACTTACTAAAAAATTGATTTAAAGTGCCGGATTTCGACGCCTCAATCAAGTCGTGACCAGAAATTACTGGTAGTGTGCGGAGGTAATCGGCGACGCCTTGTTCAGATTCATCCAAGGCGTCGTATGAAACGGATATTTTTCGGCGAGGGTTTTTTGTCCAGTAAAAAGGGAAGAGAGGGTTATTGTCGGAATCTCGGAACAAGTTCTTTATTTCGGGCGACTCCATAACTTTAAAGTATTTTTTCTGCCATACTTTGTAATGGCTTTTAAGGGCGGTGAACCGACTCATGTTCTTACGGGCTAAAAGTGGAACCCATTTCACAGAAGTAGGTTTAGTGGTGACTGATTTATAGAAAAGGAAGAACAAAGGATAGGTTGGAGTGAAACTCAAGTGTTCATAAAGAATTTCAAAGCAGCGGATAAAACCCCAGGTGTTGGGTTGGAGTTGGCAAGGCGCCACATTCAGAAAAGAAAGAACGTGACATATAAAAGGTGAGAAGGGAAGTTTGATATTCAAGTCTAAAAAGAAATAACCATAAACAAAAAAGAAATCAGGCGATTCATCGGTTGGCTCTTTGCGCAAAAGAACACAGTCATCCTCGCCACATGGAAGAACATTCAACTGAAGGTCTTCATTATTGGAGGTGGCGGGGTTTATCTTCGTGAACCCTTGGGCAGATATTCGAAGCGAATTAAGGCTCCCAACACTGCTCCAGATAGAACGCAAGAGACACTTATCTTCAACTAAATGCGCGTTTGAGCGCCATTCAGGTGAAGACAACTCTCCATTGGAGGAGAGAATTGAATCTACAGAGCCGGCGGGACCGGAATCGACGTGGGTAGAAGGCGAGGAGTGAATTTCAATTATGGTGTGGGCAACAACTTCCTCCTCCGTAGAGGGCGAAGAAAGTTCTAGGGAAGAAAAGCTGGCGTTTGGCAACGACATGCGAGGCAGTTTCATAAAAAGAAGAAAGAAGATAAAAGAAGAAAGAAGATGAACAGAGTCAAAAGAAGAAAGAAGATGAACAGAGTCAAAAGAAGAAAGAAGATGAACAGAGTCAGAAAAAAGAAGTAAACGAAGAGTCTCAAGAAAGAGGAAGAACTAACCAGGGGAAGAACTGTGGATTTGAGAAAGGAGAACGTCGGCAATGGGGGAGCACCGCGCAATGACGACGGCCGGAGTAAGAAAGGTTCACCGGAGTTCAAAGAAGAGAAAGTGAGCGCTGCGGTGAAAAGTTTTCAGAACGAAAGTTTCAGGAAAGTGAAAAATGAAATGTGAAAAGGGGTTTTTATAGAGAGAAAATGAGGAGAGAGAATGAGTGGGGAAAGATCGTGAAAGGACGTGGGATTTGAAATTTGAAAAGGCATGAACTGAAAAGGTGTAACTCCTCGAGACGCACAACCGCATTCATGGAAAATGATGACGAAATCCCGGAAAACAAGGATTACGTGCGTCAGTTGAAAAGACGTGATTGACGGTTATGACAAATGGCGGCCCATCTACAAAACGGCAACAAAAGTGGCGACGCACGAAAGTGGCGTCGTATAAATAAACACTGAAATGGCGATGAACGAATAAACAATAGAGGCGAACTACTAGGTAACATGATGAAGACATTTCGACTCATTACTCGAGTCTCATGTCTTGGGGGCATGTGGACTGGGCGGGACATAAAGAAGATTATGTCCCGCCCAAAATGAACAATAAACCATTGAAGATAGCCATGGCGGGAAGTGCGACACAACGAGCTTCATTGCCCTCCCTTAGATGATGGACCCACAAGCCAGCTGGAAGATTCCTTTGGATTTGTCTTATATGTACAGGGATTTGGGCCCTGATTGTCAGGCCCACATTTAGGAAAAGTCCATGTCATGACTTCACCCTCTATAAAAGGGAAGGTCATCAGCTTGTACAACTTAACCTTTAAAAAACATTTAATGAGAATATTCCTTTTGTGATATTTTTAGTACTCTGCTAGGGTTTACTTTCTGTCAGTTTCCGACGTCAGATCTCCCTAGTACAGAACACTTTGCTACCCAAGCTTTAGAGTAATGTACAGTATCCATATTTCATAAGCCCAGAATTAAAAATCATTCTCAACTTGCTTCGTGGAATTTGGTTTTTTCCTCTCCTATCATGACTTTTATTTTGAGCGATGCAAGATGGCTCCAATAAAAGAGCACTAGATGCAAGATGGCTCCAATAAAAGAGCACTAGTTGGTGAGGACCAGAAGGTTTTGATTCGCTCCTTTTGTATATAAAACAACAAAATTTGAAATGGTTTTAGATTCTGAAAACAATAATAAGGCATTATTTGTATTTGGAGGGGCCCTTAACAAAGATATCCACTGGAAAAAAGATGAATGGAATGATTGATTGATGAGAGCATCTTGTCGCCATTTTAGCCAGGGAAAGTGAAGAAAGCAGAAGCATTTTAAGCTTTTCCTTTTCCACCTTGCTTGCTTTTTCTAGTAGAGACTGATTGTTTTGTTAGAATAGTTGAGGCCTAGGGTGAGAAAGAAGAAGAGGCATCAACCTAGGGTCAAGAGCCAAGAACCTCCACTCACAAGTTGAATGCTTACGCCCCATTAACTTATTGAAAGAAGTTTTAAGTGTATATATATTAGATTAAACCAAATATCCTGGACAGAAATTTACTGAGCAGCTCCCCTGCTTGGAGGGCGCTATCACCAGGATGCAAAGAGGAAAAACTAATCAAACTCACTACAACATTTTCATCTATATATTGATATATCAAGATCATATATTAACATAGTAACTGACTTAGTATACAAGATAACATAAGAGGAATTCAGGGAACATCGGTTTTGTGTGCAACCAGGAGATAAAAACAAAACAAACAAATAAATGTTATATTTGGATATCTGTTAGCATCCGTGCAAACAAATGTTAGCACATATTTCAGGATAAAAAAAAGTGAACCAAATTGTTCACGTTGCACTCAACTGGTATCCAAGCCCACGTTATATAAGAAAATGATGAAACCTTTATCATGCTTTAAAGGGAAATTGTAAGAATCTATGATAAAATCATTGGCACATGCTTGCTACCTTGTATACGAAATTATATGCATCATCAGTCACACGTGTGTGTTACAACTATATCATCGGTTCTGTACATTCATGTGCATTATGAGTGGGTGGCGGGGTAGCCCCAGAAGAATGAGATTCACAATCACAACAACAACATTTCTTTAGGCCTAGTGGAGAGCCCATAAAGAAAAAAAAAAGTTAGAAGGTTCGATAAGAATATTTTATTTTTTCTTAAGAAAAGATGTTGAAGCCATCAACTTCCAAAACCTGCTTACTGTTATAAGAAGCTAATTTCAGGACAAGTATGTTGTTCTCAGGTACAATAGAAGCCAAAAGTGTCAAGGTCAGACACAGATACCCAATAGCAGAATTAATAATGAGAGCATATTCAATTTTTTTTTGTCTGTAAATGACAAACAAAAGTCAAACTCAGAAATATAAATGTAATAATAGATCTATTCTTGATTTCTTGTACTATCATCTCATAAACAGACACACATGGATGGAACACAAGACATTCACCTAATTAAACAGTCACTCCAATAAAAAATGTAATTGATGTTTGTTGGAAAAACATACCTGTTCACACAGCAAGATATTGTTGAAATATGAATTGAACTCCAATGTCTGAAGTATAAAATGACCAATTAATCATCACAGATTAGAAACTGTACATCATTAGACAAACCAAAATGATGCACTATAAAAGACAACAATAATTGTCAATCCAACCAGTGATTAACACACACAATAATATTACACACACAATAATATTACACACACGACTATGAGTGTACTACCAGGTTAAACAATTTTACCTAATAAGACAAATCTAATGCTTAGGACTTAGGACTTAGGAGGCAATAAATTCAAGTTCCAATGAGTGATTGATCAATTTGACATTGTAAACATCATTGGGAACATTGCTGATAATAAAACTATACTCCAAGTTGCATAACTCGAAAACGTGATGTTCACATCAAGAATTTTTTGGCAAAAAACTTGTCAGACATTGTTGTGTCCGTGCTAAAATAGTCAATGCATGATCTAGGGATTTTTCGTATAATAGCGATGGAGATTTGGTCTCTGTTACCTGGAAAACTCATGTGTAAAATTTGTGGTTGCAATTGGGATTAGGGTTCCTTCGATCCCAATGCTAATGGCGATCTTGCTTCAAGTTGAAACTGCTTAGCGGGAAGAATGAGCGTTGAGGAGGGAAAAGCTTTTTACACTCGCGGTACAAAATGTAGAACCAATTTCAAGTTTCAACAATAAACTGTGAAGATGATTTTTAACGTCAAAAAAAAAAATACAATAAACTGTGAAAGTACACTACTACATATTTGGGCCGATCTATTCCTGAAAGTTTAGGCCCAGTCCAGCTTCAATGGCTAGATAATTTTCTGAAGTTGGTATTTCTTTGGTTTTAATTTGGCTAAAAAGCATTTTTGGCCCCTGATGTTTCAAGTTTGTGCAAATTCTGCCCCTACTCTATTTTTGTCGATGTTTCTACCCCTCATGTTTTCAAACAGTGCATCGTCTACCCCTCATATTTTCAAACAGTGCATCGTCTACCCCTGACGGAGGGGTAGACGGTGCACTGTTTGAAAACATGAGGGGTAGAAACATCGACAAAAATAGATAGGGGCAGAATTTGCACAAACTTGAAACATCAGGGGCCAAAAATGCTTTTTAGCCTTTTAATTTTCATTTATGATAATCTACATTCCTTCTTAATATATGGAGTATTATTAAGTCACTCATCAATCAATATATATATTAGAAAAGAACAACTTCTAGCATGACGTGTCGCTCTCACAGGCCAAGTTAGTGACGTGTCGCTCCCAGATTAAATCTCACCTAATATTTTACATGTAGGTTCTTTCTCCTTGGCCCCACTTGCCACATGTGTCATGATTTTTCCTTACCTTATTTCTCCTTAATAAAAAAATACATTTTTTAATTTTAGATTTGATTAGGATTTAGGTTTTTTATTTCTTGATTTTATCTTAATTTATTTTTGATTTATTTTTAGAGTATTAATTAATTTTTATGGTATTTTTATTGAATTTTCGGATTTTTAATTAATTCCGGATTTTATGAGTTTTTATTGTGATTTGCTAGATTTTGATAGTTTTTATCTATTTTTATATAGTACATTTTTTAATTTTAGATTTGATTAGGATTTATGTTGTTTATTTCTGTATTTTATCTTAATTTATATTATTATTTATTTTTAGAGTATTATTATTTTTTATGGTATTTTTATTGAATTTTCGGATTTTTAATTAATTCCGGATTTTATGAGTTTTTATTGTGATTTGCTAGATTTTGATAGTTTTTATCTATATTTATTTAATACATTTTTAAATTTTAGATTTGATTAGGATTTATGTTGTTTATTTCATGATTTTATCTTAATATAAAATCTGTGATAAGTGATTTAAATCAATAATACATCCCATCAGCAAAAACCCTGTTAAAACCTGCCTACCTCCACTATCTCCTCCATGCAATTTTCATCTCATCTCTCCACTGAACGGAACCACCCCCACAAAATCGTCTCATCTCTCAACGGAACCACTTTGCCATCGACATGCAATCGCATCCCTCCAATTTGCTGCCTTGGACTGATTGGGAAGGTTGCAGATGGAGGTTTCAAATTATTTTCTTCCTTTGCTTGCATAATATGTTATGGTTTTTTTCAATTTTATTTTACTTTACCTTTAACTTTCATTCACTCATGTTTGACTTCAAGGTCAATTTCGTTCATCACTTGCCATGCTAATTTCAAATTCTTTTCTTCAGGTTTTTTTTTATAGATATTCCACCAAAAGAGATTCTTTGGAAGCCATGGATGGTGAGTCCATTTTATATTCTATATGGAATTTTGCAATATTTTGATTTTTTTTTTATGTTTTCTGATTCTCCTTTGTATGTGATTCTATTTTATTCGTTTTTCTTAATTTGCATCTAAAATTTGTGTCCTGTGTTATAGGAGGTGAAACATTGATCTGTGTATGTTTTGATTAACCTAATCATTGTCAGTGAAGTGGATTGAGGGAGTGAAAGAATTGAGGGGAGAGAAAGGAGAAGTTGTAGATTAATTGTTTGTTTTAGGGTTGATTAGTTATCTTAATTGTTTGATTTGGGGTTTTGTGATTAATTTAGATTGCAAAAGGGGTTTTGTGGTTTTGTGTATATTTTGATCGATTTAGGGTTGGAATTTGTCGAAAAATTGGAAATTTTGTTAGTTTGTGGGAAGAATTTGTGGTGGGTTTTGGTATAGTGTGGCACTGTGTGAGATTGCGAAAGCAAGTAAGGTGAGGCTTGACCTGTGTTTGTCTAATTTATGTTGTAGTTCAAGGAGTTGGCACAAGCTTATGAGGTTCTGAATGACCCTGAGAAGCGTGAGATATATGATCATTATGGTGAAGATGCACTTAAGGAAGGAATGGGAGGTGGAGGAGGTGGCCGCCATGACCCGTTTGACATATTCTCATCTTTCTTTGGTGGGAGTCCCTTTTCATCTGGTGATTATTATTATACTAATGATTGGCTGTTTTTTGAATTTTGACTCATTTTTATCAGTCAATGGTTGTGTGGTTTGTTTAGCTTAAAGGGGTTTTTGGTTCATGTGAACAGGTGGTGGTGGTAGTCGAGGGCGGAGGCAGAGATGTGGAGAAGATGTTGTTTACCCTCTTAAGGTCTCTCTGGAGGACCTTTACCTTGGGGCAGCTAAGAAGCTTTCCCTCTCCAGAAATGTCTTATGCTCCAAGTGCAATGGGTGGGTGTTATAAGAATTTTGGTTTTGTTGAAGTTTTAGTGAAAAATTACCTCTGTAGGAAGTTTTTTTTTATGATATATGCGTTTCAAAACACAAAATAAACTTTGATGGTCACAGCTTCTTCTTATGCCCGTTCTGGTTCCTATTTTGAATGAGGCAAGGCTGCTTTCAATTGGACTGTTTTTTCACTATGTACATGTAAGCACCTGGTGCTGATTAAACCTAATGTTTAAGCAGTGAACAGTTTAGTGGATCAGGAGTATATCCCTTGATCAGATAAGATTGAGTTGAGTTGACTACACACCGCATGAAATCGCTTAAAGAATAAACCAGGATCTTAATTTTTCATGTACATGACTACCCACGCATTTGCATTTTCTGAACTTTATGGCATATTGTTCCATTTTTTCTCTGTTAAATTTTATCACTTCCTTAAAACTGCTTAAGTTCATTAATTCACTGCCATTTATTTTCCTGTTTGACAGAAGTAAGAAGCACCTTCATGTGTGACCAAATAGAAGGTTGCAGTTGCAAAGCAGTACATAGAAAATCATTATAAGAAAGCTGATGAAAGACATGCAAGAGAGAAAGGACCGGTATCGGTATGTTCAATTTATATTTAGGTTATAATTGTGTGTATGTGACTGATGAGTATTGTAACATGTTAAGTAGTTGTTTAACATACTTATAGACATCTCCTTATAGTTGTTTCAGTTATAATGCTAAAATTAAGTGCATAAAATATTTGCTAAAACCGAAAGTTTATACAAAAAGTGGTATAAATTCGTTTTCCAGCATATTAGATTTAAAAAGTTTAGAAAGAGATTAGATTTGTTTCTAGAATAACAACCAAATCTATAGATTTAAAATTTTTAAATTAGCCAAAATAGATTTGTTTTGGCTAATTTATAAGATTTATATATATATATATATATATATATATATAATCTAAAATCTATACTTTTTATGTAGTTTCCAGCAAATCTATAGTAATCTATTTGCTTTAGATTTTAGATTAGATACAAAAAGAAATATAAAATCTATAAATTCGTTTTCCAGCATATTAGATTTAAAAAGATTAGAAACATATTAGATTTGTTTCCAGAATATAAACAAAATCTATAGATTTAAAATTTTCAAATTAGCCAAAATAGATTTGTTTTGGCTAATTTATAAGATTTATATATATAGTTAAATCTATAAGATTTTGTTTCTATATAAAAAGTATCATTATGAAATTTATAATATTTTGTTTCTAAAAGCTGCTGTTGTTTGTATTTGGGTATAATTTTCAATTGATATGTTTGAAATTTCAAATAAAATCCAATCAGATTACAATCATTCTAAATCATCTCTTCTCCTTGATCGATATTTTCTTAAAAGATTTGATCTTTTTATTCTAAGATACTACATCAGCCATATTCTCCCCTATATATACCCATCAAACTATCATTCTAAATCATCTCTTCTCCTTTTGATAAATTGCACTATTAGCTTATTTCGTTGTCCCTTAACCTAAAACTTACGATGACCAATACCCCTGCAATAGGTTACAAATCTGATGATATCTCAGAAATTAACACTTCCAAAGATGCATGGACAGTTGTTGCTACACCCATCCGGCTGTGGGTGGTCCCTAGCTTCTCTGGGAAGAAATTGCCTTACTCAATGGAATTAGTGCTGATGGATGCAAAGGTATCAATAAGTTCCTGATTTCTATTTATTTTATTTATCCACCACTAACAATTCTAATACTAATATTTTGTTAAATTAATAACAGGGCGGTAAGATCCACGCTTCTATAAGGCAGTCTCTGATTTACAAGTTCCAGCCCTTAATGAACGAGGGACGCGTCTATCAGATTTCCTCCTTTGGAGTCGAGGAAAGCCGAAGTGATTTCAGAACAACTGGCCATGGTTACAAGATCAATTTACAACAAGGAAGAGATGAGCAAAATTCATGAAGAGTTGGTCCGTTCACTTACCGGCGAACAGAAGGCTGCGTATAAGAAGGTATTGGATGTCGTCATGTCTAATAAGGGAGGGTTCTTTTTCCTTTACGGTTTTGGTGGAACCGGTAAGACTTTCGTGTGGAACACACTGTCTGCCGCTGTGCGATCTAAATGTTTAATTGTTTTAAATGTTGCCTCCAGTGGGATAGCTTCTTTACTGTTGCCCGGAGGGAGAACTGCCCATTCCAGATTCTCAATACCCATCTCAATAAACGAAGTCTCCACGTGCAACCTTCGTCAGGGGTCGCCTAAAGCTGAATTGCTCCAAAAGGCGAGCTTATTATTTGGGATGAGGCGCCAATGATGAACAAACATTGCTTTGAAGCGTTGGACAGGTCATTGAATGACGTTATGAAAACAAGAGCAAATTACGGCAACGACGGGCCTTTCGGGGGTAAGGTTGTCGTGCTGGGAGGGGACTTCAGGCAAATTCTTCCGGTTATTTCAAAGGGAAGCAGGGCTGATATTGTGGGGTCGACCGTCACTTCGTCCTACTTATGGAAATATTGCAAGGTCATGAAACTGACGGTGAACATGAGATTACGGAGCGCCTCATCCTCAGCGCCTGCTGCAGAGATAAGAGAGTTTGCTAAGTGGATTCTTAAGGTGGGCGGCGGAACGGTTGACACCATCGACGAGGATGAGACCACGATTGAGATTCCGTCGGATTTGTTGATCGGACAGGGTCCCGATCCTCTTCTTGAGTTGGTCAATTTTGCTTATCCGGACTTAGTGGCGAACTTGGAAAGCGATTCGTACTTCCAGGAAAGGGCGATTCTCGCCCCTACACTTGAGAGCGTCGAGCAGGTCAACAACTACATCCTGTCAAAGCTTCCTGGTGTAGAGAGAGAGTACTTGAGCTACGATACCCCGTGTAGGTCGGATGAGGATTCTGAGGTTCACGCGGAGTGGTTCACCTCTGAGTTTTTAAACGACGTTCAGTGCTCGGGAATTCCAAACCACAGACTAATATTGAAAGAAAGGGTTCCGATCATGCTTCTACGAAACATAGACCAAGCGGGCGGTCTGTGTAATGGGACCCGATTGAGGGTCACTCATCTTTACTCAGTATATAATTGTTGCGACTGTTTTATCAGGAATCAGGCTGGGTAAAACTAAGTACATTCCGAGGATAACCATAACGCCTTCTGACTCCGGTCTTCCATTCAATTTCTCTCGAAGGCAGTTTCCGGTGACTTTATGCTTCGCGATGACTATAAACAAGAGTCAGGGCCAGTCCCTTTCTCATGTCGGTTTGTACCTTCCGAGACCTGTGTTTGCTCATGGACAGCTGTATATCGCTCTCTCAAGGGTGAAGTCTAGAAAAGGACTGAAGGTGCTCATTGTGGATGAGCAAGGGGTGGTTTCCACCTCCACGCGCAATGTTGTGTACAAAGAAGTTTTTGAGAACGTGTGAGCGGAAATTGACGCGCGTAATCGCGCTCACTACAGAGTAACTCGACTACTGTTTATTAGGCACCGTAAAACAGTCTCATTATATGTTTTGGAGAATTTGAGGTTTCGTTAACCAATCTTCTTAATAGTTAATCAGTCGTTAGCTTCGCATTTCAGACACTTCTATTTCATCTTTGTTTATTAGTTATTTAATTGCATGAATTTCAAACAAGTGATTCAATTTAAGACTTTTCCGCCACTATGCTCAGCGTATCAGACACTTCAATTTCATTCGTTGTTTAATATATTTTAAATAATCAACGTATTGACGCACGTATAAAAAAACGTATTGATTGATGTATCAAATACGACAAATCCGTCCACTAATATGTTTTGGAGAATTTCAGATTTCGTTAACCAATCTTTTTATTAGTTAATCAATCGTTTACATCGCATTTCAGACTCTTATATTTCGTCTTTGTTTATTATATTTTAAAAAATCAACGTATTAATTTACGTATAAAATACGACATATGTATTCCCCGTGCATCGCACGGGTAAAAAAACACTAGTTTATGTTAATCTACATTCTTTCTTAATATATGGAGTATTATTAAGTCACTCAAGTATGGGACTTACACAATGTGTGATTGCCGGTTGGGGTGGTTGTCTGAACCCCTAAGACCGAGAATTCAATTCTTAATATTATCAACAAAAAAATATATTTAATATTCACCACATCCGAATCAAACATTTAATACGACATAAGCTTATTTGTTAAATAAGTTTGGCCTATATTAAAGGTATGTAATTTATATGGGGTGAGGAGTTAGGTGATTATAGAGATAGCGTAAAAATTCTATAGTTTTTTTTTGAAAGATTTGTTATCAGTAGGATTTGAACCCTGAACTTGAGAAGTTTTGTTCCATCAAATTTCAATTAGGTATGTTCAGTTGTGTGGATTACAACACCCATATAATGAGACCACTCTATTATAGTAATTTGATTTAAGTGTAATTTTACCACAAAACTAGTTAAAATGTGAGGATTGAGTTCTCTACTTTTTATAATACTTCCTCATTACATTTTCAGTGAATGTGAAATTTTACCACATGTTTCTCACATTTAAGGTTTTTTTTTTTTACAGAAAGATGAAGCTTTCATTAATTAGGAATTCCCAAATCTGAGGAAAGAATACCTGCTAAACCAAGGGTACTCCTCCAAACCAACAAAACAATAGTTTGTCAAAGCAAAATTGGCCAAATAGTCTGCTTCCATGTTGCTAGATCGTAAGACATGAGACAAATTAAAACTATGAAAAGCACTAGAAATATTAAAACAATCAGAAACAACAGATGCTAGATAAGAGCATTGACGCCCATAGCTCTTCCACGCCTTCACCACCAGCTGATTGTCAATCTCGACCACCACCTCAAAGAATCCAAGGTCCAAAGAAAGCTGCAAAGCCCAGTGCAAAGCCATCCCCTCCACGACAGCGACAGATGACGCCCTTGGCCACCTAGCTGCAGCAGTAGCCAACACCTGCCCCCGAGAATTCCTCGCAATGAACCCAAAACCCATGAGCGAACCCACTGGAAAAGCAGCATCGACGTTTACCTTGATTTTCCCCGGGTCTGGAGGCTTCCACACTCGATGAGCTGACTCTGCCATCCCCCTCCTTCGAGCAGGACCGTGAGTGCCACCCCCCACCACCGCCACTTCCACCATATCCAATGAAGTAGCTCGAGCAAGCACCATATCATAGGGGTACCAACGACCCTCAAAACACCACATATTCCTCCGTTCCCACAACGCAAACAGAAGAGTTAGCACTGAATCAGATACCCACTCATCCATCTGCTTCAGCACCTGTGCAACCCAATTAAAGACCGTGAAATCATGAGGGCGTTGGCGAAAATCCAAAGACAAATGGGAAGCAAACCAGATTGGGGCAACCTCTCTACAGAAAAAAGAGAGCATGGGAACTAGTCTCCTCCTCCTCACCACAGAGAGGACATATCAGATCGACATCTACACCGCGTTGAGCTAACACCGTCCTCACCGGCAAAATTTCATGACAGGCCCTCCATGCAAGCTCCTTACACCTGGGGAGAGACTTTCCTTTCCACAAATCTGTCCAAGACTATGAGCTTGCCACCTGACCAGAACAAGAAGCACCTGAGCTTTCATTCTCAAGTATGAAGTTATATTCCGACTTGGTGCTGTAGCAACCATTCTCCTCTGCTACTCAAAATTGCAAGTCTGCTCCCCCCACCAAAGACAGCGGAATCTGTAAAATAAGGGACGCCTCATGAGGAACAAACATGTCTCTAATGAGAGCATAATTCCAGGTCCTACTACCTGGACTCAACAGTTGGCCGACCCGCCTCACATGAGAGCTGAAACCTTGTCCAGAATACAACTTGTAGCCTGCTGCCTGGGGAACCCATTGGTCCCTCCAAATATCAATAGACTCCCCCGAACCCACCCTCCAAATGCAGCCACGTTCCAGCACCCACCGAGCACCCCACACACCACTCCAGGTGTAGCTAGGACGCGATCCCCGCTTAGCCCCCGCCAAGGAGGAGTGGCGAAAATAACAAGCCTTATACACTAGTCCCCTAAAAAAAGGGTTGAACATTTAGAATGAGAATTTTGGTAATATTGAATATCTCTAAATGACACATTATATGTGGTCAAACAATTTATACATCTATGATAGACTCATGTATTATTTTAAAATTCAGGTTATGTCTAATCTAGTACTCCATAATTAACCATCATCCTAAATTTGGCAAAAGGCTTATAATTAAGTTAAATAAATTAGTTTATAAAACAATTGTTGGTCTTATTTAGTGGTGGGGGTGTAACTTGTTAGTGTAACATAGTGTTCAAGGCACAACAACAGGACGTAAAACAAATTAAAACAACAGCCATGACATGTCTGTCATACATAAATACAGGAAGGCTTCATTTATTGTTACCAACACATTTAATGATTATTTAACGATTGATTAATTACATTCATCAACCTTCTAACGTTTCTTTAAATGTACCATCCCTTTGTTTTGCATGTTTAATCAGATGTCGAACAAAAATACGTAAATTAACGAGAAGTAAAATGAAAAAGATAGTGTAGTTATAAATAAACAAAAATACTTTGCCTTAGCCGTTTTCTTGATGGCATTTTATCAAACAGTTTTTTAGTTCGTGAACACATTTTGCTTTGTCTGAACTGCCAAGTGCTCATTCGTGTTTGACAAATCAAACGAAATCCAGGGCAAAACAAGTCAATCATTCGATAGATCTACGATTGGATGATTTTGTACTTAATTGATTTACTTGAGATTGTGTTAAAGATATATTAAGATCTTTTTTGTGTTATGTATCCCCACAGGCCCCAGTATTCGGACACGGGATGCTTTTTCTTTCTTACATGTATCATCTTTTGATATAAAAAGTAATTTACTCTATAAGCATGGCAAGCTTCCTAAGCATGGCGAGCTTCGCAACCAAAAAAAGATATATTAAGATCTTTTTCGTGTTAGGTTCCTAAGCATGGCAAGCTTCGCGACCAACTCTTGGATCTCCTAGGTTATTTTTCATGTAGCAGGTTGATGCATATGAATAGTGGGTCTTCATTTATACCAACTATTATGCTTATCCTCGGGCGAGGAGTTCGACATTTGGCAATGTGCCGTTGACTTGGGAGATTTAAGCAAAAAAGATAATGAGGACCGATATAAATCTAACTCGGTGGCCGATGTTGTGATCAGGGTATGGATTGTACATCGGGGCCTTCGTTTGTCTAGCATGTTGCTTCCTAATCCTTTTATATTCATAGAAGGTGAAGCTTGGGTTGTATTAAAGTTGTAGTCATCGACCTTGTTGGGAGCATTTCAGTAGTCACATGTTATAAGTCAACAATCTTCTACCTGCATATCAAGTTTCTTGGATGATACCTTAAGTAACACAACTAAGTCAATTGCAGGTCAGGTGTAGAGTCATAAATTTCGATGTTGGTTTGGACAAGATATTTTGGGGTCGACCAGTCATAAACACACCAGAGAAGTAACCCCTAACTCTAGCTTTAAAAGTTGGCGATAAGTGAGCTATGTATGTTGAGTATACGACATGTATTAGAATTAAGTATGGTAAATCTTGTTTTTTTTTCGTCTTTAACAAATGTCGTCATTCATTCAAAAAAACAATTGTATGTTTCTTTCAGCAAATGTTTTTTTTTTTAGATTCGAACTTGTGCTTTCATTTTTATGAGAATCTAACTTACTTACCCTTTGATCAAGACATTGTTGATGCAACAAGAACAATATCAAACATCATATAAATTATGGTTAATTGTTAAATTAGTCCCTAGTTTTATAAGAGAGATTGATTTTAGTCAATCAGCGGAGAAATGACGTTTAATGACAATCACTTTTTATAGTTACTGACAGTTTTTTACCGCAATTCATTTTCCACCGAAATAATAAAATTAAACTCGCTAACAAAATCAGACACTAATTTGACCACTAACCCTATAAATTATACTTCATTTCTCATAACTTTCTCTCAATTATGTTCTCTATATTCATTTTTTTCTCATAAATTAAAGCAAACTCATATTCCAAACACAATTGATAGATATTTGGATCCTTAAGTATTTAGTTCTATATGGTTCGATTCAATGGTATATATATTTTTTAAAGTAATTCAATGGTAAATATAGTAATAGTTTATAGAAAGATACATGCTTACTTTATGTGATATTTGGGTCTTAAAATGATTAATCTCATAATGCAAGATGTGTTAAAAAAAACACAATAATAAACAAAGACCGTTTCTCTCACATCATTCACAACGTGTGTGACGGTGTGAGAGGAAGAGGTAATAAAAATCATTGGGCATTGCAATAAAAGTTGTTACGACACAATTGTGGGAAGGAGGTCAAAAATTCGTGTGACATTGATCTCACGTCATTTCACAGTCAAAATGGCCAAACAGCTGAGCAACCCCATTGTGCCACTCACCTTACTGTGTTGTCCACTCCTCCCTCCCCTTTCCATTACTCCACTATTTCCTTTTTTGTGTATAACACCAATGCAATGTAGATGGGCAATATGGCCTAGTGAGTGTCATCGTCTCTTAATTTAAATTTCTAATTATGGTTTCCTAATTACTACAAAAATTAATTATTGGATGATAAAATTTTACATAATCGGTATGCGGGAAAATGGATTTAACATAATTAAAATTTAAAAGTAATAAAGTCACTCGTTTATATTCGGTTAATGAGAGAAATAAAAGAAAGAGAAATAAATAAAGAAAAAGTTGAGTAAGGAAAAAAAGTGAGAAAAAAAGAAGATTTTGAAGATTATTTTGTACTATGAAATATTAAAAAGAAAAAGAAGATAGAAAATGAGATGGATAATAGATAATAATAAAAAGGAAAAAATGTTTTTATTAGAAGACAATTTTATCCATGTAAGTAATTACTGACGGTTAACATATCCAATTTTTAGCGGTTTGCTGCCACAAGTTACAAGATAAACTAGTGAAAAAAATATTAAGACTGACCTTCTCATTTCTTCGCAATTTGGGCAGATTGTTAAAATTATGTGGGTCTCACACTCACAAACTTTGTATGCGCTATTATGGAGGGAACCGAATGGTCTCTTCTTTCTCCACAAGTTATCTCGTCTTAATATCTTTCTCGTCAGACTTGCGTGTATGAAACGAAGCCTTAACCTTTAAGAACGCATCACTATTGTCAAACCCTTAACTTTCACCGCAAACAGATTGTGAATTCAATTTTAGTATGCAAAATATGCAAATGGGCAATCTTAAAATTTGGTTAGTCACACAACACCACACCATAACCCTCTTTCCACTCATTGAAAAATCAATTATATTTGGGTGAGCATATGGTATTCACCACCGACCGACAACAATGACTAATATGTTCGTCTCGAATGTTCGTATCAAGTGATAAACGGCCGGTCACAATATGTCCTCAATCAAATTTTTTTTTCTCTTCATATTTAAAAAATGCAAAAAACAAGACAGGGACAGAGAGAGAAGATGGGGAAAAAAAGGTACAGTTGTGCATAGGAGAGACAAAACGATGAGTATTACCAGAAAGATGAACAAAGAGAAAGTTGAGAATGGCCTTTCACCGTCCATCCCAAAACCCCAATGCCTCCTGCAAAATCTCCTCACTCCAACCAATCAAATTCCCCATTTTCAGACAACAACAACACCACTCTCCTCCACACACTCTCTCTCTAAAATATAAAATCCCTAGAGAGAGAAAGCGTGTTCTGTTCTGTTATGTTGTCTACCAAACCAGACAAATCCTACAGACACTAAAACCATCAAGCCAAGGCCCGTTTCTGTTTGCAGCAAGAAAAATGGGTGGTGTCACGGTGGTGGTTCTTATCTCTTCTTCTTCAATGTCATCATCATCATGCAATGACCCTTATGTCCTTCCCCACAAACAGGTACCTGTTCACCTTCCTTATGTAAATCCAACCTCGTTTCTTTCCATTCACAGATGAGACAATGTAGCTCTCTCCCTCTTCCTCTTCCTCTTCCCTTCCCTTCACTGCGTCCCCAAAGGCAGACAGGATGGAGCCAGGCATATATATATATATATATATATATATTCGTATAAATTTTGTTCCTTTTTTGGATTTTCATCAACAACACTTGTTTTCTTTTTCTGGGTCATTTTCTGTTTTTCGGTATCATGAGATTCAAAGGAAGAAACAAAGAGCAGCATACAACTCGTCATCGATCATGGGGTTTTGTCATCTCACACTAGAATGAATGTCAAGGATGTTGAGTGAGGATTTTCTCAATTTAGTATTGAGTTTTCACTTGTATGTATCGTTAACTGTTGATGACGATGATGATGATGTTTGTATGTTTTTCTCCATTTTTTTAATAGATTAAATTGTTTCATGAGCTTCTCTTCATTTTCCCCTTTTGTGTTAGTTTTTGTCTCTGTATTTTTGCATTGTTACTTGCTGTGTTTTTCCTTTAGGGTGTAGAAAAATATATTTTTTTTGCTTCTGGTGGTTTGTTTAATCCAATGATGGATTTTATGAAATTTCTATGAAGTTAAATGATTTGTGTAGCTCTCAGTGTGATTTCAGAGCAAGCGAAAAGTCACTGTTTTTACTGTTTTTTTTTTCTGTGGGAAGTATGGTACTGGAAGAACGAAAAAGGGGAAAAAACTATTTTAATCCAATGTGGTCCAAGAATGTCAGGGAGCATTGTGTTATTGAAATGCTTGGTCACTGTTCCTCACTTTATGCTTCCCTGATGTAGCAGTTGCAGCATGATTTGACTCTAGTGGGGCTTCTATATATTTTTATATACAAGTATAAAACTTGGTGAATTTGTTTGATTATGATTGGTAGTGCATTGTCAATGAGCATGTTTTTCCTCTTCATTAGTGGATGAACATATTAGCCTCCTTAAAAAAGTATTCAAGATCTCTAGAGGGAGACTCACGGGGATACAGTGATTAGGTCAACGCCTTCATAAGGAAACTAAAAAGGTTTACTTTTCCTTAGCTGCAAATTTATTGAATTGGTTGTTAACTATTGCTTTCACCTTTTTCATTCTCTTTTGGTCTAATTTCACATTGTTTAGTAGTCCTTTTTCTTTGGACTCCTGTGTATGTTTTTATTCCGTCCACACATTCTATAGTATATATCCCATTCATTCTTTGTTGAGGCAATTGTTTGCATCTTGTTGTACTCTTGTTGTTTTAGCATAGAGACTTGTACATATTGTCAATTATAGGAACAGGAATTTACATTTTCTCCTCTTATGAGTTATGATTAATGTGCACTCTGTCAAACGTTTGAACACACATGCATATTCATTTTGGAAAAGAATCTTCCTGGATTATTAGACTAGAGATTGGATGAAATTTGGGATAACTAATTACGATGATGTTTTCAACTTAATTCATGTCCTAAATACATTTGCTCCCTTTTCATTTCATTTCTTCAATTTTCTTAATTGAAATGTGTTACCATGTGTGTAGTCTACCACAATTTTAGGACACCTTGTCCTTTAATTCACCATTTGCTCCACTTATTGTTTATATTTTTTTCAGATCTTTTTTATATGTTAGGTGAGTTGGTTGTGTGGTCTTGTTTTATCAGTGTTAAGGCTGGAAAGCTGCTAGTCCCCATTTTCCATGATAATTTTTACTTTAAACCTTTTTTTTTATAAGCAAAAACTTTGAACCTTTCTATTATGTTATGAATTTTTTTTACTCTATTCAATCTTTATCATAATAAATTGACTAGATCATCATTTTGCATATTGTTGAATTAGGGTGCATTTTCTGATACTGGATGTTGTACCTCTTCATTAGGCCAGTAATTCATGAATTAGTTGGTTGTTTTAATAATTGCATTTGGACTCTGTGTGCATACAATCTGTATGACAGAGGGTTCTGTGGTCCTGTTTCCTTCTTTTAGTCTAAAAAGAAGAAAGGTTGGGGTTATGACCATGACCTTGGCCAGAAAATGGTTTTCACTAAGAAAGAATTATCATGTCTATGCATCTCTTTAAAATGATGTATAATTTTTCACCCTGTTGGATGCAGAAGTTCTCTTCCTCACCAAATTAGTTTCCAAACGTTCTTAGTGCCATGGCATAAGTAACTTGGTAATCTATCATATACTAATAACATCACTATTTGTTGTGTTTTTTACTTCTGTGTTTGTTACATGTTGAAGGTTTTGTGTTTCCAATTATTATGATTTCATTACCTTGAAACTTTGGTTGTGTTCTGGGAATGAACATTGAGGGAGGGTATAGTACCTAAGGGTAGAGAGATTGTGCTAGAGAAAGAGAGTCAGAGAGAGAATGCTGAATTTCATGTGTTATTTTATCAAATGAGCCCAAAGTCCCCTACAATTGATAACTACCTCCTATTTATAGAGCTTGGGTACTACCTATTGGGCCAATTGGGCCTCCGAGATCAAGGCCCATCTGAAGGCCAGGGCCCCGCCCCAGGGCGGGATACATGCTGGGCGTTGCCCCTCTAGGGGCTCGCCCAGTCCAGGTTGTTTATCTAGCCAAAGCACATGATATTTGACACTGTTTCCCCATTCCCGTATTCCATTAAAATTTGGTAAATTAAAACTTGCATGTGGCACAGAAAGACCAGCAAATTTGCAGTGATTTCCGTATAAATATTAATTTTTTCTAGTGCTATAGCACATGGAAATGAATGCAGACCTTGTGAATTCTATTCATGTAATAATGTGTGTTGCCCCTTTAGAGTTTAGAGTTTAGAGTATTAGCATTTGCATTTTCTATTGTTGAGGAGTGCTAGCAAAACTCTCATTCCAACACTCTTATTTATCCGATGAAATTTACCTTGGTCCCACTAATTTGGAAATGAGAACTACATTTTAGTGGACTTTATATGAGTTTCAATAAATTGATGAAAAATATTGGAAAATAGAAAATGAGTGTTGAAGTTTGTGTTCATAGCATTATTTTTTCATTGTTTGTTTTGAATTAAGTAAGTAGCAATGTAGCATGCTGAAGGAGCCTCTTCTCCATGTGAGCTCAAATTTATCTCCATGTACTTTTTTTTTGGGTCGAAAAATATTCGCTACATTTATATGGTGATTTTTTTGTAGCTGTTGTGCAAGTCCTCTTTATTTCGGGCGTATCCAAAGTCATGGGCCGGTCCAATTTCTCAAAAATGTTTGCTAAACTCGAACTTTTTGTAGCTCTAAAAAAGTTCTTCAGTTTTTATACAAAAATTCTTAACACCCCCGTCCAAAAACAAGTAACAAGTAGTAAGTTTTGTTTAGAATTTTTAGATGAACTGATTTTGAAAATTTGATTTTAAATTCTTATTTTATGCTTGAAAATGTGATTTTGTTTAAAAATGATATTATAAAAGATTTTGCCATTATGGTAAAACGAAGTCACTTTTATTTAGCTCAAAGGGATCCATTGCCGACATTAGTCACTAATTCTCTCGCCATGATACTCGTATTAAGTGGTAAATATGATGTTCATGAAATGCATCCATTTCTTTGGGTGAGAATCGAACCATCAACCTCATGTTAAAAGATGAATTAGCAAATGTTACGTCACACCTCACACTTAAATGAAATAATCACTTTTAGATTATTGATGTAGAATATATATATATATATATATATATATATATATAGAGGATGTATCTTATGAGAAAGGTAATCTTATGTGAGAAAATAAGAATAAATCATGACCGTTAGATCTAATCATCAACGGTCAAGATTAAAACATTAAGTCATGTGACTTTTTTAAGTGATGATGTGACAATCACATGACCATTAAATTCTTTTAATCTTAACCGTTGATTGTTAGATCTAACGGTCGTGATTTATTCTCATTTTCTCACATAAGATTACTTTTCTCATAAGATACATCCCCTATATATATATATATGTATATATATATGTTAAAGTTTAGCCAATCTCATTCTAAATTAAGGTGAATATAATGAGAAAAGGGTTGTCTAAAATGTTGAATTTTTTTTCACTTGTCTCAATATTTGGAATTGAATTTTGTTCAGCATATAGTCTATTTTGATAAATAAAAGCAAGTGTCAAACATGTGGTGTGCTATTTACACATTTTATCCATCATTTTCTTTGAAAGTTTGTCTTGCGTATGTAGTAATTTTTTGAAAACAAAATTGCGGCTTTTGTACCCTAGTAGTATAGTTTTTTTTTGGAAATTACAGCTTTGGGGTACTTTTTTATTTATTTACCAATCTAGTATAAATCGCCACTGTCAGTGGCGATTCTATTTTTTTTTTTTTTAAAGAATCGCCAATAGCATTGACGTTTTCTTTTTTTTTTCATTTTTTATATAAATCGCCAACCATGTTGGCGTTTTCTTATTTTTTATTTTTATTTTTTCTGACAATCGCCAACTATGTTGGCGTTTTTTACCTTTTTATTTTTTTTTAAATCGCCCACACGTTTTTTTAATTTTTTTTTAAATTACTAATTAAAATGGTATTTAATCAATTGATGCTCACACACAATTTTATGTCATTGCTCACTTTTGCAGCACTTTGATAATAAATTATTTGGTCTACCGGCAAGTTCTCGCCTAAGCTGAGGATTTGACATGCAATTAGGACCTGAGTAAGATGGCCAATACTCTTCATCCCCAACTAAACTATGTAATGCATATGTTTATCTTTAAATATCGGTTCAAATATTTATGATTAAAGTGCTGCAAAAGTGAGTAATGACACAAAATTGTGTGCGAGTATCAATTGATTAAATACCATTTTAATTACTAATTTAAAAAAAATTAAGAAAACGTGTGGGTGATTTAAAAAAAAAACAAAAAGGTAAAAAAGCCAACATAGTTGGTGATTGTCAGAAAAACAAAACTAAAAAATAAGAAAACTTCAACATGATTGGCGATTTATATAAAAAACGAAAAAAAAATGAAAACGCCAATGCTATTGGCGATTCTTTAAAAAAATAAAAAAAATAAATAGAATCGTCATTATCAATGGTGATTTATACTAGATTGGTAAATAAAAGAAAAAGTACTTCAAAACTGTAATTTCCAAAAAAAAAAAACTATATTACTAGGGTACAAAAGCCCAAAATTGCGGCTCAAGTGTTATTAGTACCCAAATCCTATGATGTTGCTTAAAAAGATCATATTCCATGATTATGTCCCCACATACTACAGGGTGTACTGCCCGTTTTCGTCCCAACAAAATGCAAATAATTGAATTATTCGGTACATCGAACAAATAAGCAATTCAAGTCATACATCATACATAGTCGTTGACTTCCAAATTAGAGCATCTTTGGATTAACATTGGTAGATAAAACTCACTTAAAATTTACATGTAATTTTGGGCTAGATGCATTAAAAAACTTCCAAATTAGAGCACGATGCATTAATAAACTAACTATTGCATAGGCTGTGTCATCGTCTTTGGAATCAAGTTGTAGTAATAAAGAATGTGAGATTTGACAATAAACCTAAAGTATTGTCGTACATAATGAGTAAAACCAGATCTGAATCCCGTGATCAATGACTCAAGTGTGGTATGAGAGCTACAACTTGTCAAACCCGTCTCATATGGAGGTGGACCATATATAACGACCAGATGTAGCCTGAGTACAGAGCGATAAGATGGAAAGAACAATGGGCTCTATGATAAGCATACAATGTCCAATGGATGACATTGATTGTGATGTATAATGTATTGATACATTTCATTGTTGACGTTGAATCACACATTCCACCTCCCACATTTCCACTGTTTGATACCATTTGCTGTTGTTATCTTACACTCTTCACTTTCACCAGGGTCGTGCATCATCCACCATCACTCACTAACACCCTCCACTATAGTCGTCATCGACTATCATCCACAACCATAACCTTTCATCGTTGCATTACCATTGTTTTTTTGTCACCATTTCCACCAATGCAACCCTCTAGCAGTGCCGCAAGATTAAAAAGTTAATTTTGTGGCTTACTTACAATGTATCATACCTTGAAATTATTTTCATTTGCAGCACCATCGCCTCCTCCACCATAACCACCACCACCACCACCAACCTCCTTCCTCCACCGCTATCGCCTACCGCTGTTAACAGTAATAGACAAAGTTAACAATGTATGTCCAAACATTAAAATGATAACTTTTCATCAGACATTATCCTATCAAGCTTACTATTATCAGAATTTATACCATTAAAGGGACCTTATGCAAACCCTCAAAGTATTTTGTCACCTTTTTTTTTTTTCTCATTTGGAGGGGTGTCACCTCTCTTTTTTTGTTAATAGCATTTTGTCTTCTTTTTGAGACACAAATAGTGACCTTAATGGATAGTTAACTCATCAAAACTCAGGGCCCGCAATAGAAACGTAGGGCCTACCTCGTGTTTGATAGCCCACCAGACAATTATACAGCATGTAACCAGAATCTGGGCCCATCCTCACTTGCAAGTTGCAATGTTATTCTTCACCCTCCCCTTACCAATGAAAGAAAAACGCGAAATTAAAATACACGAAATTTAAAATTTAAAATAAAATTGCCTAAACTAGAAGGAAAAAAAACGGCTGAAAAAATAAACACCAGTAGAAGATAAGAACGAAAATCAATGGCATTTCCATGAATTTCGGTGGGAAAATGTGGAATCAGATAAAAATAAAAATGAAATGAAAATTCAAAATGGCTCAACGGTCACATGCGAGGGAATGAGCGTGGGCCAGGTTGGCAAAACGTAACAATAACAATTCAAAATTCGAAACCTAACCTCGCTGTCAAACAACCACGCTCAACTTAACCTAACCATAGTTAGCAATTCTAACCGTGCATTTCAAAATTAGCCTCTCTTCTCTCTCGCTATATATAACCCCCTCAATTTCTCATCCCTCTCACTCAAAATTGAAAAGAGAAAAGGCGTCTTAATAAACGCCACTCTCTGATTTTCCCATTCCCCTTTCTTTTCCATTTCTAGGGTTTCATTTTCTTTCTTTGTCCCAATTTTCCCGAGAAAATGAGGGAGTGCATTTCAATCCACATTGGTCAGGCCGGTATCCAGGTCGGAAATGCCTGCTGGGAACTCTACTGCCTCGAACACGGCATTCAGGTACCAATTCCTGCTTCAATTTTTATTTTCATTCCCAATTTTCCCGAGAAAATTTGATTATTGTTGTTGTTTGTTGCTAGATCTAGGGTTTTACTCTGTTCTGGATTCTGAATCTTATGAATCTGTGTTTGATTTGTTGTTTTTCTTCAGCCTGATGGCCAGATGCCGAGTGACAAGACCGTCGGCGGAGGAGACGACGCCTTCAACACCTTCTTCAGCGAAACCGGCGCCGGAAAGCACGTTCCACGCGCCGTCTTCGTGGATCTGGAGCCAACCGTCATCGACGAGGTGAGAACCGGCGCCTACCGCCAACTCTTCCACCCTGAGCAACTCATCAGCGGCAAGGAGGACGCCGCCAACAACTTCGCCCGTGGTCACTACACTATCGGTAAAGAGATCGTTGATCTCTGCCTTGACAGGATCCGCAAGCTCGCTGATAACTGCACCGGGCTTCAGGGATTCTTGGTGTTCAACGCTGTTGGTGGTGGTACCGGTTCTGGTCTCGGATCTCTTCTTCTGGAGCGTCTCTCTGTTGATTACGGCAAGAAATCGAAGCTAGGGTTTACTGTTTACCCTTCCCCTCAGGTTTCTACATCAGTTGTTGAACCTTACAACAGCGTCCTTTCAACTCACTCCCTCCTGGAGCACACCGATGTCGCTGTGCTTCTTGATAATGAAGCCATCTATGACATTTGCAGGCGCTCCCTTGACATCGAGCGTCCTACATACACCAACCTCAACCGTCTTGTTTCTCAGGTCTGAATCTAAATCTTGAAATGTTTTTCAATTCATTTCAGTTTTTGAATTTGGATTGTGTTCAATTTTCTGAGTGTTTTGATTTTGATTGTGCAGGTGATTTCATCTCTCACTGCCTCTTTGAGGTTTGATGGAGCATTGAATGTTGATGTGACTGAGTTCCAAACCAACTTGGTTCCATACCCCAGGATCCATTTCATGCTTTCCTCATACGCCCCTGTGATCTCTGCTGAGAAGGCATACCATGAGCAACTCTCCGTTGCTGAGATCACCAACAGCGCCTTCGAGCCGTCTTCCATGATGGCCAAGTGTGACCCTCGCCATGGAAAGTACATGGCATGCTGTTTGATGTACCGTGGTGATGTTGTTCCCAAGGATGTGAATGCTGCTGTTGCCACCATCAAGACCAAGCGCACCATCCAGTTTGTTGATTGGTGCCCAACTGGGTTCAAGTGCGGTATCAACTACCAGCCACCAACTGTTGTTCCTGGTGGTGATCTTGCTAAGGTGCAGAGGGCTGTGTGCATGATCTCTAACTCCACCAGTGTTGCTGAGGTGTTCTCCAGGATTGACCACAAGTTTGATCTGATGTATGCTAAGCGTGCTTTCGTGCATTGGTATGTGGGTGAGGGTATGGAAGAGGGTGAATTCTCAGAGGCTCGTGAGGATCTTGCTGCTTTGGAGAAGGACTATGAGGAGGTGGGTGCTGAGTCCGGTGATGGAGAGGATGTTGACGGTGATGAAGACTATTAGGATATGGCTATGTCTATCAATGTGTTTGGATTTGTGCTTTTTTCTGTTTTCTGTTGGGACAAAAAATTATGTTTGTTTGCTTTATCGTGAAGTTGTGGTGTAATGTTTGTGCTGCTGATAGCACAATTGTTTAATCAACTTTTTCATTTCTGCTAGTGTTTCCATGATTTCGTTCACCCTTTACTTTTTCGGTGCTGTTTTCAAATTTTAAGTTTCATTCATGAACGTTTTATATTCAACATGACTCCCTAATTGATTTAGAAGAGCTACTTACTGCTCATAAGGGGTTAACATGACCATTGCTGGCTAAGAAGAGCAACAATTGCCCAATTATGTTTACTAATTTATCACTGAAAAATAAAATGCCGTTGGGTGTGAATTGCCTGTGTCTTGTGTAACAATCTTCACTCCGATCTAAGTTCCTTGTAGTCCTAAATATTTGTCTCAACATAGGCACTTTTTTTTTATGTAGTGCAATCTCGAGCGATATATATATGTAGAGTTGTAGATACGTTCATGCCAAAAAGTAAAACTTGTTCATAATTCAAAACAAAGTTTATAGGTCCCCTGCCCCCCTATGTTTTAGACAATTTATGATCGCGTTGGTCACTATCCTATTGTAGGTTAATGTGATAAATTTGGTAGTGATGAATTAGGCGGAGTGATGAGAGGAAAACACGGAGGAGTACATGTGAATGTGAGGGTGTTCAAATTTTTTGAAAAGGATTAAAGGATTCGCAACTTTCGTCTCATACTAATCAGTATTTTCCTTTGTCTATATGATATTTACTAATATTTCGTTTTCATTTTCACTATACTAATGTAATAGATTTTAACATGTTGACTTTATCATAAATCTACGTTGAGTTCAACAGAAATTCAAATTGATAACTAGAAATAGCAACCTAATTAGATTAATAGTAATACATAGGTTTCATGTAAGGTTTTAGAGTTCATAATATATGCCAGGCTGTTAACACAAGCCATGTTTATTTTCAGTTTGGTTTGGCTTGGTAATTAGCAGCCAAAAGACAAGAAACACATCCATGTGAAGGAGGGGACAAGTTTACAACATTATAAGGCATAATTGAGAAACCACTACTCATAATAGAAAAATTCTAAAATTTAGGAGGACATGTGCCATGTATCTGTCCAGTGTTACGGCTTGATTTCGGTTCCTTGTAGACATGACAATCATACATTCACACAAGGAATCTGAACCATTTGATCATATATGGCAGAAATAAGTTTAAGATGTTCAGCCTTGCGAATTCCTTATCTTTAGTGAATCCAAATTCGTTAGAGCTAGAGCTATAAATAAGATAAATTTGTAATTATTTTGAAACTTCCATACTTGAAAGTAATGCTTAAACTTTTGGCATCACTTTATTTTATTCAGTGAGCTCAAGGTAAAAGTTATGTCTGTTAGAGTAAAAAAATAAAAATAGCAACATAGGTATTTCAACAGCGTCCAAGCTTTTGGACGAGACGATTCTCTATCTCAATTCTCTTTTTCATGTAAGCAGCATATTTGTTAACCAGTTCTTGATCCCCAGCATGAACGGAAAGTTTGCAGCTCAGAGAAGTTTTCTCCAATTTGTCCATGTACATATCTGATATGGGTAAAAACCCTCCCTTCTTGTTGCAGAGCCATCCATGAGCAGCTCTCAATGCAGCTCCAAGAGAAGCTGAATCTGTTACAAGTTGAAGATTTTTTATTTATTTATTTAGTTGAGTCTATCTATCACCTTCAAATAAAGATATCAACAAAATCATTTGTTTTCATGAATAAGAAAAAGAAGCTGCAGGCGAATATGAATATAGTCCACTTATGATGTATGACCTACCAAGTGCTGAAATTTAACTTTTCATTAGACTAATGGGAAAAACAATGACCAAACTTTAGACGACTTAGTCATAGAAGCTCTAATATATCATGAACCAACTATCCCAAAAGCATAAGCTATTGGATAAAAAGACACATAATGATACTAACACATTCGTTTAGAAAAAGGAAAAACTATAGCTACATTGTTTCACCGAAATGTAGTATACACTTAAAACACAATAACTTCAGGTTTGAAAAGGAAAGATATTATTTCTTCATATTTCATTACAAGAATCTACAAAAGGGATAAGACAAAATTCAGAGGTATCAAATGTAACAGGGTAACATGTATGTAAGTGGGTTAAACAAACTTTGTCATCATTAATAGTGTCTCATGCTGAGATTGCCAAATTTTGCTTACCAGGTCTTTGAACTGTATATACATCACAGCCAAAAATCGAAGCTATGGAGCTAAGGATGTCATGATTTGCCGAAGCTCCACCAGTGGCTATGATTCGCTTTGGAGGAGAAGGCATGCCAAATCTTTCAGCATGAGCTCGCATTGAGAGAAATTGGCCCTCAATTAACGCCCGGACCTGTAATTTAGACTCTTGCTCAAAAGAAAGTTCTATTTTATAGGAACTACCTCAATGGATTATCATGCATTTTCTAACCTCAGATGGAGGATCAAACTCTTCAACTTCCTGTTCCTTCATTGCATCCAGTGCGCCCGAGAAATTTTCTATAGCGTAGCGGTGGAAACCAACTGGGACCATAAAAAAAACTCTTAGCAACAACATAAGCAAAGCCGATTAATATTCAGTACAAGTGATTTAGTAGTGGGCAAGTTAAACAGCCACCTGGAAGAGGAGGAAGAATTTCATGCTCCTTGTAGTAGAAACCTAACTTTCCACCTATTAACAATAAAAGCAATGTTAGATCAGAGATTGGATACATAAGAGGAGTTTTGTGAAACCTACCATTTAAAGGCTGTGTTTGCTGCAGAAATTTATTGAAAACGTCCCAAGATTTCTCTGCATAACGATTGCGCACATCTGAAATATGAAATAGGGCCAGTGTTAGAAACTGCAAGAACCATACATGCATTGTGTATGCAAACAAAGAATACATGTGCAGATAAGAATGATGGCAACAATACCTTCTCGGGTAAGGGACCCATTTTTGTATACTAACATAACCATGTAACCTTCTGCATCAACTGGATTAGGGAAGACATGTCCCTCTAATCCTGGATTTGTATCTTTAGTGATCATAAATACCTGAGAGAAAAGGCCCAATGTTTATAAGCAAATGCGAATGTGTCAACTTACATTGAAAAGGAACTTCTAAACTAATATGTAGAGCATATAATGGGATTTAATGATAAAATAGTTTGTATTCTTCCATTGACAACATCTGCAGCTACTGTCATCTCCTAGGTTAACCACTAATAAATTAGAGCAGACTAATAGAGGTAAGGCAACTTAACATTGCATATATTAAACTTACAGTGTCACTAGTGCCGAGACTGATGGCAAGATCCCCTGGAATATTTAGGGTCAATCCTGCAGATCCAAAATGATTAACTTTTTAGATGAGCAGGAAAAAATATAGATTGTATAAAGGGCTATAAAAAAGTCATTGACATGAAGATGGCAGCAACAACACAACAGGAATTAAGTTTTCGATTATCCAAAAGAATGTACAAAATTAGAGATAAATTGTGGAATATGTTAATGAAGAAATTCTGACACCTGCCACACTGTTAGGATTGTCTCCTGACCACTGAACAACCGAGCAATCCTTATTAAAGTTATACCTAAGACCAAAGAAATACACTTCAGCCATCAATCCAAGTATTATAATGTAGCTCATGCAACAGATAAATAGATAAAAAACCATAGCAGTTTTATATGGGAATTTATAGAAGATTTTCCTGTACACTCAATTTCCCATGGAGAAGATAGACCACTTCAGTTAGTAGGTAGTTGTGACGCAATTTCATATCCTTATATATAACATATGTCCAAACTTATTGCAAATAGCTACCATATAAATAACTTGCATCATATTTTACTAATCGAGTATGAGATACTTAGAAGCCTGCAATTGTTGGCAATTGTTGCAATATGGGTGACAAAATATTTGAGAAACAATGTGTTCATAATCATTTCAAATTTCAAATAGGGCAATATCTCATTGTACAATTAAACATCAAGTCCATCAGATAATATTTATTTGGCTCTCTCTTCCTAGGTTCTATGTCAGTACATTACAAATCTTGTCTGAGAAATATAAAATTCATTGGAAACTGATAAGCTTTCTTGAGTTTTCTTGTATTGCATGAGACTATGAGAGACAAAAAAAAACAAACCTCTCTACAAAATATGGAGCAATTTTCCCAGCAACAGCATATGCAGGGGCTAGGTCTCCAAGCTTTGACTCCAAACCAGGGGCAGTTGCCTGCAACAACCCTTATTAGGATTCAAATATATATTGGCTGAACAGAAACTTAGGAATAATACAAGGCACTAAACCCATAACCCCACTTGGAGGTGCATCAAAAACCAAAAACCAATTCAATAGGAGTTTAGGGAAGTAAAGAGCATTATAAACCTCAAGTGCTACTTTAGACCAAGTCTTCTTCTTTATGTCCATCAAATTCATGCCTCCACCATCAGAATGATCAATAGCAGCATAAGCCCCAATCAAAAGAGATGCCATGAATGAGCTAACAAGCGAGATCCTTTCAGTGCTATCATAAACTTCAGGCTGAGTCTCAAATATTTTCTTAATCTGGGGGCCAGTAAACCTTTCATAAGCACGCGACCCCGTGACTCGAGCAAGCTCCAATGCTCCCCCACAAGCACTCTCTATTTCCCTACACTGTTTAGTAGTGCTACAATCCATCCAAATTGGGGACTCCTTAATGGAAAAAGCACTTTCAAGCTGACCTAACAATGGCTTCTTAGCATCCAATGAAGACAAAATCTGAGAACTACCCTTCTTCCAGTAAACACTACCATGCTGCTGTCCACTCCCAGAAACAGCAGCAACCTTAGAAAAATCAAAATTTGAATTTGATAGCTTCTGAAACATGAGGTCAAGAGCTTCCACCCACATCAATGTGGGTGAAACGATTCTGCCATTGCCAGAAGGATCTCTGTACACCCCATCTTTGGTTTTGTAATGGGGCAAGTCAGAATCGAAGTGAACAAGCTCAGACGCAACAATGGTGAGGTTGGAGTTCAAAACGGTTGCCTTCAACGACCTTCAAAGGGATCAAAATTCAATCTTTTTAATAAAAATTCAAACTTTTTTTAATTTAATTGCATGAAATTGAAACTGAAAATAGCGATGCGATTGCTGAAAGATGGAAACTTACTGGGTTGAACTGTCGAATCCGAGGAAGTACGAGTCCGGAGGAAGAGAGAATTCGGCCATTGGAGAGAAACCGCTTGAGTTCAGTGCTGATGCTGAATTTTCGAAATGTGAGAGGAGATGAAGGGGTTAAAATTTTACTTGTGTTATTTATAATTATAATTTATAATCAAGTTTTAAAGCGATGATTTTGGATCGGATAAGAACAAAACAGCTAAGTATTATTTGGATAAAGATAAAAAATTGGGTTAGGTTATCTAATGATGATGAGCTCTTCTCTATCTCTAGTAAATTAGTAACAAACTTAACTAATTCATCTGGTTTCAAAATATATTCAATGGATGTTATAAAATAGATTCATAGAGCCCGTTACATAGTATTAGAGTTAGACATGATAGTATTATACTCCATAATATTAGTCTTGATTATAGCGGTGACACTTTAAAAAAAAACGGTGATAAAATGAGCTTTGACCGCAAGGTTAGCCCGTTCAGCCCACTTTTTGACGCATTAAATTGAGATTTGAACCCTTATTTATAAATTATGTTTTGTTCCGGTATGAAACCTTAGACTTGGGCTAAACAAACTGAGAGCAAGCGAAGTAAATGAAAACTAACGAAATTGCGTGAAATGATAGGTCCCCTGCCACTTGGGCGGTGCCTGTTATTTATAGCTTGAGTTTTGGTCCGAACGAACCATGGGTTGCCCGGCCCATTAAGTATACAAAATTATCAGCCCAAGTGGCTTAGGAATTGGTACGCCCATGTTAGACCACAAGCCCACAAGACACTAAGACTTAGAATAAGACGAAAGTGTCTTTAATCAGCCCACAACCTTTATAAAGTAACTAAAATGGGTGTATAAATCGTAACATTTATTTATTTGGACAAAAACAGATAACAATAATCACATCAGTCTAACTCTTCTTGTATTTCCTTTCCTTGCGTGTTGAATCAGCTGGTCAAATCCCTTTACCTGTCACTTCCTATGCCTTTACTGTGGCAAGAGTCATCATTGCTTTTACCTGCCATAATTACATCAACAAAATATCTACAAATATTTGGGAACTTGAGCCATAATGTTACTATGCGTCTTCAGAACCCACTAGCCTCATCATCAAAGCAAACATAAATATGATTAAACAATTAAATTCGCATACAAAGAGTCATATCCATCTTTGAAACGTCACAACTGCTGGACTAAATTGTCCCTTCAATTGAACTTGACCACAAATCGCATCCCTTTAAAATCAAATCTTGGACCAACGTGTCCTCTGAACCCAATCGTCAACTCTGTCCTTTAAGGGCACGCATGAAACGGCGCGTCCACTTAGCATTTAATGTCGGCATTAATTCACCCTTTCAACCCACCTTTTCACCTTTTCTTACCCCTCTATATAAAGTCCCAAACTTTCCCCTTTTCTTCACACCCTCACTTTCACATTTCTTACTCACATCATTCTCTTTAATCACTCACACCAGTAGAACCTTTCTGTTTCCCTACCGAGTCTGCTCAACATTCAACGCTTCTCTCTGCACTCATCATCAACATTCCCAGAAATCGTCCAAGCTTCCATCTTTCACAGGTAAACTTCACCCTCTTTCCTTCTCTAATGTCTGCGTTTTTAATTTTGCATTTGAACTTGAACTTTTAGCCTCTTATGAACATCTTATCCTACTAAACCCAGAAACCTAACAACAATGTGCTACATTTCCACCCAGAAATTCAATGTTCCACATTTCTACCCAGAAATTCAAACCTGATTTCCCTCTTCATCTCATATTTTGAAACTTTTCCTTTCAGGAACCTTTAAAAATGGCTACCAAACGTACTCGTAAAGAAGCTTCTGCCTCCACCACTCCACCTTCCGCTGATTCTCTATGGGTTTCCAGTAAAATCAAAAAACAATTTTCTAAAACTTGTACCCCAAAGGCTGTCATTGATTTAGTTACCAAATATAATTTTAGGAAAGATGGCCTAGATGCCCACCTGGACATAATTCCCTGCGCCCCTGATGAACCATGTTGTTTTGGGAAAACAGATGGTCAAGGGCGAAACTTCACCTACTTATTCGAAAGTTTATTCTCCGATCTAAAATACGACTTGCCATTCTTTGACTTTACCTTCTCTGTATTAACCCTTTTGAACGTTGCCCCCACTCAGCTCCATGGCAACGCCTGGGCTTACTTAAAAGCTTTTGAAGTCCTGTGTCAAACCTTACACATTATACCCACCAGCAACAAATTTTTTTACTTCTTTGAAACATGTGGATGAAATGTGAGAGGCGAATATGTCTCACTCGCCACCGCTAGGGGTTTAGGATTGTTCACCTTGTACAAAAGCCATTACAAACACTTCAAAGGCAAATTCTTCAAACTTCGCGAATCTGATGCTTGCAAAGACATATTTTACTTTGCCGATGGAAGCCCAAAATTTCCTTTCTATTGGACGAACCAATACGAGAGCGTCATCAAAATTCCCGATGATGCTCTTACCCCAGAGGAACTAGTAGATTGCAAACTTCTATCTGGCCTAGGCTTAAACCTTAAAGATTTATGGTTGCTCTCTCTAAGAATGCAGTTGATAAATACGTTGGTAAGGCATCTTAACTTATTTCGCCCCTTCCTTAAATTGTATAAGAAACCTTTCCCAAGTTCTAACTCTTGTTCACTTTTTTACAGGAACAATGGCCCGCCTAACTGAAGAAGACATCCTTCGATTCCGCCGCGAACAACAGGCTGCCCGCGAGAAAAGAAACCCCGCGAAATCTGCGGACGAACATGCCACCAGCCACTCTGGTACTGAGTCGGGCCGCCCCGCAAAGAAGAAAAAGAAGAATGAAGATCCTGCCTCTGTCAAAAGCAAAGCCTCGAACCAAACCTCGCTGGAAAAGTTCATGAGCAAAGGCGAATCTGCTTTGGCGAACAAAGGTTGTTCATCAAGCACACCACCCCTTTGCTGGAAAAACTTGCTGAAAGAATTTGAGGAATTATCCTCAGATGATGTAACTTCAATTTGGGACTCCAAGATTGATTTCAACTCCCTGGTGGAAACAAATCTGGTGTTCGAGGCGGACCGTGATAAGATGAGGAAACTAGGTTTGAAGGAAGCTTGTCAAGCCATGATGACAAAGGGCTTGGAGATTGTTGCCATCTCCAAGATGATCGACCTTGAATCCGCCGGATTCGATGGTCTTGCTTCAGCCAAGCTTGTTGAAGAGAAGGAAAAAGAAATTGGAAAGATGAAGGCTACACTCAAGTTGCTGGACAAGTCGAACAAAGCTAATGAAAAGAAAGCCGCGGATTTGGCTTTAGAGCTAGAGAAAATGAAGAAAACCTCTGACGAAAACAATGCTTCCATCCAAGCATTGAATGAGGAAAATGAAAAAATTAAGGCTGACTGCGCTCAATTGACTACTGTGCACAATCAAGTGCTTGAAGAAAATTCCCAGATGAAAACCGAAATCGCTGATTTGAAAATTTCTGTTCTAGATCAGTTTGAAGCTGGCTTTTCTAAAGCAATTACTCAAGTTACTTTCCTTAATCCTGACCTGGCGATCAACTTGGCGGGAACAGACCCTTATGCTCGCATTGTTGATGGAAAATTGATCAGCCCGGATAACGCGAATGAGGAAAGAGTTGATGAAGAAGAAGAAAAAAAGGAAGAAGGAAACAAAGAAGATGAGGAAGGAAATGCCAACAACAAGGAAGGAGGTGGCGAAACTATCTGAATGATCTAGGCTCTTAGTTTGTTAGCCCCTTTTCTTTCAATTGACAATGTAAAAGGCTACAAGCCTCTTTTGCTTTAAATTACTTAATGTTCCTTGCCTTATGTAACAAACTTTCCTTTATCATTATGAATTTCTCTTCAGTATTCACATGAGTGCCTCACATTTTAATTGTTTCGCCTAAAACCCACATATCATAATTACTTCGCCTACAATCTAAAATTTTCATAACTTCTGTAATAACACTATCCCTTACTCACCCAAACACCTATCACAATAACTAATTCTATAACTGAGCATAACTTTACTTAGTCATCCAGGTTATCATATAACTTGAAAATATAAGCATAACTTTACTTAGTTATTCAAGTTATCATATAACTTCAAAATATAACTTAACATGAATAACATTTACTAACCTTTCACCAAAATCGGTCCGCCTTCATCATTTAGTTGAGTACGTTACCCTCACATTTTACCGTACATAGTAAAATACTCTTGAGTGAATCTCTTTAAATGTTGTAAAGTTTAAACTTAATCAACTACTTTGGAATCATAAGGCCTTTGTGTACATAACTTAGTCAAATTTTTCAGTTTTGACATAGTTATTAATGGAAATCAAAGTCAAAATATTTGATTTCATTAGTATGCTCGCGTGGAGACTTGTGCTTAGTTTGGACAAGCTTAAATCCAATTTAAGGCTGTGCTTATGAATTCGTGGTCGAATGCTCTTGTTTTAAGAGACTTACTCTTTTCTCAATTGTCTGACGTCGCCCAATTGATAGACCTTAGTTGATAAGTTTCCGCTATGGGTAAAAGAAATAAGTAAAATGAGACGCCCTTGATCATTTTAAAAAGGTTATGCCTCGTTAAAAACTCTCCCGCCTGGGGTAGAGAAAAGAGTGCATACCTGTTATTCATTAACAGTTGATGCCTCGTTAAAAACTCTCCCGCTTGGGGTAGAGAAAAGAGTGCATCAAATTTAGTCTTACACAACAAACATAGTCTTAAACGGTACAACCAACAAACATAGACTTCAAGACACACAAACTGAAACAACGAAACATAGTCTTAGACAAACATAAACTGAACCAAACTGTACAACACAAAACAAACTGGACAACCACCCTGCACTTCAACTGTAATAGTAACGGAGATGCTGTGCATTCCAAGCCCTTGGGACCCTTCGCCCAGATAATTCCTCCAAATGATACGCCCCTTGACCAAGCTCTCGCAGAATCCTGTAAGGTCCTTCCCAATTTGGTGATAACTTCGAATCATCAGGTCCCTTTGCCTTTCTACGCAGCACCAAATCACCAACTTTCATTTGCCTCGGAACCACTCTGGAATTGTATTGCCTTTCCGACCTCTGTTTTACCATTGCTTGCCTCAAGCGAACTTCTGCTTGCGTTTCCTCAGCCAAATTGAGATCAACCAATCTATTCAAGTCGTTCTGCTCTTCATTATAAGTCGCCACCCTGAAAGTTACATCTTGCAATTCTGCTGGGATCATAGCATCTACCCCGTAAGTCAACTTAAAAGGTGATTCGCCAGTAGTTGATTGAGGAGTAGTATTGTACGCCCAAATTACCGTGATCAACTCTTCAGCCCACAATCCTTTAGCTTCACCTAAACGCTTCCTAATTCCATTGAGAATGACTTTATTCGCTGACTCTACTTGACCATTTGTCTGAGGGTGCTCGACTGAGGCGAAGCGCATTTCAATTCCCATTTCTGCACAAAAATTCTTCACGCTCCTGCTAGTAAACTGTGTTCCATTGTCTGAGACGATAGTTGCTGGCACGCCAAACCTGCAAACCAATTTTCTCCAATAAAACTTTCTGACTTTTTCTGCTGTTATTTTCGCCATTGATTCCGCCTCAATCCACTTAGTGGAGTAATCTACCGCAACCAAAATAAATTTGATCTGAGAACCTGCTGGAGTGAACGGTCCCAGAATATCAACTCCCCACATTGCCAATGGCCACGATGAACTCATTGAACTTAGAGTTTCAGGTGGCGCCCTATGTAAATCTGCATAAATTTGACATTTATCACACTTCTTCACATATTCCATACAGTCCCCTCGTAAAGTTGGCCAATAGAACCCTGCTCTGAGCACTTTCGCCGCCAAAGATCTGCCCCCCACATGACTTGCACACACACCTTCGTGAACTTCAAACATGATTCTTTCCGCCTCATCTTTAGAGACACATCTCAATAAAGGTACTCCAATCCCTCTTCTGTACAATTGTTCGCCCAACAATGTGTAACGACTTGCCTCGCGAACTTGATCCTTAGAAAATGTCAGCACATCAGAACCTTCTGCCTCCAAACACTTTTTGATACGCCCCATCCAATCTGAATCTGCTAAAGTCAACACCATCATTGTTTCATCCTCTTCGATACTTGGGCTGCTTAAAACCTCCTGGATGACTGACTTATTGTTCCCCGGCTTCTTGGTGCTTGCTAACTTTGACAGAATATCCGCCCTTGTATTTTCCTCCCTCGGAACATAATTGACCTGCACTGTGCCTATCTGCTTTATCAATCCTTGAGCCTTCAGAAAATACTTAGACAGCTGTGCGCCCCTCGCCTGATATTCACCCTGAATTTGCCTGGAAACTATTTGAGAATCTGTTTTAATCATTATGCTCTTGACCCCCATCTCGATCGCCAACTTCAAACCTGCAATTATAGCTTCATATTCTGCTTGATTATTACTTGCTTTGAAGTCAAACTTGAGTGACTGCTCAACTGTCACGCCTCCTGGTCCTTCTAGGATTATTTCGGCTCCACTTCCCTTGACATTGGATGAACCATCTACAGACAAACTCCATTCTCCAATTTCCATAGTTTTCTCACTGGAAGACATTTCATTGACAAAATCCACCAATACCTGTGCTTTAACCAAACCTTTCCTGTCAAAAGTGATTTCAAATTCTGACAACTCAACAGCCCAGGAAACCATTCTTCCAGCCAGATCAGGCTTTTGCAAAACTTGGCGAAGTGGCAAATCAGTTTTTACCACAATTGGAAAGCCTTGAAAATAAGGTCTTAATTTCCTGGCGGATATAATTAAAGCTAATGCAGCCTTTTCAATTTTCTGGTATCTAACCTCGGCTCCTTGAAGAGCATGACTCACAAAATATATGATCCTCATATCATCTTTATTCTCTCGCAACAAGACTGAACTAACTGCATTATCAGCTATGGAAATAAACATTGACAATGAAATACCTGGAATTGGTTTGGCTAAAATTGGTGGGCTGGACAAATGATCCTTCAAACTTTTGAACGCCCTTTCACATTCTTCAGTCCACTGAAAAGTTTTGTTTTTCCTTAAGCATTGAAAGAATGGTGCTGATTTTTCCCCAGAACACGGAAGAAACCTGGATAAAGCTGCTATCCTTCCTGTTAATTTATGCACATCTTTAACTGAGGTTGGACTCTACATATCAAGTATCGCCTTACTCTTATCAGGATTCACCTCAATTCCTCTCCTTGTGATCATGAAACCCAAAAACTTTCCACTTTGAATTCCAAACGAACATTTTTCTGGGTTAAGTCTCATGTTGTGCTTTCTTAGCTCGCCAAACGCCTCTTCGAGATCAGAACAGTGTGCCATCATTTCCTCTGACTTGACCACCATGTCGTCTACATAAATCTCCATGTTCCGCCCCACCTGCTTGTCAAACACCTTATCCATCAGCCTTTGGTATGTTGCTCCCGCATTCTTCAGCCCAAAAGGCATAGTCTGATAGCAATAGTTCGCCTGATTTGTCATAAAAGCTATCTTCTCTTCGTCTGGCTGATACATTCTTATTTGATGATATCCTGAATATGCATCCATGAGGCTAAGCATTCCGAATCCAGACGCCCTATCCACAAGCTTATCAATATTCAGTAAAGGATAAGAATCCTTAGGACAATGCTTATTCAAATCTGTATAATCTGTGCACATTCGCCACTTCCCATTAGCCTTCTTCACCATTACTACATTAGCCAACCATGTCGGATACTTAACCTCCCTGATGAATCCAGCTTCCAGTAACTTGTTAGTTTCCACCTTTACTGCCTCTGCCTTTTCTTCGCCCATCTTTGTTTTGAATTGAACAATAGGTTTCGCCCTGGGATTTAAATCCAATTTGTGACATATAAATTCCGGATCGATTCCTGGTAGATCCTTTGCACTCCATGCAAATAAATCCATATTCTCATATAACAACTTTACCAACACTACACCAAAAATAGCCTTTTACAGCGCTTAAATTTTCCCTTTTACAGCGGTTTTTGACTGTTCCGAACCGCTGTAGATCTCGCCGCTGTAAATGAGTTTACAGCGGTTCGAACCGCTGTAAAAGATTCCTTAATTACAGCGATTCCTATACTTAAACCGCTGTAAATACATACGTACAATAGCGGTTACTCCATAATAACCGCTGTACTTGAGCAATCTTTTACAGCGGTTTCCTAACACCAACCGCTGTAATTGAGTCCTCCATTTTAATTTTTTTTGGTTGCCCATGAATGGTACCTATTCAGCCAAAAGATCATCATTTACTAAACACAGCATATTGAAACTTCTGCATATCAAAACCAATATATATATAATGACTACCAGCAATATCACAAGGCAAAAGGTACTTAGCAGCTACAATATCACATAGATTACCTTGTACTTACATATTAAAATGACTAGAGTATACAATGTAAAGTAAAAAAAATAAAAAACAGAGACACGTGAGTAATTTGTCAGTGCAACAGTTCTGCAAACAATGTCTTTCTACTACAAAAGCACTACAATTTTCATGTATACACTACTACAGAAAACCTCATATGAAGTCAACTCTAACTCGACACTGTTTCAGAGCTAACATGTTTTGAAGCATAATCCAAAGGTGCACCACCATCTATAGCATCCTCCATTTTCCATATCCTAGAAGAAAATCAAAGGAATTTGACAATTTTAGCATGCAAATAGTTGTAATTCTCAACTATCTAGTACAAAGAAAGTAGCAAATATTAAAGTCCAATCCTAGCATGTAGTTCTTTTCAGCTTCCATTAAACATAACTGCAAATCATGGTTGAAGGGATTCACCAATGAAATGCAAATGAGCAACAAATTGTTTCACATATCCAATTACTAACTTACCTTCTCAAATGGCACTAGCTCAAGCTCATAATTACAGTGGAGTTAGGAGGAACCACTAGCTAACCTTCCCAACTAGTTTCACTGCAAAGATAAAAATGAGGTTGAAAAAAAAATCAGAAGTTGTGCACTATCTCCATTAACAAATGAAAAATCATCATTCAAGGTAATGAGAAATCACATTTCACAACAGCTCCCTCATTTGGACACTCAAATCCTTCCCTTTCCTCCAAAAAAGTTCATGCTTAAGTGATTTTATCTAAAACACAAGTAACCATAAAGTTTACAAAACAAATGCTTGTTCAAAACCAAGTAACTAGACATGCTGCAAAGTGTAAAGGAATTATCTTAACTAACCCTTTTCCTCCCCAAGTTAAGCTCTTGAAAAATTAACCACAAACACAACCACTATCAATATCATAACACCCAATTCATCATGTACAATTCTGCAGTTGCAGCTTCTTGATATTGGCTCGTAGCTTCGGCACCTGCAACCAAATGAATCAAAACATGACTAAATTAATATTGATACCCAATCTATATAACTGTGCTGAAATCAAACAAAATAAATTCAACAATTTTGAGATCCCAACAATAAATAAACTGTATCAGCAAAAGAGGTAGAACACTCAATGACATCCTCTCAAGAATCTTTCCCCACCAAAGCTTTGCTAGACTTTGTCCGCCCAGTGATATCAACTTCTGCAACATTTGAACAAATCTTCCAACCTTCACTGCATAGAAATCATGCAAAAAAAACCACAGTTAATTATGATGAATCTACTGATCCAGAATATTAGATGAATCATGATGTGCTCAGAATCATGAGAAGCAAAATAAACCTACATTAGACCAAACAACTAGCTAGCTAGCTCTATGAGTAACACTAAACAACTAGTTAGAAGATAGACATTGCACACTTCTAATAGATGTCTTATCTATATTTCTTAATACTCACACTCAGCCAAGTAATTATGCTGATGCAACACATAGAAAAAGAAAAGCTATCGACATTAATAATTTGGGTGTCAATTACCTGATGTAAAAATCCTCCAAAGTTACTGAAAGGTTTATATTATTTTAGATGAGCATAAACAACTAACCTGATCAAAAACTTCTTCCCCTTCTTTATTTTTCCCCTTCTTTATTTTTCTTCATAACCAGTTCTAACTCTTCAGTATAAAAATCTCCAGCTTTGGCGCTCTCTTTTCTTGTACTAGAACTTACTGTGATCACCTATTTTATCTCATCAATAATGGATCAGACCTGCTTTCATTCAAAAGCACCCAAGAGATTTAAAAATGGAGCAAAAAGATGAGAACACATACAAAAAGATTTTTTACTGAATGCACTACTAAAGACAACTATGGGACGAAAGGACGGAGATAAAAAAAAGAGCAAATTATGACCAAGCATTTCATAAATAAAATTATTAACCAGTCATGCACAACAATAAACAAAACCAATCAACGCACTTGAAATTGAAGAAACAGAGAGCAATAAATATAGTGAACAAAGTGACATGAAGACTGCATGAAAGAGAAATAACTCACCTAAAAAAATGCAGATGAGTGTCAATGGTTTTACACTTGATGATTTCAACCCTGCCATTTAAGACAAAGTTCACATTCACATAACCATTGTTTTGCTCTCAATTAGTTAAATTATGCTGAAGATATCTGTAGAAGCTAGTTTTTTTTATACCTTGAGTGAGTTACCACCAAGCAAAAGGGTGATGCAAGGAATTGTTTCATTCCTGCAAAGGAACAAGTTCAATCAGATAAATGTTAATATGACTTAGAAATTATAAAAAAAAGTGGAAACTTTAGAATAGGAACAATTTTGTTTTATGAGCAAAAGCACATACATACCCAAGTAATTGAAGAGTGTCTTGGATCACTCTTCAAAGGATAGCAATGATCTCAGGTTTCTACTCTCCTTTCTTGGATCTGCCTTATAGGGCTGACCTGCTAGCATATAAAAGTGATGTGCTCCATATCAGCAACCCAAGAATATGAGTAGGAGAACCCCTTTAACTTGCATCTCAACCAGTTCCAGGATTTCAATTTAATTAATTCAACTGACTTGTTCTTATTCACAACAACAGTAGCAGATTTAAACACAATTTCATTCAACTAACCTGTCCTTAGCATCATATAACAGGATCAGTATTTTGCGCACATCATCTTTATAGACAAATAATTGAAAAGAGAGAAGGTGAATCTTGCTACCTTCATGCTGAAAGGGGATGCAGAGTACTGGTGGAGGAGCGCCAGGCTGTTGATGACGACTAACCAGGTGGCTATTACCTGGGATTCATTCAAAACAGCTTTTCTGAACAAGTATTTTCCAGAGACTGCAAGAGATGACATGGAGAACCGTTTCCTCAGACTGAAACAAGGAAGCATGACTGTTGGGGAATATGCAGCCAAGCTGGAGAGTCTGTCGAAGTACTTTCGCTTCTTCCGAGTACAAGTTGATGAAGGGTATCTCTGCAACCGTTTCATGATTGGTTTAAGGGATGAAATTGAGGAGTCCGTCAGACCGTTGGGAGTCAGAGTCTTTCAACAGCTGGTTGAGAAGTCTCGCGAGGTTGAGGTCATGAAGAATCGTCGAGGAAACCGACAGGAAAGTGGAGGGCCGATCAGGTCTGGTCAGAAACAAGCTGGGAAGACTGAAAAGGGTAGGGCTGGTCAGAAGAAGCCTTATCAGAATGCGACTGGCAGGACATCATCTACCAAAGTCGGAGCAAAGACTCCGAGAGAAGATGTTACTTGTTTCAAGTGTAATGAGAAAGGGCACTATGCCAATGAATGTGGGAAAGAGATTACTTGCTGGAAGTGCCAGAAGACGGGGCACATCTCGACAAACTGTCCTGATGCGCCAAAAGCTGAACCTGTGTTGAACACGGCAAGGGGGAGACGTCCAGTTGCTAAGGGACGTGTCTTTGCTGTTACTGGCAAGCAAGCAGAGGGTGTTGAAGATCTTATTCAGGGTACGTGTACTATTGCTGGTATCTCCTTGATGGTTTTGTTTGATTCGGGTGCTACGCACTCGTTTATATCTGATGAGTGTGCGAAGAGAATAGGGTTGCTAACCTCAGAGTTACTTTTCGATATGGTGGTGACAACCCCTGCTGCCGATCGCTTAGTTACTCGCACGACATGCTTGAAATGTCCGTTGGTTTACGAGGATCGGAAGTTCCTTGCAAACCTTATATGTTTAGGGCTTAAAGAGCTCGATGTGATTATGGGGATGGACTGGTTGGCGCAATATCATGTTCTTTTGGATTGTGCTAACAAGGCCGTGGTATTTCCGGATTCAGGCGTTACGGATTATTTGAATTCGTACCATTTGAAGAAGGGTTCACCGGCGTCCGTGAACTCTATCATGGCGGAAGCAAGAAACGATAGTGATGTACGGAACATCTCGATAGTGCAAGACTATGTGGATGTTTTTCCGGAGGATGTGCCCGGATTGCCACCAGTACGGGAGACGGAGTTCTCCATTGACATCATGCCCGGCACGGGACCGATATCGATGGCGCCGTATCGGATGGCACCAGCGGAATTGATGGAATTGGCAAAACAGTTGGATGATCTCTCTTCAAAGGGATTTATTCGACCGAGTGTGTCTCCTTGGGGAGCGCCAGTGTTGTTGGTAAAGAAGAAGGACGGGAGGTCCAGGTTGTGTGTAGATTACCGACAACTAAACAAAGTGACAGTGAAGAATCGTTATCCGATGCCTCGGATAGACGACTTGATGGACCAACTTCGGGGAGCAGTTGTTTTCTCGAAGATTGATCTGAAATCAGGGTATCACCAGATTCGGGTAAAGGAGGCTGACATTCAGAAGACGGCATTCAGAACTCGATATGGACATTATGAATATCTCGTGATGCCATTTGGAGTTACTAATGCACCCGCAGTTTTTATGGACTACATGAACCGTGTGTTCAGGCCATTCTTGGACAAGTTCGTGGTGGTGTTCATAGACGATATTCTAATTTACTCGAAGAGTAAGGAGGAACATGAGGAGCATTTACGTCAAGTGCTAGAGGTGTTGCGGAAGAAGGAACTCTATGCTAATGGAGGAAAGTGTGAGTTCTGGATGGAGGAAGTGAAGTTCCTTGGTCATGTCATATCTAGCAAAGGTGTGGCAGTGGACCCCAGCAAAATTGAATCAGTTTTGGCATGGGAACAACCGAAGACAGCAAGTGATATCAGAAGTTTTGTTGGGCTTGCTGGCTACTATCGGCGTTTCGTGAAGGATTACGCTAAGTTGACTTCACCGTTGACTCAGTTGACAAAGAAGGATCAACCGTTTGCGTGGACGGAGAAGTGTGAGGCTAGCTTCCAAGAACTGAAGAAGCGGTTGACCACCGCACCTATACTAGCTTTGCCAAAGGAGGGAGAACCATACGACGTTTACTGTGATGCGTCGCATAATGGTTTGGGTTGTGTGATGATGCAAGAGAAGAGGGTGATTGCTTATGCTTCGCGACAGTTGAAAGTCCATGAGAAGAATTACCCTACGCATGATTTGGAGTTGGCTGCTATAGTGTATGCTCTCAAGATCTGGAGACATTACTTGTATGGAAGTACGTTCACGATCTATAATGATCACAAGAGTTTGAAGTACTTGTTTGATCAGAAGGATCTGAACATGAGGCAGAGACGGTGGATGGAGTTTCTGCAAGACTATGAGTTCTCATTGCAGTATCATCCGGGAAAGACCAATGCCGTAGCTGATGCTCTGAGTCGAAAGGCTATACATGTGTCCTCGTTGATGGTCAAGGAGTTAGAATTGTTGGAGGCTTTCCGTGATCTGAGTTTGAATGTTGAACTCGCACCAGGGAAGCTGAGCTTTGGAATGGTGACGGTGTCTAGTGGACTCTTGGATGAGATAAAGTCGAAACAAGAGACCGATGAGGGGTTGATTGAGTGGCGCAAGCTTGTGGCACAAGGAAAAGCGTCTGAGTTCGCTATTGGGAACGACAATATTCTGCGTTGTAAGGGACGAGTTTGTGTACCCAATGATGCAGTAATGAGGAAGCTGATCTTGGATGAAGGTCACAAAAGCAGATTGAGTATTCATCCGGGGATGAATAAGATGTATCAGGACTTGAAACTTCATTTCTGGTGGCCTGGGATGAAGAAACAAGTAGCTGAGTATGTGTCGACATGTTTGACGTGTCAGAAGGCGAAGGTGGAACATCAGAAACCAGCAGGAAAGCTGCAGTCATTGGATGTCCCGGAGTGGAAATGGGATAGCATTTCCATGGACTTCGTGACGGCGTTGCCGCTTACACGGAGGAAGTTCGATGCAATTTGGGTTGTAGTTGATCGATTGACGAAGACTGCTCACTTCGTGCCAATCAATCTGAACTACAAGGTAGAGAGGTTGGCGGAGATATACATTGCTGAGATTGTACGCTTGCACGGTGTGCCATCTAGCATTGTGTCGGACAGAGACCCGAGGTTTACCTCGCGTTTCTGGGAAGCTTTGCAGCGGGCTTTGGGAACCAGGTTGAAATTGAGTTCCGCTTATCATCCACAGACGGATGGGCAAACCGAGAGGACCATCCAATCCTTGGAGGATTTGCTAAGATCTTGTGTGCTGGATCACAAAGGCAGCTGGGATGAGATGTTGCCATTGATCGAGTTCACTTACAACAACAGCTTTCATGCAAGCATAGGGATGGCCCCTTATGAAGCGTTGTATGGTCGGAGGTGCCGTACACCCTTGTGCTGGCATCAAGATGGGGAGAACTTGATTGTTGGACCTGAATTAGTTCAGAAAACCACAGAAGAGGTGAAGCGAATCCAAGAGAAGATGAGGGTTTCGCAGAGTCGTCAGAAAAGTTATGCTGACAATCGCAGGAAGGAGTTGGAGTTTCAAGCTGGAGATCATGTCTTCTTGCGGGTTACCCCGATGACAGGTGTCGGAAGGGCTATCAAGTCAAAGAAGCTTACTCCAAAGTTTATCGGACCGTACCAGATTACGGAGCGTGTTGGACCCGTGGCGTATAGGATTGCCTTACCGCCGTTCCTATCCAACATACATGATGTGCTGCATGTGTCGCAACTTCGGAGGTATATGGCTGATAATTCTCATGTGATTGAACCTGATGATATTCAGCTGAAGGATGATCTAACGATGGAAATGCCGCCCATCAAGATCGTCGACAAAAGCACCAAACGCTTGAGGAACAAGGAAGTATCCTTAGTGAAGGTTGTATGGAATCAAGCTACGGGCGATGCGACTTGGGAATTAGAGGATAAAATGCGGAAATCACATCCCGAGTTGTTTGTAGACCCTTAAGTTTCGAGGTCGAAACTATTTTAAGGGGGGGAGTATTGTAAGACCCGGGGATTTATTTATGTTTTGTATTATTGAAGAATAATATAAAGTACGATGTTTTATTTTCAGTAAGGAGAAAATACTGATTAATTGTTACTATAACGCTTGTATAGTAATTTATTACGTAATTAATTATTACGTAAAGCGCGAGTAGTCGATATGCATGCATGCACATGCATAATTTTGGGTAGTGCATAAAATATGCAAAAAGGGAATTTTCGAGACTCATATCTATTATATTGGAGGAGGAGTTTTATTTATTTATTAAATAAATATAAAGTGTTATGGGAATTTATTTAAATCGGATTTTTATTTTGAATTAACTTATTTTGAGAAGATAGGATTTGAAAATTGGAGATATACCTTTTTTATGTTGGCCGAAAATTTGGTTTAAAAAGGGCAAAGATATTGGAGATATTTTATAATGAAATAAATGCTTTGGGTCATCTTTATTTTAAAAAAAAAAATAAATTCAGATTTTATTTAAACTAATATGGAAGGTTTTTAATTTTTGAAAATTGGTTAAGGAGAGAGAGAGTGGCCGAAAACTCTAGTTGCTAGGGTTTAGGGCTTTATTTTGAAATTTAAACCAATTTTCCTTGACTTGAGGGTTTAATTGAAGAGAAAATCAGAAAAATATCCTAACTACCAAGATGAGGGGGGCGGCCAAGGCATCTTGGAGGGGATCTTGGGATATTTTGATTTTTCTTGGTGATTAAGTAATTAATTTGAATTAAAGTTTATTAAAATTATATTTTTAACCCTGGGCTTGGGCTGAAAATAAGGGTTTTATTGTATTTTCACCTCCACACCCTCCACTATAAATAGGAGTCTCTAGTGAAGGGAAAATCACAACTCAGAGCTCTCCAAATTTTTGTGAGTCTCTATCTCTCCCTCTCCAGAGTTCTTCTTGACCTCTATAGGAAATAATTCCTATAGTAACTAAGTTCTGCTTCCTTCGGGAAGTAGTGAACTCAAGTATTTTTCTTCTTGTTTACAAGAAGAAGATGTAATATTGTTTGGTTTTAGGGGATGGGGTTCGAATATTTGAAGGGGGGAAATGATGCTCCTTTTTCCTTCAAATTCTAACCCTAGTTTGTTGGTCCGTGCAGGTTCGCGCACGGAAAGGTTAGATCGAACGTACTCGATCTCGCGTGGAAAGCGTAGCCAAGGTGAGGGCACTTCCGTCTAGAGAAGTCTTACTGCTTTCCTGCATGTGAAGTTGTATGCGAGTGTGGTTGATAACATGCTTAGTATTAGTATTCAATATTATGCTAAGTGATGATATGATGTATGATTTATTACTAAGTTAATATGATAAATTCTTAGTATGCTATAGAACTAGTTAGTTGATGTATGCTAGTTCGAGTATGCCTTATTTGCTAAGTGAAATTATGCATGATGTTATTTAATTTCAATAACATGAGATAAAATGCCTGTCTATTTACTTGAAGTAGTAACATGAGACTAGGATTTTATGATGTTTACTCGCATGCAAGTAAATTATGATTAGTGGAACATAGGTCTGGTTAGGACTATGAACCATGAGAACAGTGGTTCCGTTAGAGACAAAACAGATAACTTGCACGCGAGGGTGAATGCGGTTTGAACCGTGATGTTATGACTTGTGGGTGTCTGACCCATGGTGTGCTGTGGACGTTCCAAGGAACGCCATGATGTTGTGAGCTTTGCTCATGGTGTTGTTCGTCTGCTGGACGAATGGTGTTGGATCCAAGGTGAAAGGTGGTTGTGTGAAAAGTGAGGACGCATAGACTAACTGAAACTTAGGCTATGTGATTAACCTTTTAGTTATGTTCTGTTGATTAATGATGATATTATATTGTCTATGACATGCTAGAGACTAGAGATATTTGAGAGTCAGAAGTTGACCCTCTCTATTTGCTATTTGTTGTTTGGGCGCTTAACGCCAACAGATGGTGATCCGGAAGGAGCTAGTGGATCAGGACTGGGAGATTTATCTCCATAGTTTTGATGAGGACACGGCCTGGGGTGTCGACTACCGCCAGGAGAAGAACGTGTACGTCGGCTGCGCGACCATCTTCAAAAGAGACCAAGCTGGGCAGATTGTTGAGACTCAGCCTATCAGAGGGAAGATTCGGTTTCCTCACGCACCCTTCCGTTTTGGACTCCCCTTGGGGATGGATTTTCTCAGCGGTTCGGAGTCGGACCCTAGTGAGGGGCCAGGCTACGAGTCAGGCGAGGGGAGCGAGCCTTCAGTGACTTCCGAGTACCGGAATCCGACAGAGGGACTTTTGGTGCCGAAGGAGGAGCCGGTGAGCCCCATTGCACCACCCGAGCAAGAGCTGAATCAGGGACTCATGGATCCCGTACCATTAGGGTTTGGGTGGAGCTTGGAGGCATTGAGGCAGTGGAACCTGGACATGAAAGTTGAGCTTCCGAAGCCAGGAGAGGAGACGCCGGAGCCTTCCAACATGTGGGCCAGAGAAGATGCAGACTGCAACGAGTGGCCTTGATTGGGTTGAGAGCGCTGTTTTATTTTTGGAGCTTTTATTTTACTTTGAAGTACTTGTAGTTGATTTTCAAATGTAAACAATTTTGTCAGATTACTAGGGTGGTTTTGTTTACACACATGGGTGTGGCCACCGTACATTATTTCAGTTATTGGATTTATATCAATCGTTCGTTTTCCTTACTCGCACGTTTGTTTATTTGATTTATATTTAACGCTGAGAACTTTCGTAATAATTGGATCTTTGTCATTTAATGAAGATTAATAAATGAACGGCGAAAATTCTTTGTGAAAATCATGATTTTTTTGGTTTTTCGTGACGTCCGAGAAATCGGGGCGTTACAACCAAAAACTTAATAGCAAATGTCTCCGCATTTTTCCCTTCTCCAAAGACAGTCTTCAGCTCCACATACCCTCGAACAAATACTTTTTCTCCAGAAAAGCCCACCAAAGAACCAGCATAAGGTAACAAATCAGATTCATTTAGCCCCAACTTTTCAAAAGCATCACCATAAATCAAATCCGCCGAGCTTCCTTGATCCAGAAGTACCCTCTCAATTTCGTAATCAGCAATTCTCAGCATTACAACAATTGGATCGTCTTCATGAGGTTAGACTCCCTCAAAATCTCGCACAGTAAAAGTTATATCGGGTTGATTGGTTGCCCAAGTTCCCCAATCGTTAGAATAAACAGCATTAATGGAATGGACGTACCTCTTACGAGCTGAGTTAGTCATTCCTCAACCGCGGAATCCACCAAAAATGGAATGAATCCGCCCCTTCACTTTCCCTTCGGATTGTCTGTTTTGTCCTTCACTCTCAATCTCTTTTCCGTCTTCGGTTCGCCTTGTTGAAGTTCCTGCTTCATCTGAATTGCTTCGCCCTTCAAGCTGTTTCATACACCCAGCCTTTACCAATTTATCGATCTCCTTCTTCAAAGTAAAACAATCATCAGTATTATGTCCCGAGATCCTATGATATTCACACCACTTCTTCTTATCCACATAACCCGTTGACGGCTTTGGCTGCCGAGGAAAACAGATGACGTTCGCCTCCAAACACGTGTGTAAAGCTTCAGTCAAATTAACCGCCAACGGCACTGCACGATCATTTTGATTCCTGGTCCACGTCATTGAATGTCCTGGCCCACGCATCCCATACAGCTGAGCACGATTTTTGAAATTAGAACGGTTATCAAAACGACCGTCATAACGGTTGCGATTGTTATACCCTGCGTTGCCACGTTCGGTCCATCCCTTCGAATATTGATCTGCAACCGCTCCCTTCTTCGCCTCAAACTGCTGCTTCTGCCCTGTAACCGCTGCATTCGGGCGGTTGTTCTTGATCTGATCGCTCTGCTCCTCCCTGATGTATCCTTGTACCCTTTCGCGTAAATGCGCCATTGTCTCCACAGGTTTTCTACTCAAGTTACTGTTCAAACCACCCGGCTTCAAGCCCAATTCAAAAGCTGCAATGCAAATTTCCGGCATTTTATCCTCCAAATGAACAGATAATTGATTGAAACGCCCCATATAAGACTGCAAAGTCTCATTTGGTCCTTGACGAACATTGAATAATGTCGCCGGAGTTACTTTTTGTGCACGACTGGTAGAAAACTGAGACAAGAATTTTGTAGATAATTCCGTGAAATTGACAATTGACCTTGACGGTAGAGTCGTAAACCAAACCATCGCCGACTTCTTAAAAGTTGATGGTAACATTTTGCACTTCAACGCGTCTGATGCGCCTACAATGACCATTTTCGTGTTGAAATACACTAAATGGTCCTTTGGATCTGAATCGCCATAGTAAGAATCAAGCTTTAACGTCTTCAAATTGTCTGGGACGGCGGTATTCGCTATTTCTTCTGTGAAAGGTTTAAAGTCCACCACCGTCTCAGCCATTCTTCGATCGCCCTCTCGTAAACCCTGAGTCTGATTGAGATCAGTAAGTTGATTTTGTAACTGTTGATTATGTTGACGAAGTTCATTGAGATCGTCCATGATCCGCTGAAGAGCATCGGGAGGAACATCATTTTGTTGAACATGATTCCTCTCTCCGTTCGCCCCGAATCGAGTCACCATCGCGGTGAAAATCGAAGCCTAGGAAAGTATCCTTCGGCCCCACAGTGGGTGCCAATGTTCCGGTATGAAACCTTAGACTTGGGCTAAACAAACTGAGAGCAAGCGAAGTAAATGAAAACTAACGAAATTGCGTGAAATGATAGGCCCCCCTGCCGCTTGGGCGGTGCCTGTTATTTATAGCTTGGGTTTTGGTCCGAACGAACCATGGGTTGCCCGGCCCATTAAGTATACAAAATTATCAGCCCAAGTGGCTTAGGAATTGGTACGCCCATGTTAGACCATGTTTCGTCTAAAACTTTCATTATTCCATGATATTATTGTTTATAAATTGGTGTCCGATGATTATTGATTGAAGCATTATCTGGATAAAGATAAAAAAAGTTGGGTTATCCAATGATAGATGAGCTCTCCTCTAACTCTTAAATTGGTAACCAACTTAACTAACTCATCTAATTGCAATTCGTATCATGAAACCCATTGGATGTTATACAATAGATTCCTTGATATGTTATCTAGTTTGTATTTTTTCAAAAGGCTTACAAATATTTGACGTATTATAGTTTGTAACATGAATCAAATTAGATATATGAAGAAGAAGAAAAAAAGGTATTCAAAATTCTATTCCTAATGTGTCATTTGTCCTCAACACCCTAATTTGGAAATTAAAGTCGTGGGACCTAGATTCTCCCACACTAGGATTAAGCCCGTTATCCCGTGCGATGCACGGGTAATATTCGACGGAATTGGCTGCTGATTATAATAATTTATAATTTAGTATTTTATTACATGTTTAGTACTTGATATATGTGGGGTAATCAAATGTTTAATTTACTATGACAATATGATTATATAATGCGGGCGAATATTGGATGGTTTTATTATCTATCGTTTAATGTGCACGTTAACTATATATTTCCCTTTGTGGATCTACTATTTTGGGGAATGAGTAATGTGGAATTCCACCATTAGATTATATAAAGAGGAACAATCAAAATTATAGTAAATGTATAGGTCAAATGTTTACCAATTTAAATACTACAACATATTAGTGAAAGGAATAAAGGTTATGAAACAAACTAATTGTTATAAATCTTTTGAAAAACTTCCTTGAAGACAATGTTCTTAGTAACATCTTGTTGGCTAGTGTCTTCATTGCATATTAAAATCTTAAGGCCAGCTCTACTTTGAACTCTGGAAATAGCAACATACAATTGCCCATGAGAAAAAACTGCCTTCGGTAAATATACACCCACTTGAGATAATGATTGTCCCTGACTTTTATTTATAGTCATTGCAAAAGAAACAATTAAAGGAAATTGTCTCCTTTGGAACTTAATTGGCATGCTTTCATCAGACGGCATCAAATTCATCCTAGAGATGTATGCAACTTTCCCAATATGTGTGCCAGAGAGAACTATAGCACCGATTACATTTTCACCAAGGTAGTCAACAATAAGCCTTGTACCATTGCATAAACCAGTTGAAATGTCTAGATTTCGCATAAGCATTACAGGTGCACCTTTTTTAAGAACCAACTTGTGATCAGGAATGCCAGAACTTCTAATACCATTTAAAAATTCCGTGGTTAACCAATCAGCTTCTATTCCAATTTCTTCATTGACTTTCCATACTGAATCAGAGCTAAGATAAGTTGTTTCGTTTCCAGGAAATAATGATAATGCATATTGATTGATTGAATCAACAGCATCCAAAGTTGGCGCAAGTATTGCTTTATCAGAATAGTATTTGACACAACCAACATTTTGAAGAATTTCAGGGTAAATGACATACACAATGTCTGCAATAGGGTTTGAGGATTGTTGGATTAGCAAATCAGCAGGAATTCGAACATCAGACTCACCGTCATTATAATCACCCAATTTACCATCACCAACATCCAAAACCCACTTTGCGAAATCTTTAATTTCATCATGATTCGGAGAGCATCTATTGGTCATCAATCTCATATTCTCAGTTAAAGTCAACACCTTGCAATACTGCCATAATCGGGAGGAGTTAATTGTTGACATAACTATCTCTGCTCGCCTACCTTTAGGAATGACAGGTAAAATTTGTCTAAAATCACCTCCTAAAACAACAACCTTTCCCCCAAATGGTTGTGCACCATTAGAGGTGAACCTCATTATGTCCTTCAAAGTCCTATCTAAAGCCTCAAATGCGAACCGACTAACCATTGGTGCCTCATCCCAAATTATTAAGCTAGCAAGTTGTAACAATTCAGCTTTAGGACTTCCTAGTGCTATCCCACAACATGAATCCTCATTCAACGAAAGGGGAATAGAAAACAATGAATGTGCTGTTCGACCACCTGGTAGTAACAAAGCAGCAATGCCACTTGATGCAACATTCAATATAATCTTTTTCTCAGATCGTAGTTTGTATGTCAAAGTCTTCCACAAAAATGTTTTCCCTGTTCCACCATAGCCATATACAAAGAAAAAACGACCATTATCTGAAGTGATAGCAGCCATAATTTCATTATATATTTTTGATTGTCCATCATTCAACTTGAGAAAGCATTCTTCATGCAAGCGAGTCATCTCTATAGGATCAAAATTGAGCTCATTGAGTAACAACACATTTCCATACTCAGTCAGTGTGTTAGCTTCAACTCGAGGCATCCCAGGAAAATCCTTGAGCGATTTACTATTCACCATTAAGATTTTCTCAATCTCCATTAAACATAGATCCTTAAGACGATGTTCTTCAATAACCAAATCTATCAATAATTTGATTAAGGCAATAATTAAATATCTTCTAAATAAGTAAATATGATTTCAATGAATATAGATACAAACATCTAAAAAAAATGATATGTTTTAAATCTATTTTTGAAAACTAAATAATTGTAATGAAAGAAATGTGTACCTGGTTTGTTATGAGTCTTGCGCATGTTATACTGAATATCATCAGCAAGTTCGTGCCATGTTTTATTCCATACATTAAGCGGATTACTCAATGTGTTGCCCAATAAGAATGTAACAAATAGGTTTCTGACATAAAAACCTGATGAAATCTTGGCTACATTGTGCATAGCATCGATGAATTCACGATCATCTTTTAACAAACCCATTGCGTCACATGCATCTCGAAAAGTCTCATAAGTGCGATTTTTATGTGTTTTCAAATCATCAAAGCTCATGCATCCACGTTGGAAATTCAACAAAAGTCGCAGATAATACAATTCACCACATCCCGGGGCAACAAAGTTCATCCGACCAATCGAAAAGCCTTGTTGCCTTGGCTTCCATTCTTTCTTTTTTTCATCATATACAAATGCAGCTGGAAATTCCGAATATGTCAAGCGTCTACCTTCATCATATTTGGCATTTGCAACCATCCAAGCAGTGAACATGCTATTTTTCAACTTGTTTTTGTCAAACACATTCTTAATAGATTATTGTTCCTTGAATAGGATGACTTGTTTCTTAGGCATGTGATAAATTAGTTTCTTCACAGGTGGCCACTTCAAATGAATTTCAAATCCGTATAATCTCCATAGAGCTTCACATGGTGAAAGATATCTGCAATCATAATATTGTTTAATCTCATCCACTTCTTCAAGTTGATCCTTCTTTGCTTGTGGCACACTCATTGACATTGTGACCCTATCAACTCCCTTATTAATGTATTTAAATAAATATTTGATGGAGTTCGATTTATTGCAATATTCAATATTGATATGTGCACGATATTTCATCAACAACTTTGGATTGTAAGGAACAACATATCTATTATCCAAAGGGACGCCCTTCCTCAGAGTGATTACACCAGTATTTCTTCTTCTATATATTGGATAACCATCACTATCAAACGATGTTGACTGGACAAATTTTTTGGGGAAATATTTGGAGCAATGACCATTCTTCATGCAAGGAGAATCTTTGTTACTAAACCCACATGGACCATGAACCATATAGTTGGATACACACTCAAACAATTGTGGGAAACGTTCGGGATCCGGCAACTCAGCACAAATAACAGAATCAATCATATTAGGAGTACGTAACTTGTTTTCCATGCTAAGCCACAATAAAATATGAGCATGAGGCAATCCTCTTTTTTGAAACTCAATAGTATATGTGCCTACAATTAATACCATATTTGTGGTAGGTAAATGACACAAAATGTGTACTTTGATAAAATAATTTTGGAGAATATAAATGAAATTTAAAATATTTACCGTATTATTATATAAAGTTGACATAAAACATACCTGCAATAGCCTTGCCAAAGAAATCACCATTCTTTAAATCAATAATTAATGCATTTAACTTCATATGAAAGACACGGCAAGCTAGATCTGGTCGATCTGAAGCAGTCAAGCCTAATGCAGAAACATGTCGATCAATTTCTGGCCATTTGGGATTGCAAGTCATTGTCAAAAATAGGTCAGGATAACCATATGTGTTGGAAATAGCCATGGCATCTTGACAATTGTTGAACATGTAGCGCTTGCCACCCTTAAAAGAAGCTGGAAGATATACTCTTGATCCAATGGTTGATGAACATGTATCACCACGGCTCATTGCTTCCTCAATTCCTTCTAGAAAATGTCTTCTTATACTTGATTGGTTGTTCCGGTAATAATACAATCTTTGAGACTCAATCATTGAATAACAGTCAACCACAAATTGTTGAAACAAACGTCTAGATAGAAAGATTCGCTTGCACTCAAATTTCCTTTCAAAAAGCCGAAAAACAACCCACTCACGCAGTGAAATATGATCACGCCTAGGGTCTGTATTAACATTATGAAGATTTGCAAAGTCAATATCCTCAGAGAAACCTTTTTCCCCATGTGGGAAAAGTATCGGGTATTGAAGAGGAAGGAACGAAGAATGGTTCTCATAAATCCTTTGAAACTGGCCATGCTTAGTACGAAGAATAATATCACGCCCACAATCAGAACTGTCAAAATCACCAACAATTAAGACTGCAACTTCATCAACACTTGGAAGATTGTATGTCTTTGGATCAAGAGAACAACTCCTAAATAATCTCAAAGCAACATTCTCAGCCTCACCTCGTTCAACATAATCACGCACCCTTCTAAATAATCTAGCTAAACGATTATATTGATCAACCATTTTTATCAACTCAGCAACCAGGGTAGGATCAAGGCTATTATTTCCATTGCTGCTATTCATAGCAAACATAACAAAAAAGTATATAACTATGTAGACATGTAAGAATGATAAAAACGAATGAAGAAAAAAAAATGCAATACCTGAATGGTTTTAATCTGTTCTCAACTTCATTCTTGGTGTCATATATATATAATTGCACAAACTTGGGGGACTGCCCTTCGTCTGACAGTAAACTTCCTATACGATGGTAATTCTGACCACTGATAATGAATTGAGGAGGACCATGACCATCATTAATATTGGTGACAATTTTACCTCCAATTGAGGTAAATGCAAACATACTATTGTAAGATCGAATATTATCAAGAAAATTTCGACTTCTGGGATCATTATTTGTAAGCAGGTTAAGCAACAATTCAGGCGGGTCTTTCAAGTAAGGAATTGCTATTTTTCCTTTCGAACAACACATAGAGAAATCCGGTTCAAGTGGTGATTTACTCTTTTCAGCTCGTTCTTCAGCCCATAGTGTTGCTCCACAAAACTTACATATTGTATTCATTCCCCCAGATCAACATATGCTATGTCATAAAAAAAAATAGTTAATATCAAGTGCATTGATAATTGTTGGTACATTAAAGCAAACATAACTCACTTTGTTTCTCAATTTCAACAAAATTGAATCTGGTGTCAAATTCCTTCGAAGCAACGATGATAGATGAAAGGTGGTTATTGGAACCTAATTAAATGAAATTAAGGGAAATCAATAAAAATGGGTTAAAATAAACAATCAATAAAAATACATATTTTATTTATTTATTTTTTGTTGAAAATGTAAAATGAGTTAAATAACCAAGATCTAGGTGGCAGTATATTTTTTAAAAAATTACTAATAACAAAAGTTTCATATGTACTCATCGGAGTTTTTGAAAGATATAGTTAAGTACCTGTATTTAAATGTATATCGATTTGAGATGAATTATATGATGAGCCTTCGCCTGAAATAGTCCATGCTGACACTGGGAAAAAATTATACCGGGAGTTATTAGAATTGATTAGAGCAAATTTGTACTTTACTTATATAAGTTGATTTAAATCAAATAATCTAATAAACTTTAAAACTCACTCCTACTCGTCCTCTGTTTTTTTGGTCGTTGTTGATTAGGTTTTCTTGGAGCACAACCACGTTTATACTTCTTCTTATTATTTCCTAACATATTTGAATATTTCAAAAATTGAGTCAGTGTAGATTACAAAAAATCATATGATAAAATAAGATAATGATGAATACCTGTTGCACTTTCAGCTTTATCCTTTGATGATAACTGAATTTGATTAGAGATATCTGTATTTTAGAAAAACAAAAACAATAATTTGTAATCAATTGATTATGATTTTTGGTGTCAGATAAAATCGAATAACTGATAGGTTTGATAATTTTATGAACTATTAGGAGTATAAAAGTATGTCAATAAACTGATTTCGTAATTAAAAAATATAGTCTATGCATATAATATAGGTTTTCATAAACTAAACAACTTCATTATCAATTATTTCATAGTCACGAGTTCAAAAAAAATTTCATAGTCATTGACATCATAACTAAAAATTGAATATAAATGGTAAAGATATTCAACTACCCTTTTTTTAAGTCGATATAAAACTACCTTCTTTTCTTTAAGAAGATATAATACTACCTTAATAAAGGTGATTTTGGTTTATGGTAAAGGATTTCATATATTGATTTGAGTATAATTGTTGAGAAACCAAAGTTACACATAAAAAAATCAAAATTCATGTTTATAACCTTTTAAGATAGATCATGTAAAAAAAAACAAAAGATAGACCATTTTCTGACCTTATTTCACTGTTGACGTGTATTAATACCAACTTTAGTATATATCCTATTATTCCATATTGCAACAAAATACAGAAAATCAATCAATAAATTCATATTTAAAGTTTGAATGAACAGTATTGGTACCTTGAAGAGGAAGAGCCATTTATGTTGTGCTGGTAGTAAGGAGTTTGTGAGTAGAAGTTATGAAATTATGAACTGCTTGAGAGTTGGATTCCAACCCTTATATAGATGATAATCTATTAGTATATGAAGAGATTTAAAAGCTTTAAAAGAAAAAGAAAATGCTAATAAAAGAATCGATTGGTGGACGAAACATGGGCTTAGAGTGAATAAAGAAGTATAGTAGATAGGCATTAAATGAGATCAAATGATTAGCAAAGAAATTGACATTGGCTGCCCAACACATTGTGTGTCCACCACTCTAGCATGAAAGGTGGCAATCCAAAAAAAAACTCCACCGTCAAAGCATGCATACTGAGCACCAATAAGCCAATGACAATATGCATGGTACTAATAATATAGTAATATAATAATACATTTGAATTGGAAACTGATCTAAGAATTAGAGTAAAAAGTGGTGAACCAATTGAATCAACTAATAAGCATTAAATGCACTCACATCATGCCATTAAATCCAACTACCTCATTGTCATTCAACTCATATCATGTGATAGAATAAGATTAAGGAAAGGAGAAGCAATAGATTGAGAAAGAATGAGAACTGTCATTTTATCAACCAGTGGTACATGAACAGTCTAAGAAGTCATGTGTGCATAGTCAAATCCTTTAATGAAAAGAAGGATTGGAGCTTGTTCTCACATTTTGACTGATTGAAGAATTGGAGATTTGTTGAACGAATGATTAAAAGGATGAAGAAAACATGGTATAATTTGAAAGAACATTCATGTGATTGAAATTATAAAGGGATAAGTATAGCTCAAGCAATGGCTGTATGATAGTTGCAGTGAATTGATATGATTTAAGCAACACTCAAACTGATTAGAAATGCTTAACAATACAAAAGAAGAAATGAAATAAGGGATTTATATCTGTTTAAAATCAAGCAATTGTTGTAACAGAATTTCTACCAACAGAGGAGCACAATTCCTGTTCCATATAATTGTTAAACAATCTCTAAAGTTTCAAATTAATCTTGAAACATTAGAGGTCACCCATATTAACTCATTCGAAACATAGATTACAGTCTTTAACCATGAATGCTTACATAGGGTGGAAACCATATAATTGACAACAAACAATTAATTAGGAATCCAGCATAGTCATTCAAACAACAACAAAGATGACAGTCAACTAAATATGGAAAAAGTCCACAACAGAAAAGTACATACTAATGAGATAGTGCTTATAAAATTTGAGAGCATTAAACAGATTACATCGTAAAGACTTGAACCATGTAGCTATCGGAATCAGATAGTTCCCACAACTCAATCCTATGAACTTGACCAGAATTTCGAAGGCGTCTAAACTCACTCCTATAGAAGTCACACCAACCAGCAGCCAAATAACCTACCCTCCCGCGACTTCCAGATGAACCTTCAATTGAATTACATGCAACACGCCATGTAATGTGCCACTGTGCATTGTTGCCATCAGGGAGAATAACAGTTATGACAGGAGGCAAATTAGGAAAAAAAGTTTGTTGGACACGGCTTGAAATTGTCTACAGAAATTAAGTAAAAATAATTAATATTGGCAAAAGTAAAAAATAAAAGACTAAAATGATTAAAGATATTAAACAAACCATTGTTTGATGTCCAAGTATATGTGCATCTGTGATATTAGCTTCCCAGATCTTTTCCATCCATGGAGCTTGATCAAGTTCGTCATCAGACTCATCATCACTGGATAAATCAATAGCATTATTGTCTTGAACACCAACAACATTAGGATTCAGTGGAGGTCCTAGTTCTGGGGCAATGTTGTATGAGACCTCCCGACCCACGGGGTCGTAAATGTGGATGCAAAATGTTGAGTAACGACGATATATGAAATGAATGAAAACAGTTATTTCAATATGGTGTATTGCACGTAGGGCCGTAAATCCAGCACCAAGCCTGAAGTCGCCTAAATTGTAGTAGTATGAAAAGTTGAAGGTGTTACCAATAGGGTCTCGAATCTGGACAACATCGTTGATTTCATGTCCAACAGAATCATGAAATCGTCTTGGCACAATGACATATGTCTGTAAATTGTACAAAAATTCAAATAAAATGCAAGTAATTTCTGAAATGCTAAACTTATGTGTATAATTGAGGAACTTTAACAAAAGTTTAGGGTAATACCATCAGAGGATTAAGTGGTCGCACAAAAATCCTGGGATTGGAATGAGGAGACCTTAGACGAAGAGCATACATCGTCGTCGCAAGTTAATAGTTTAGTGAACACCTGAAAAGGTAAATTATGGCAGTATAGAAAGATGTAAATTAAGAAGTCATAGATTAAAAAAATCTGGCAAATAATGAATTCAGTTTAATAACTAACTGGAAAAAATTAGAGATAACAATCATTTTACTGTGAGAACATCTAATGGATATTAGTAGATTACAAAAAATCATAATATTTAAAAGAGATCATTTCAGATACAAAAGTGATTTCACATAAACAAAAACACTAATCAAGTGCGAATAGATCTCCTTAAATCTCAACATATGAAAATTAAATTCATAATATTTGACTGAAAAAGTTTATCATCTCTAAAATCAGGGAACATGAACATAATTTGAAAGAGATAATTTCAGATACAAAAGTGATTTCACATAAACAACAACACTAATAAAGTGCGAATAGATCTCCTTAAATCTCAACATATCAAATTGAATTCAATAATATTTGACTGAAAAAGTTCATCATCTCTAAAACCTGTTAAAGCACAGAACTGTATCAAATTAAAACGAAAAGGGTACATAAATCAAATAAATTGTCAAGCAAACATGTTACATGTAGGTTTATACAGAAATTGACAACATCTTTTGAATGATATAGAATTTAAAGACAAAAAACTAAGCATGCATCAGTGTGTTTTCCTTAGATATAATTAGAGAGGCAAAGGGAATAAGAGCACAATGACCAGCATGCATGTCAAGGAATTGTTTGATTAGTATGAAAAATGTATGAGAAAGTAGAAAGAAATTGGACAATGATATTTCTTTAGAATGTATTGAGAGCTACATACCTGGTTAGATTGGGAATTAGAAGCAAATCGTGTTTGAGAGAGATAGAGAGCGTTCTTAGATTTCTGCACAAGACTTTTAATAAGACACATAATGTATAACCTTTAAAAGCAGAAGATAAAACGTTGTTGCCATCTGATTGGGAAGTATTGAACGCGTGTTGGATAACGGGATTTGAAAAGGTGAGAAGTTTTTTACTTTTTATCTTATAATCCTATACAAAAATTATGATATAAAAACAATATCAACAATATTTAACAGTTTTGATTTTGTTACTTTAGAAAAAATATTCTTGTTATTGATTTCCAGTAATTTAAATTCAGAAGTATATCTAAGTTTGTTGTTTTGATAAATAAAAAACCTACAAATACGAAATTGATATATTTAATAACTGAAATTTTTTTAAACGTCATTGGAAGAAAAATATAAGTGTTGGTTAATCCGCAAGTGTACGGAATTCACCCGGTTTTAAATTATCGAACCACAGGGAATTGGTGTGGCAATTCAGTTTAAGATTCGAGTTCACGGTTGGAAAACAAATAAAATTCAGTTTTAAGGGTTGATTGTTCAATTGATTGAGTGACAAACTTAAGAAATGTAAGTGTGTGATAACAATGGTGATCTTGCCTTGGGTTCTTGCTTAACTAAATCAGTTTTAAATTAACCTATTCTTCCCACAAAAATTCTGAGTCTCTCCTTGATGTTATAGCCTATGTAATCATCTATCAATGCCTTGTATAGACAATCCTCTAAAGTCAAAAGATAGGCTCAATTCCTTGACAACCTAAACATTTGCTAAAGGCACTAAGCATGCAATTCAGGCCAACAAACCCCAACCCCTACTCTATTCCTAGTAGCAAGCATAGAAGAGGTAATCCCATATCATGTCCCTAATCTATAACAAATTTCCATTATATTATAGAAAAGCATAAAGCTAGCTCATGATCTAACTTGAAACATAAAGCATAGATATGGAATTCAAGGGTTTACTCAGAAGATTCATGTGAAGAAAAAGGAAATAAGATTAAAACATCAAGAGTCTTACAAGGAACCCAAAGCAAAAAGGTGTTTAGCCAAGCATGGCTATAGAATCCATACAAGAAGATAAAGATGAAACCTGAAACATAGGGCTTAGAGAAAGCTCCTCAAGCTCCAGAACTCAAACCCTCTCTTCTAACTTATGAAAATATGATAAAATGACAAAAGGTTCCAAGAGAAATGTCTAAAAACCAATTTATAGCCAAAACAGTCGAGTCTGGGCGCTCAGGCGCCAATTTAGAGCGCCTGAGCGCCAATTCCAGCCCAAAAACATGCTCTCTGGAGGTGTTTGGCGCCTAGGCGCCAATTCCAAGCGCCTAGGCGCCAATTCCAAAAGCTACAGGAAAATTGCACTAGCGCCTAGGCGCCAATTCCCAGCGCCTAGGCGCTCAAGCTTCGCTGGAACAGACTTTTCAGCTCCTTGTAACTCCTCTTCAAGCCTCTTTAAGCCCTCCTTCAAATCCAAGCTTCTTGGCCTTCCTCATCCATTAGTTTCAGACCTGGTAACTTAGGCACAAAGTAAAAGAGATATCTAGAAGCTTCAAAGAGTTAATTAGCAAGGGGAACCTTCAATTAAAATAGAAAAGATATGCAAGTCCTCTAGCTAATCAAAATGCACGAAAGGTCCTTATAAAACTACAAAAATACAAAAACAAAATAAAAACACAAAGAAAGATAAAAATGCATGATAATGCATGAAACACTGCATGAGACTCAACAAAAAGACTCGAAACAAACTAGGAAATGACCCTAAAAACACTACTAAACTAGGGTCATCACACCACTATACTCAACGACAGCTCGCCCTCGAGCGTAAAAAACACTCGCTTGCCCTCAAGCGCAAGAAATGCTCCCAAAACAAGTGCTCAACAAGGAATACTTAACACAAAACCGGGGGAAAGAGAAACTACAGCTGGTTTCAAGAGAAAGATCCAACAACCTACTTCATGCTTCCGAAAACAAAGAAGATTGAAGAGTCCATCCATGAGAAGCATATAGATCTAAAATCCTAGGACGAGATATATATTTAGTGCACTGAGCACACAAGCAAGTTCTTAGGTTCTGAATATCATTCACTCAAGAGCAGCAGAGATCAAGCATGCATAAATTCAAAGAGACTTCAAAAAGGGTTGTAATGTTGGCTTGGTAAAGTACAAGGTGGTTGGTTCCTAAGGAAAGCTAAGGCTACAAAGCACATTGAGTGTGGTCCAACTAAGTAAACAAGGAGCTTCAACATCAAACATCATTAGCACATGTCTCTTGACCCATTTTTCAAGTTTCTTTTCTCTTTTTTTTTTGCACTCCAACTTTGATTAGGAGTTTTTTTCTCTTTTTTTTCTTTTACTTTGGGCAAGAGACAATTCCAATATTATTTCAGCTCCATAACATTGTAAGGACCAACACTTCCCAAGTTCCAACCTATCCTTCATCCCATCCATGTGGCTAACAAAGGAAATCTTCAATAAGGCTCAAGTGGGACAACTAGGGACAAATGTACAAGTTAACAAACTCTGAAGCTCAAACAAAACCTAAAAGTCTCAAGAATAAGGCAAGTATCACAAGCATTCTATGAGTGAAATCAACACAGAACCAAGAAGTGCAAGTGAGTCAGGATCCTCTAGGGAAATTTTATAGTGAAGGGTCAAGAATGGACCCTTAATGGACTCACATCAACTCCATTCTCAAGAAACAATCGGAAGACCGAAGTCTCCTCCTCTCTTCCCCAAAGCATGCAATCACTCATCCCCAAGAGACAACACAAGTATTCACAAAAACATTTTCAAAAACAGAACAAGTTAGAGAGCAAAACTTGCGGGCAACAACATGTGAGTATAGGGAAGTAAAAACCCAAAAACGACTATAACAAAACAATGCATGAATAAAAGAAAAATAAAAGCTACAAAAGAAAAATATGCAAAAATGCATGAGCTAAACTAAGGGAAAGAGTCGACCTCCTTTACCAATTACCATGGAGGCCTTAGACACACCTCCTACTCCAAAATTCAGGCTCTCATTCCCTGCAAAATGCAACAAACAAACAAGCGAAATAAAACAAGACTTGGGTTGTCTCCCAAGAAGCCCTAAGTTATAGTCCTAGGTGGACTCTCCTTCCTTTGGGGTTAGGAAGGAAATTCCTTACCATCAAGCTTCCTCCCACATGTGAAAGGTAGAAACCTCGCACAAAAACTTTGGAACAATTCCACCCAAGAGAGGGTATCATCTAAACCATCGTACCAAATCCTTGCTCCCCCCTTCAAGGAGTGAGGGAAGAGCTTAATCTTGAGCTCATCACTAGTCACACCTTCCATCTTTCCAAGGTGACTCGCTTCAATGAATCGGGCCATGTGGTCTTTGAAACTCTCATCTTTAGACCCCCCATACTTGTTTTTACTAACAAGCTTGATGAGAGCTTGGCTAAGCTCAACATCTTTTTCACTTACCTTGGGGGTCTCCTTTGAAGACCTGGACAAGCTTTGAATCATATCACTAACAAAACCATCATTAAGGTTAGCTTGCAAATTAGGATTGAAAACTGAAAATCTTACCTTGTCCTTACCAACTCGGAGAATGAGCTGACCCTTATCAACATCAATCTTAGCCCTAGCAGTGGCTAAAAAGGGTCGGCCTAGAATAAGAGGAATCTTTGCATCTTCCTCCATGTCCAGCACCACAAAATCAACGGGGAATACATACTTATCAACCTTAACCATCACATCTTCAATGATCCCATAAGGTGTCTTTAGGGATCGGTCCGCCATTTGTAAGGAGAGCATAGTTGGGGTAACCTCACCTAAGTTCAGCCTCCTAAACATGCTAAGCGGCATCAAGTTGATGCTCGCTCCTAAGTCACACAATGCATCCACTTTCGACAACCCCTCAATCTCCACCGGAATAGTAAAGCTTCCGGGATCTCTCCTCTTCCTAGGTATCTTCCTTTGCAAGATTGCACTACACTCCTCAGTCAACATGACCGTCTCATCAACCTCACTCAACTTCCTCTTTTTACTTAGGATATCCCTCATGAACTTAGCATAGATTGGCATTTGCTCCAAGGCTTCAGAAAAAGGTATATTGATGTGGAGTTTCTTAAAAACCTCCACAAACTTAGAAAACTGTTTATCCAGATTTTTCTTAACCAAAGCCTTGGGAAATGGAATCTTGCTAAGCTCAGGAGTAGGATCATTCAACACTTTATTTTTAATAGGAACACTCACTTCCTCCTCCACTATCTTCTCACTTTTTCCTCCCTCTGTTTTCTTTTCTAACTCTCTTAACACTCTACCACTTCTAGTAGTAACAACAACAAAATTTTCTTGTTCGGGATTGGGGAAAGTATCAGAAGGAAATTTACCTTGAGGTATCTCGGCCATTTGCTTGGCCAGCTGACCAAGTTGGTTCTCCAAGTTCTTGATAGCCGCCTCTTGGTTCTTATGGTTGTTGTTCATGCGGTTGATGCAACTCTCCAATAGCTCCTCTAAACTCCTCTTGCAATTCACCTTTCCAACAACTTGTGTTTGGACAAGAGGCTCATGATTTGAGGATGGAACTATGCTTCCTTGAGCTATAGCTTTGGCTTCATTGCTCTCAGCATTGACAGCACACAAGTTACTAACATGAGGTCCACCATAAGACTTGCACTCCACACAAGTCATTCTTGCACCAACAGCCTTGGTCTCCTTAATATGCATTCGAATCTCCGCCACTTGTTCGGTGAGTTGCTTGTTGGAGGCCAAGAGCTTGTCATAAGCTTCCACTTCAAACTTACTCCTTCGGGTTTGGCGATCATTTTCAGAGTTCATGGCTCTCGCTGCCATCTTTTCTATTAAGTCATACCCCGCTTGTGGGGGAAGAGCATCGAACTCCCCATTTGAAGCCGCATCTAGGCCAAACCTCCAAGAGTATTGTAGACCATCATAAAATGTTGCAACCAATTCAGCTTGGGTGAGATTGTGTTGAGGACATTTCCTCAATAGCTTCTTGAAGCGCTCCCAAGCTTCATAGAGATTTTCCTCAGTGGTTTGCACAAAATTCATGATGTCTTTTTTCAATTTCCTCAAAAGGGCTCTCGGGAAGAACCTTGTTGTGAACTTTTCCGCTAAGTCTTCCCAAGTAGTGAAGCTCCCTTGAGGTTGAGAATTCAGCCATTCCTCCGCTGCATCCTTCAAAGAGAATGGAAACAAGCTCAACCGGATTGCATCGGATGGAACATTGTTCACACGGTAAGTGTTGCAATTCCGGATGAACCTCTCCATGTGAGCATGTGGATCTTCCAAAGTACCTCCACCATATTGGTTTTGGCTAACCAAGTTGATGAATGCCGGTCTCAACTTAAAGTTTCCCACTCCCTCGGGAAAGACAATGCTCCCGGGATAGTCATAACTCATGGTAGCCGAATTGAGTTCCCGAAGAGACCGGTTGGCATTCTCAACTTCTTGTTCTCGTAACCGGAGGGTGATCCCCTCTTGGATCCGTGCCTCTATGTGGGCTTGCATCTCCTCCTCTGTCATAAAGCCACCCATGACCTGAAATTTGTGGCACTCAAACAGAGAAAGGTTAGTAGCACCGATTCTAGGCAAAGTTCAAAACAGAAAATAAAACCACAAACCAAAAACTTAAACCAAAAACCACAAACAATTCCCCGGCAATGGCGCCAAAAACTTGTTGGTTAATCCGCAAGTGTACGGAATTCACCCGGTTTTAAATTATCGAACCACAGGGAATTGGTGTGGCAATTCAGTTTAAGATTCAAGTTCACGGTTGGAAAGCAAATAAAATTCAGTTTTAAGGGTTGATTGTTCAATTGATTGAGTGACAAACTTAAGAAATGTAAGTGTGTGATAACAATGGTGATCTTGCCTTGGGTTCTTGCTTAACTAAATCAGTTTTAAATTAACCTATTCTTCCCACAAAAATTCTGAGTCTCTCCTTGATGTTATAGCCTATGTAATCATCTATCAATGCCTTGTATAGACAATCCTCTAAAGTCAAAAGATAGGCTCAATTCCTTGACAACCTAAACATTTGCTAAAGGCACTAAGCATGCAATTCAGGCCAACAAACCCCAACCCCTACTCTATTCCTAGTAGCAAGCATAGAAGAGGTAATCCCATATCATGTCCCTAATCTATAACAAATTTCCATTATATTATAGAAAAGCATAAAGCTAGCTCATGATCTAACTTGAAACATAAAGCATAGATATGGAATTCAAGGGTTTACTCAGAAGATTCATGTGAAGAAAAAGGAAATAAGATTAAAACATCAAGAGTCTTACAAGGAACCCAAAGCAAAAAGGTGTTTAGCCAAGCATGGCTATAGAATCCATACAAGAAGATAAAGATGAAACCTGAAACATAGGGCTTATAGAAAGCTCCTCAAGCTCCAGAACTCAAACCCTCTCTTCTAACTTATGAAAATATGATAAAATGACAAAATGTTCCAAGAGAAATGTCTAAAAACCAATTTATAGCCAAAACAGTCGAGTCTGGGCGCTCAGGCGCCAATTTAGAGCGCCTGAGCGCCAATTCCAGCCCAAAAACATGCTCTCTGGAGGTGTCTGGCGCCTAGGCGCCAATTCCAAGCGCCTAGGCGCCAATTCCAAAAGCTACAGGAAAATTGCACTAGCGCCTAGGCGCCAATTCCCAGCGCCTAGGCGCTCAAGCTTCGCTGGAACAGACTTTTCAGCTCCTTGTAACTCCTCTTCAAGCCTCTTTAAGCCCTCCTTCAAATCCAAGCTTCTTGGCCTTCCTCATCCATTAGTTTCAGACCTGGTAACTTAGGCACAAAGTAAAAGAGATATCTAGAAGCTTCAAAGAGTTAATTAGCAAGGGGAACCTTCAATTAAAATAGAAAAGATATGCAAGTCCTCTAGCTAATCAAAATGCACGAAAGGTCCTTATAAAACTACAAAAATACAAAAACAAAATAAAAACACAAAGAAAGATAAAAATGCATGATAATGCATGAAACACTGCATGAGACTCAACAAAAAGACTCGAAACAAACTAGGAAATGACCCTAAAAACACTACTAAACTAGGGTCATCAATAAGCAAAACTTTTTTTTTGAAAAGAATATAAGCAAAACTCAATTATAATTTGATTGGATTTTGTCAAAAAGCAATTTAATATTTGTTCCTAATACGATTAAAAAATATCTCACATATTTTGAAAAATATCATTATGTAATGTCATCAAGATATAATGTAATAATGTAAATTTCATTTTCTTTTAATTAGTAAAAGAATATATGAATATTGAAAAAGAAAAAACGTTGGGGCATATTATTATGAAATAATAAAGTAGAACTGGAAAATTTGGTCAAATCTTATTCACTAAAATGAAAGGGGGTGAAATCTTATTCACCATAATCAAATGAAAGATATAAATAAATTGATTACTTTTTCAATGTTCTAACATATAAGACATTAATACATATATTTTTTTATCTTAAAAAAAACAAAATAAAAGCAAACCTAGGTAGAAATTTATATAATGGGAAGAAAAATCATGTTCTGTCTCCAAGCCCAAAAATTTATATATTAATGAAATTATAAAAGATAGGAAAGAGATGTCCATTATGTATAACTTTGAATATATGGCAACAATGAATAAACTATTTCTCAACTTTGAGATAAGAAAACAACCTCATGCACATGACGTGCTAAAGAGAACATATACATAGTTACAAAGAGATGAGAACAAATAGAAACAGAAAGGAAAAAAGAGAGGAAAGAAACAGAAATAGCAAAAGCAGGGGAAAGACAAAGGTGGTGAGCCAGTTTTGCAAGTAGACTCAAAAAAAAGACAACCAATGAGAACTATGAGTACCACAAGTCTTTGCAAAACATATATTTGGAGACAAAAAAATAGAAAGATTTACTATAAAGCATAAAATACTGTCAGGGAATGAAATTAGATGAGAATTACAAATATATAATAATAGGTTCTTCATTATATAGATTGAACAACAATTAAACATAGTACAACAACAAACAACATACAGGGACTCTTCCTAGTCTAAGTGATACACATGTTACTAAACAAAAAAACATGGTCCAATGTCAGCACATAATATTGGGAGTCCACATTTTAGACTAATGAGAGTCCTAGTAAATAAAACAACATGACATAATATGAAAATACTAAACATATAAGGAGACTAATATCTCATTCTAAACACATAAAGTAGAATAACATCTCAGGTGGAGAGGTCAACAACTTCCCAAACATCCACATCTTCAATTTTCTGAGTAGAAGAAACCTCAACATCTTCTATCCCCTTGGTTAAATCAATAACCTCTTTGGAAGTAACTTCATCATCCTCATTCATCTTGGTCAAATCAATAACATAAACTGAGTCAGTCATCATTGCCACTTGAGTGGGGGAAATTTCAAATTCTTCTTTTGACTCTGTTAGATCAATTACTTCACCAGATTTTTCCTTCCATTTAATATCATTAGCAGTTATATTCCCTTCAGCAATATTAGTTGCAGAAAATTGACAACCTGCAGTATCCTTGAATACAACTCCATTAGCAGCCTTATTGATATTCTGTTTGGCAGTTTTAACACCAGAGAAATCAGTTTCATCATTCATTCCATACTTTTGTTTGAAACTTGTTTCCATGATAGATTCAACAGCATCAATATCCTCAGATATTTCAGAAACAAAAGGCTCAAATTCTGCTTCAAGCTTCCTCTTCAAGGAGTGATGGATAATAGTAGTTTTGGAGCTTTGATCAACAACTACAGATGAATTGTTATCCACATTAAACTTGCCAGCACGACCACGCCTATACTTCAGATTTCTAACATGCTTTTCTTCAACTTTTGTACTGACTTGAATATCCTCTAAGTGTGTGAATGGCGGAGCAAATTTGTCCTAATGGATTAACAGAGGTAGATTAAGTAAAAAAAGAATACTGGATTGTGAAATTATATTGTTCACCTCAGATAACTATGCATTCAAAACTGGAACAGTTCAAAATTGGAATAGAAAATATATTACTTATTGATGAATGAAGGATTTATTTATACCTTCAAGGGTGTGGTGAACATATTTTGAGAAGTAAAACTGTGAATGATCTCAGAATCACCACAAATGCTCAGGACCTCATAAATTTCTTGACACTTGTATGTTATACCAAATCCAGCACGAATCTTAAACAATAAGTCCTTGCCTACTACTTTATCTTCAAGTTCAGCAGGGTACTCAGCAGACAGTTCAGGCTGATACAAAAATAGTTATAATTTCAAGTTAGAAATTATGAGACCTACAAACATGAAATAAATTAATTGGTGCAGGATACAATGATGGAAAAAAAAATCAGTAACCTTCTTTGGATTCATGAGTTCTTGACAAGGTATGTTGATAAGTTGCATTGCTGCATGATCTTTGAGTAAGAAGACAGTACTATCAAGACCATCTGAGACTTTTACCTTGAAAGAGTACCTATTCAAATAAACACATGATATAGTTCAGAGAAATAGAATAAAACTTACTACTAAAACTTACTAATAATTCTTGTAAATAAAGTCCCCTCAAATAGCCTAATTTCATAATCAAGCATGAGGTATTAGTACTTAAGTGAAGATGACAACAAATAACTAACCTGTGCATAAATTTCTCAATTCGGCGAAAGCAACGATTACATCTATAGACACCATCACCAAGTTCAAGTTCAGTGAAACAACGACATGCTGGATAAAACCATTGCCGATCTTTGACCAAACTAAGAATGGAAGCATGAACAATAAATATACCCTTCTGCAATAGATATTAATCAGTTAGTACAGATCAAATGCTATAAAAATAGAAAACAGTGTATTAACAGGTATTGACCTCTTTCTTTAACAGAAGTTCAGGGACTGTTCTCTTGGGGTGCAAGTCAAGCATCTCAGCATGAATATTCATATTCTTTTCAACATTAAAGATGTACTCAACAGGTAAGTTGAAGTTAAGACCATCAAATCTGTTAAACATGAACTTGTTACATATTAAAACTGAAACTAATGAAGTAACCTAATATTAGTCACACAAGAAAACTACTTTTGTTAAACTGATACATACATATGATGCATTTAAAAATTACCTCTCAGCAAGAACCCAATCTTCTTCAAATCTGTGGTTGATGAGGATCTTAGTGACATAAGGAACAACATGTATATAAATGACACCTACACATGGTTTAAAGATTGTGAGAATTCAGACTGATAAGAAAGTCGAATAGGATAAAGTTTTAAGAAAGCTTCACCATTAGTCTTCCTGATTTCAACAAAACGAAGTGCAACAACAGGCCTTCTAACCCAATCAGCACATAGATACTCAGACATCATATCAACAACATCACCAACCAAGTAACATTTTTTCATTCCACTACACAAACAATTAATGAAGTTATGAGTTTTCAGAATGCAGTATAACACAGAAATATGTATTAACTTATAAGTTTGTTAGACAACAAAGAATAAGTACCTTTTATCCAAAAGTTGGATATCCATAGACTTATAAACCCTGTTATCCTTAATTAGAAGTTTTTCAGAAGAGGCAGCAGTCAACATGCCAATGACATCTTTATGCATCAAATACCATAATAAAAAAGAAAGACTCGAGTTAGTATTGATACCATAAGTAAGAGTACTGAGAACAAATAGAACCTTGTGAATGACATTCAAGTCTTACCAACTAAATATCCAAATGTGTTGCCATAGTAATTGATATCAGCCATATTGAAGAATTCCCATCCATTGCAAGGAATGTTGTGATCCACAGCAGGAACAATTTTGGTGCATGAGTGAAGAAAAAGCTTGAACTCAGTGTTTGTGTAGCGCTTTATCCCAATGTTGTCAATAATCCTAAAAAACGATATTTGGTATACACCACCTTCAACAATCTTGGGGATAATACGGTGTGACTTACAAATAGAAGCTTCAAATTTCATACCCTGGAAACATTTGCAAGTCAAAAAGATAAATAATCAGTGTGGGACTAAAAAGGAGTTTAGCATACCATTGTTGTGTTCTGAATAAACAGAGGTGATGAAGAAAGCTCAATGAATAATGTGAACATGAAATCAACCTGTGTATCAATGAGAACCATGTCCATTGCTGAAGAAGACAAAGGAAGCATATGCTAAGGAACATTCCACAATGCAATAACACGTGCTCTCAGCTTCCATGGGTGATCCTTCTTTGAAATGTCACGAAAATTATCATAGTCTAACAAAGCAGATTGATTCATGGGGACTGAATAGGAGTAAAAAGATTGAAGAAGAAGAGACGATTAGAGAAAAAGGATGTGGAGGGTGATAGTGTAAGGAACAGGTTAAGACTTGCTTATATAGACTAATGAAAAAGATATTATAAACATGAAGAACTTTAGAGTACACTATGGCCATCACTTAAGTACATAAAAGTTTATGAAATTCTGGATGGACATGACAAACCAATGTAAACAAAAGCGTAAAATCAGAAAAAGGTTTTAGTGGACAGACAATTTAAAGAAATCAAATGATGACATAACAAAGATTTGTCAAAATAATTAACAACTCCCTGTTAGTCCCCATGAAAAGCAAATCAGTTTATTTATCAACAAAAAAAAAGCAAATCAGTTTGTTTCAGACTTTTGATTTGATTTGAAATAAACTGATTTTGATCTGTTAGTCTAGTTGAACAAAAGTTACCTAACAATTTCAGAAGCAGTATTATAAGGGAAGTGCTCATTCGAAAGTACATATAAGTGAATTTTAGAGATGATAGAATAAAAAAGGTAAATAATAATAGGATCATGTGAAAACACTAAAAAATTAAACAATCATAACATGCTAACAAAATTATTCAGTAATTAGATAGAGTAACAAATAAACCTCTTTATAGCAAGAAAATATTGAAATCCTTATCCTTAAAATACTAAATCTAAAACCTATTTCGAAATAAATTCCTTGTAAAATAATATACTATAATTTGTTAAAATACTATATTGAACTTATAAGGTGCGGTTAAGTGGTAAAAAAATTATCTCATGAGGTTAAACTTATCTTTTTGATGTAACCCAAAGTAAAAGTAAACTAATAAACATTGAACATTTTATTATCTGATAAAAGTAAATTTGAAATATAAAAGGGTGTTGGACACTTTTAAAAGTACAATCATGATTATCTAATTCAAAAGTGTGTCATACCAACTCTAAATGATATGTCACAGACATATCTTATCCAAAAGAAAAGGTTTGCTTAAGTCTCTACTTACAAATCAATCACTTATTCTAACCAAAAAAAATCAATCACTTATTGAACATTTCTAAGATTTCAACTAATTTGAAGACTGAATGGTGGTACTGTTTGGAAAACATAGTACGTCAAGTAATTGGAGTGAATACTTTGTTATTAAGAATGAACTATGTATGATGGTATTCGTGAGTATAAAACTGAATTATAATTAGAAAAAGTAATAACTATGTACACACAACCAACGAAATGATACACCAATTACCATTTCATATGAACTACATGACGGAAATAATCTTTCAATTTAATATTGTCATAGAATAGGCACAGCAAGAAGGAAAACAATTGGCAAGGCATGAAAATATGTCAGTTACAAAATGGTTTAAGTGTTTAACAAAGGATTCAGTGTATTAAGTGACAGCACAATCCTTGTCATACGTAAGGGAGTGCTGATGTGAGTGATAGATAATTGTATCATGGGAACTAATAAGAGATAACTGAAATTAGAAATCAACATCCGGCTACATTATGGTACAATAAGAAGTTTGCACCACTGTATTGTACCCTCTATGTTTATGTCAAAAATGATTTTTGGTTTATCTGGGCTAATGAAAAATGTTGAATTGTAACATACAAAATTGATTATATTGTGTATAGTGAATTGAATTCTTAAAATAATAAAACATGCAGATTTAATAAGGAAGAGAAAGTAAACGATTCAACCATTGTTTTTTTTAAAACTAATCATTCTTTATACTAATAATGACATGTTATTTTAAATATCTTCTACTTCACTAATTAGTTTTGTAATGTGGTGTTTAATTTTGTACCTCATAAGTGAAAGAAAACACAAAATCTTCAATGTGACCTTGAACTCTGATGATATCAATTTCTGTTTTGGTGAGGAATATTAGATTTCTTTGTAAACTACGTTGAAAATATCCTTTTGACTTTTCAAAATTGGTAGTCTTTTTTCTTGCTAGGTTTTATTAAGAAGTTTTATCCTAATAATGTTTTAATGAAGTTTGTTTCGTCAAATCTATTTTGAAGAAGGTATTAGGTGGGGTAATTTTTTCATTTTGGGGTCCTTCACATTGTACATGTTAGTTATTAATTTGTCTCTTTTATCTTTTTCTTTTTCTTTGTATTGGGTTGAAATACCCCTTGTACTTCTATTGAATATAATTCTTATTACCTATAAAAAAATAAATCAATTTTAAGGAAATTAACATTCTTAAGTTATTGCATCAGGTTTGCATACTGATCATGAAACTCATGATCATGAAAAATGCGAGTATTGTATGAGAATCTATCAAAGTGTGTGTGAAGTGTATATATTCAATGCCTTTCAATTCATGAGTATCAAGTATCAATTCAAATCCACACTTAAACAAAAATTTCCTTGGCATGAGTTCTGACTTGAGTCTAGAACAAATATTATTTTGTTGACATAACAAATAACTGGAAATCTAAATAACTGAAAACCAACAAATGGTGTGGAAACAGGATTTTAAGTAAGAAAAATAAATGTGTAAGGAGGAAGGAAAGTAAAATTTGGATTTTAGTGTACAAAGTATATTTTTTTTTTGGTCTTCAAGCCCATGAAACAACAATCACCGCATGGCAGAAGAGGAGGCATTGAAAACCAGCAGGTTTTCCCTTTAAGATTGGAATGTAGACATGTAACACACTAATAAGAGATTAACAAAATTTACTTGATAATTAATGCACTAAAACACAACTAAATACAAAAAATCATTAGGTAATAAATAAACAACTATTTACCAAAGTTAACGTTTGCAAATAATATTTGAATCATGAAAAAAAGATGTTTCAGTTAAACTTATCTAAATTCAAATTTTAATCTTTAAAAATTTCATACATAAAACATCATAGTGGAAAAACAAAACTATATAACCAACATAATAAATTAAAACGTAAGTGCATCACATAAAAGTTGAACTGCCATTAAGAATTCAAATGAGACTTCAAACAAACATACGGGTTCTAGTAAAGAGATGTCTTCAACATTACAAATTATAAACTCCAGAATGCCAAACAGTAGACACATAGATACCCAAACAAAACAATGTTTGATACAGTCTGGTGGAAAATCCTAGTAAAAACAGATAGTCTAAGGACTTCATAATAGTACTAAATACAAAATACATTTAGATAGACATTAAGTCACAACCACAATATCTGATACATTTCTTCAACAATAGGTAGATAAAAGGAATCACTTTTCAGTCTTCACATTGACCAACTTCCTCTTTCTTGCAGGCCTGGTCAAGGTTCGACCATCACTTTCAGAGTTGGCAATGCTTAAACCATCAGTTTCAGGGTTGAAATTGCTTAAACCATCATTCTCAGAGTTGCCAGCAACTGAACAAATTGATGCACCTTCAAATGGGGAAAGGTCATCAAGAGATACACTGGTTTCAGCAACCGCAGATGTTTCGCTAGAACAACCAACTGATTTCTCACTGAAAAGAGATTCTTTGTCCTCAGATGAAGATATTGTAGCAAATGGGTCAGTAAGAAGCTGAGCACAAAAAAAAGGAAAACATAGTTAGTGTAGTTAAATGGGCAAATAAAAAACTGCAGTTAGAAAATAGGTTTGAGTGAAGAACATACCTTAGTTGGAGTTTGAATCTTTGTTTTGTCCTTGAAAAGTTCAATTATTGCCAAGTCATCACAGATCTTTTTAACCTTGTATGAATCATCATACTTCATCCCATGATCACTTGACTTTTCAACTTTGAAGAGAACTTCCTTCCCAATGATTGACTTCATAACATCAGGGTATTCTTCATCAGCAGATTTACCCTACATGGTATTTATTGAAAATAAGTAAGAATATACAACCAAGCAATTTAGAACAACATATAAAACCTTCTGATTTACTAATTTACTAATTCACTAATAATGTAATGATGATAATCATCTAATAAGATTAGAAGTTGTGAAGACTTAACATGAAAGAGGAGCATAAAAAAGAATAGCAACCTTTGAGCATAAAACTATCTCTCTGCAGCTCTTCTTTAAAATATGCTGACAATCAGTGTCAAACAGCACAAACGTGGCAACCTCATCTCCATCATAAACCTCCACCTTGAGACGAAATTTGCACAATGATGAATAAAATGACATGAGAACTATGGCTGAAATTAACAATAAGAATAAGAAAGTAAAATCCAGGAAATAATATAGGACTGCATTATGGAAATAGAAAAACCTAGGAGTAACATCTAGAACAGCAGTGGAGCAAGCAGAACAATAAAACATCCCATCCTCAATAGTCACAGCTCTGCGGCAGCGGCAAGATGAGTACCACCACTTCTCCCCATCAACCAATTGACTAAAAGTTGCTAAGACTACAAACAAACCCTCCTACATCGAAAATACATTGAATATAAACAAAGAAACAAAATGAATAAACCTCAAAATCAAAGTAAAAAGGGCTCATCAGTTCAAAATTTCAAATAATACCTCATCTGTGTCATGTAGCTCCAAAATAGTCTTCCTAGGATACATTGTAATGAACTCCTCATGGGGAGGAATATTGTGGAATCCACCACCAATATGACCAATAGGAATCTGAGCATCAATACCATGCAAGGCCAACCTTGTAAATAAATGGAAAACTTAAATTAGCTCACAACTACATACACACAACTATAACATACTGAAACTGAATTTTATGATGAGGGGACAGTGAGATTACCCATCACGAAATACAGCAACCTCTGGAATTTTAGCATTCCACAATAGCTTTGTAGCTTGCATAACATTCTGGATAACAACTTCTCCTACAATTATTGATACAAACTTAATCAGTATAAAATACACAAAATTTTGAATTGAATTTGAATTGTAATGAATAGAAAAAGTACAAAGTTGTGAGGACAGTAAATATAAGTAAAAAAAACCTTTGTAAGTCTTGATCTTAGCAAACTGAACAACAATAACTGCAAGACCAACACCATCAACAGCAAGAAAAGCTTTAACAATATCAACATACTCTCCAAACACAGACATCTTAATCTTTCCCCTGACAAAATATTTAAAAAGAAACAACATAAATCATCCCAATAACTACTATTATGACTATTAGTTACATAGAATGTTAAATATGCCATACTTGTCATCAGTTATTTCCAACTCAATCCTTCTAGTCACATTTCCAGACTTAGTATATTGTTGCTCAGTAGAAACTGTTGTAACCAATCCAATAATATCTACACAGAAATATCAAATGAAAACATCAACCAAACACTCCTATCCAACACTTCCAAAAATATGATTAAATAACCTAAAAACAAATCTATAAATGTAAATGCTAATTTGACTACACAAACAGACAGTCAAACAAACAACAACAACACTGACCTATCAAGAAGTCAGATTCTCCCATAGTCATCTGAATTTCAGAAGTATCTTTGAACTTTAAACCAAGTCTAGGAATGTTATCACACTGGTCAATTTGAACCCTTGTCTTGCTATTGAAGAGAATCTTGTACTCATGATCAGCAGCACGATATGATCCATTGTTGTCCACAACAACGAAGAAGGTTATCTTATATACATTGCCTTCAACAATCTCCCTTTGAAATTTGGCCAGCATATATTTCTTGATAGTAGCCTCAATTTTGGAACCCTGCCAATTAGGACAGAACATTACATTTGATGAACATACCACATAAATTTGTTCAAGGGAAAACAAAATGCAAAGAGAAATTAAAAGATATAAACTACCTCAGAATCAATGAGGACAAGCTGCAAAGCATATGGCTTGGAAGGTTCAGCAGCAGGTGCCATCTCCCACTTTCTAATTACCCTTGCTCTGATCTTCCATGTTTGTCTACCAGGGCATAAGCTCCGAATGGGAGTCATGTGTCCAGACATTGAAATTGGAATTCAAATTGCAGATAGAAATAGAAATAGAAAACAGAGAAAACAATCAGTGAAAATGAGAGGGGGAAATGTGTTGAATGGTATTCACTGCAAGGGGTATTTATAGCAAAATTTGGAAACTACACTGACAGAACCACACCTCTAGAAGATGTAGGTAAGTACCCTAGAAAAGGTTAAAAGTAGTAGGAGAATGAATTTAGATTTCGATTGATACTGACCATTAGTTCACAGAATGAACCTTTGAAGATGAATTCAACCCACGAATGCAAGCTACTGAAGGTAAGAAATGAACAGCAACCGGCGGCAAAGAGAACCACATCACCAGATCAATCGGAAAAGACCATGTTGATAGATTGCTCAAAAGTGGGTGGAAAAACCAACTCACACACGATAACCTAATGTACGGATCCAATGAATGTGGCCAAAAGGAAACCGTCGAAGATAAACCCATGAAAGGATGATTAGGAAAGGTACGATGGAGTAGATACACGGTGAGAAGCAACATGCCTTTGCCAGCTAGGGTTGATTTTGAGATAGGGATGATGAGTTCTTTGGTGGAAAACGATGTCGTATGAGAAAATCCATGACTGGTTAGGTAGTAAACGACATCGTATCCAAAAGTCCATTACAAACGAAAAAATAAAAATAAAAAAGGAATGAAAGACAGATGGCGAAAGCTGATTGGAGGTTTCTTAGGAATAGTAACTCACAAATAAGATGTAGTAGATTAGAAGGGAGGGCAACACTTTGGGAGACTTTCTCGCTTACCTCATTCTTTTTGGAGATTGATTGAGAGTTTCTTTTCTAGGACGGTCTTAGTTTAGTTTCGGGAATTGCCCCACATTGTTAAAAAAAAATTATCGTAAATATGATACCAAACATTTGATTTTCTATGGCCTTAACTTGTTTCCTAAAAAACATTTTTTTTGCAAGCTTCTTTTTTTTTTGTTGAGGAAATTGCAAGGTTCTTTTCTCTCCAACTGAAAGCGGTTCCAAATGGATAGATGCAGTTAATAGTTGTAAAAAAAGAAATTGGATAAAACATAAGAAAGTTTCAGAACAAAGCCTATAATTGCATTACCCATTTATCCAATTACACACTTAATAGAAACAACAACCAAACGTTATAAATGAAAAATTAAAGGAGGGGGTAACTAGCCACTAAAATTTTAACATAATTTTTCTAAGTCGTGAATCAAGTGAGGCTCACAGATTAAGCAATGTAGCGAACGCACCTTAAGTTTTGAAATATAATGCACGAGGGAGAAAGGGAAGATTGTGAGAGAATAAGAAATTCTGCAATTTGAAATGTAAATACCTTGTTTGGTTTTTTCATTAACAAAATAGAATGAAACAAAGGATTTAATTGAGTGGAAAGTCTCACTTTTTCTTTTATTGACGGTTGCTCATTTCGTCAAAGAATAACCTAAACAAAAGAGTTTTGTTGCGAATGTATGTAGTAGATGTTCAAATCACTTATGCTCTATGCCCAATGTGAATGATGGACTCTCAACTACCACATGAACCTGTTATGGTATGACAGCTTGAGTGAAAGATCGAATGATGCAATCAATCATGATGTGAAGCTCTTTTTTTTTTGGTGCTTCAGAAAATTAACAAAACAAGAAAAGCAGAAACTAGCGAACAGCAAGCGAGTCTTGCAGCAACAACACTTCTAGAGATGAATCTGGATTCTCCACCAACTGAGTCCCAAGAAGAAGCAGTCTTTGTGATAAGTGCCAATTTTACGTACTTTTCACTCTTATTTTGGACACTTATCTGACATGTGTGCTTCATTTATATATCATTTAACCCTCATTTTAGTTGTTTATTAAAAAAATCTAGTTTTAGGTTAGATTTTATGTCAAATACTAGTTTAATCCCCATATTTTGTGTAGGAAAGTATTGGTTCCTTGATGCTTGAAGCAGGGAAAATACAGAAGTGAAGATGACTTCCTTGCTCAAGGATTGCTTGGAGCAATCATTTTACGGCAAAGATATTCTTTTCCAGTGAAGATTGCTTGAAGCATGCTTGAAGCAATGTTAAGACGGTGGAGAATTCTTCACAACGAAGGAAAGCTTGCTTGAAGCTGCTTGGAGCAATCTTGAAGAAACCCGAAACAGCCATGAACACTATAAATAGGGGAGCTCGAAATTTATCAAGGGAATTGGCCATTTTGCTTCATTTCTAGACACACCCAAATAGAGAAAAACAAGGGAGAAAGGTTAGGAGGCTGGAGATGAAGCTTGGGTTCCGGATTCGACAGCGAGACATCGCGGAGTCTTCGGTTCTTCTTTCTTCTTCTTCATGATTTTAAAGCTATCCATGAAAATGGATAGCTAATCTCTCTTTGTTGGGATTGGTTGTAGCCTTTTGGCCTTTATGCACTCACTTTGAACTTATATATATGAACCTATGTTTCTATGGATGGTTTCAATGATTTTACTTTGTTCTTAATGCTTATTTTAGCTTGATCACCTAAGACATGAAAATGGATTTGATAAGTTTAGTGAGAACTAGCTAAATGAATCTGATCTAGGTAAATATCATCTAATGAATCTAAGACCTAGAGATAGAATTGGATCATTAGTCAAACTAACATCTATGCTTAATGCTTCTTGCTTTGTTAATCAATCAAGAGATTGATGGTTAATTTAGTAAGACGATAATCTTCGCATAGGGAGACCGTGTAGTAAGATAAGATATGGTGTGACGGAACCAATCATAGGACAAGATTTATGTATGAAGTCTTAGAGTGCGTAAAGTCAATCGGTGAAGTCCAATTCCAACAATTGTCTCCTCTTGATTTCAAACCTCTTTTATATCGTTTTGTTAGCTTACATGTTTTTTTGGTTGCCGAAACAATCAATCTTTGTTAACCATCATTTGAGTTTGTTAGCCATTGAACGGCATAAGTATTACACCTCCCTGTGGATACGACAAAACCCTTTACTATACTACAATTGAGTCTTGAAAGATTCAAAAGTAGAGTGGTAAAATAATCTTTCAACACTTTGCCATCCAATCTGCAGAACCATTGCAATTACGACGAGCCCAAGCCAGCCTGGCTAACCATCGTCTATCCATGAGGTCGCTAATTCCCTGGAGGAGCAAAGTCTGCTCATGAAAACACCAATTCCCAGCACTCTTGAGTAACGCAACTAGGTTGGAGCAATCAACTTCACACCAAACCTTTTGATAACCTCTATTCCAGGCAGATAACCACCAATAAAGCCCTCGCTCTAGGATTTCAAAACCACTCCAGGTTTGGGACAAGTCACTAGCCTCCACGAGAACTAGCAAACATTGCCTCTTGACAACTATGCAGTGTATTGTGCAAAACTCAACTAACATATGCATATTCAGACCATCTCCAAGTCTTAATTATTTTAGCATATTAATCACCAATTTAACAATACGAAATCATCTCCAATTTCACAAAACATAGCTTTCATGTTATCAATTACACAAGTAACAATCATAGTAACTTAGCAACTCAACACATAACCTCAATTTAGAAACAGCACCATATAAGTCGCATGAATAAAGTAATGGATCTGTTTTTGTATGTGAAGGGGAAAAAATCAAACAAGTGTTGAAGGAAGATGATATTTTCTTCATGTTATGAGGTGTGTGGTATTTATAGAGGAGAAGATGATATTTTCTACATGCTTTCCGTCGTTGATTAAGTCTCATCCAACGATCAAGACTTCGTCCAAACAAGCAAACTTAGGCTCTTTACAATGGGGCTGTTGAATTTCGTTTTCAACAGTTGGACTCATGCAATGGAGAGTTGAATGACCCGTTGAACATTCAGCTGGTTGAATGAATAGTAAGTGTGGACCACTTAATACACTTGGCAAAATCTCATTGGTTGTTGTGATTTTCAGATTTTTATTTCATCCTAATTATTTGGGGTCAATTATTTCGTAGTAAATTATTATTTTTTATTTTGTTTTCACCAAAATTCATCATTTTTTTTTCTGTAAATAGAGACTTGGTTCATTTGATTTGGACACAGAAAAAAATGACTTTTTTTCCCTCTAGTTTTTCTATTTAGCTTCAATAAACTCTTGTTTGTAACTCTAAACATCTTAATTATTAAACAAGATAGAAAAAAAATTAACTCTTAATTATTTTAATTTAATTTCAACCGATAATTGTTACTCCATTAATATATAATCACAAAAACAAAAACATAAAAAAAGTAAGAATATGAAATATGTTATGAATAAAGAGTAAGTAAGTCAATAAGAGAGGAGAATAGAGGAACAAGAGAGATAGAGAAATAGTGTGATGAGATGCTATCCTAGGTGCAGACTCCCTTGTATTTATATTATTAGGTTTGGAGTGTTGAACAAGTATACATGTGGGTCTGGCCCATGGACTCTTAACTCTGATGGACATCCATATATTTCATAACACTCCCCCTTGGATGACCATCCCTTAAGAATCTGCCTCATTAAAACCTTACTAGGAAAACCCAGTGGGATAAAAACCTAGTGAAGGAAAAAGAGTACATCATTTTATAGTCTGTCTTTGTACATTGCCTCATTAAAAACCCTACCATGAAAAACCCAATGGGAAAAAACACGGTTAAGGAAAAAAGAGTGCAATGCATTTTAATAGAGATCTTTGAGCCGACGAACTCTCATATTCCGGACAAGCTTTCCAAATGTTGTAGTTGGAAGAGTCTTCGTAAATAAGCCTGTCAAATTATCACTTGAACGAATTTGTTGGATGTCTATGTCACCGTTCTTTTGTTTCAGTGATATTTGCTTTGTCCAATCTCCCTTGATGTATCATTCTTTTGATTGAGCAGTGCATGTAGTATTATCTTCATATATAGTTGTTGGCGGCATCTTTCCAGAGGACAAATCACCAATATCAAGTACGCATTGAATCACGAATCTCAGCCAAACGTATTCTCGTCTTGCCTCATGTAATGCTAATATTCCTGCATGGTTAGTCGAGGTGGCTATCATAGTTTGTTTCACATATCTCCAAGAAATGATTGTTCCTCCACATGTAAACAAGTGACCTGTTTGAGATATTTAGACAAATATCCAGCATCTGCATAGCCAATTAGATCAAGCTTGGACATAGAGGGAAAAGATAAACTCATATCCAATGTGTCTTTAAGATAACGAAAGACTTGTTTTATTCCATTCCAATGTCTTCGTGTATGTGAAGAACTATATCTTGCTAATAAGTTAATAGCAAATGATATATCAAGTCGAGTATGACTAGCAAGATACATTAATGATTTGATAGCACTAAGATATGATACTTCAGGACCAAGTAATTCTACATTCTTTTCTCAAGGTCTAAAAGGATCTTTATTTACTTTTAATGACCTTACAATCAATAGAGTACACAATGGACATGATTTGTCCATATAGATTCCTTTTAATACCTTTGCAATATAAGTCCCTTGGTACATAAATACCTCAGCCTTTAGATACTCAATTGATAAGGCTAGACAAAATTTTCATTCTCAACCATTTTATCTCAGATTATTTCTTTAACAAATCTACAGCTTTGGTAGCTCTTCTAGAGTCTCAATAAATCATTGTCATTAACATTAATTATGACATAAGAAATCTCACATCTCATCATAAATATGCATGAGTTGGTTGGGTCATTTTGTGACCGTCCTTAAGCAAATAATCATCTAGATTGCTTCAATCTAGTAATTTGTTCATTGTTGAGAACATGAATTGTGTGCTTTAGGTATCTTACAATCATCAAGGAGTTTTATAGAGATATCAATCTCAAGTGAGCCATACAAATAAGTTGTAACTCCAAGTATCCACCACGATTGTCACATGTGTCTTAAATATGACAACATTATTTCATTTTACTACAAAGACTCTTTAAGCCTTATCGTCTTTATACCTTTAGGGTATAGACATGAGGTCCAAAGACCCTTAAATTCAGCAAATGAATTGCTTCTTTCTATTTATGGCCAATCATACCCATTCACTTTTTGGGTTCAAGATTCTCGCACATATTTCTAATATTGAGCGCTACTTCATCATGTCGACAATTCTTCATATTCTTGGTTCCTTGGTTTAACTTGTAGAGACATAATCATATGAGATCTCTTAAATAAATAATTACAGGTACCTGAACCTCTTCAGGAGGAATAAACATTTTTGTAGTCTCTACACTTTTCAAGATAGTTTGCCCCCTCAACAAGACCACCTTCCTTCTCTAGGATATACTCTTTTGAACCAAGTTTTAGGCATGCCTTAGTTTAATAATGACAAATTTTCGAACTGGGATATTAAGTTAGAGAAAGGTATTTGCAGCATATAAGGAATTTAATAATTCCTTAGGTAAGAGAATGCATCTTTTGAACTTCTGGTTCATAGTGCGAGTATACATATGCATTCTTTACAAATTTTCAGAGCTGCTTAATTTCCTCTCCCTTTAATGCTGAGAAACAACAAGTAAGATATGAAATATCTATCGGTAATGGCTCAAATTGATTACAAAATCTCAGCTTTCCTTGCGGTCTCACCTTAGTGCGTTGTGGTGGAGCAATTCAAAATTTATAACGCACATTGAAAATTCTTAGATGAGAGATATTAGGTTCCTGAGCATGAACCGACTGCAATGTGGAGAATTCTAATGAATTGTTGGCTTGATGCGTATCAATGCTGCTAATTGCAAAATCACATGTCCATAAATAAGGATACTTGTTCTCATATGTAATTGTCTAGCTATAATATGATGCATTTAATTAAACAAATCAGCTAGATCATTTGAATTCGAACATGTGCAACTAGATATTCAAAATCATGTCGTTTACCAACTTGATCAAGGTTGGAATTTTCACTCTATCAATATTGAGAGTTGATGACATATATTTGGTCATTTAGTCGATGCATCGATAAATTTAAGAAATACCTAAATGACCCATAAAAGAGTGAATACGTGCACATGTATCGCATCTAATATACTCAAGAGTATGTGAGATTCAAACTCATATATTTTACCAATTATTAATTGGTCATGAGAACAAGATATAAGAATTCATTATATTGAAGAATCTTCAGGTTATTCGATGAGTGTTGATATGAATTCATATACTTTCGCATCATAAGACTCGGGATGGTCTAACCGGTCCTGCCAATCACATTCAATTTGTTCCATATATAGAACTTTCTCATTCAAAATAGTACTTCAATGTTTGAAGTAAAATTTTCTAGCATTTTAAATCCTTCAAGGATTTTGATATTTTCAACCCGTAGTTTATCGTTACATTAATTAGATGTAAATAAAGTCCTTCAAGACTTTCAAATTAATAAGGAATATGACAGTTGTGTCACAAGATGAGTATTACAATTCATAATTTCCTTTAACTCATATCAATCGCATGGAAAAACATAATAGGTTTGATATCTTTACATGTCTGGATTACTACTGATCCAAGCAATATCTAGCAACAATGTTTATATATGCTCTTTATATTCGTATGATTTGATACCAATTTAGGGGAAGATAAAGAGAGCATAAGGCAATATTATTGGTACGAGTACTACGAATGCCAAGACCACCATGCTCAAGTGACACCCTGCAAAAATTCTAATATTTTTACCCCATAGGTTCTTTTACAAGTTTTCTAAATCCCTGTAAATTTTCAAGTCGAAATTCAAAGTATAAAATTTAGGAAAAATCTAACACTAACAATAGTTTGTGAGAAACGGGACAGCTTAACACATCCTCACTAAAATGGATATAACTTGAGCTACAGACGTCGGAAAGACGTGAAACCAGCGTCAAAAGTTTTATAACAGAAAGAGCTACAACTTTTATGAATACTACGTCTTCAAATTCAGTCATTAACGTAGATCGAAAAAAGGTTCAAGAGCTCGTAAATTTCTTCTGAGTTTTCCTTTTCAAAACCCTAAATTCAAACTATCCACTTTCAGTTTAGAAAAATCTGCATCCTAGGGTTCCTAAATCATGCTTTCTATCACTACCCACTACTATACCAATCCAGAAAATATGAATTCAAACCCTTACCTCTTGTAGATCAACTCAAGGTTTTCTCCTCTTTTCTTCTCTCCTTCTTTGTTTTCGCGCTTTTTTCTAGTGCTCCTATGCTAATCCTTATTTTCTTTCTTTCTTTCTATTTATTTCACTCCTAACCCTAAACTAGTAGTACCAGTGGGCTCCTTTCCCAACTACTCACACTAAAACCTTACAACATTTTATATCACATAATTATCTAATAAAATCACTTAATTACGATATATCACAATAATAATTAAAATATAATACTCCCTCCGTTCCTTATTAACTGTCCACTTTGAAGAAAAAAAATTTGTTCCTATATATCTGTCCACTTAGAGTTTTAAGAGAGCATTAAATGATGTTTTTCCAAGAAATGCCATTGCAGGAACAATAAATGAGGAAAGATAATATACATTTTAAATGATGTAATAGAAAATCAAATAATACTTTTATGAAAAGTAACAAAATTAATTGCACTCCTTAATATGTGTGTTTCTTCTCTTCCTGGACAGTTATATAGGAACGGAAGGAGTAATAAATAACATTATAACGTAAAATGGGGTGTTACATTTACCTTCATATAAAATTTATAAATTTATTGTAAATTAATTATTGAAGATACAAAGGGATAAAAGTGGGATAAATAATAACTCTCTCTTGGTCTTTCTTTCCACACATGAGAGACAAAGTATAGATAAGTAGATATAAAATAGAGGGAAGTAGGGTTTCGTCCCATAAATTGCTTTTCCCTAGACATTTTCTCCCCATTCTTGCAAGGAAAACTGACACTCAACTATTCACCCTCACATTTTCTCCCCTTCCATTTTCATGTCTTTGCCAGACAACTCAAGATTTTTTCCCCCACTTATTATCCATTCTTCCTACTTCCAATCTCACAAAATAGCCCTAAAAACGGAGTTAATCTCTTTTCATCCAAATTCATCAAAGAAGAAAAAATCATAACCTTTGTGATCTTAAAATCACAAAAATATTCTTATATTTTTACACAATAACAAAATACTTGATAATTTAAACGGATAAAATACACCGGATGGTGGGGGTGAGGAACTCCGATACAATATGAAACTCTAATAGTACTACAATATCAATTACACAACTACTCCATAGAGAAAAGTCAAGTAGGTATTGAATTTATCTGTAAATTGGAAATTTTTAAGGATAGCATGGGCGCAGGCTTGTAACTGCATAATGTAATATCTGAACCACTTTAACGGTAGGGTATTGATGCTCAATATAAGTCTGCAAATTATAAGACTCGTGTGACATATAAATTTGAAATATAAACTGAATAATAAAATTGAAATCTTATGATGCAATCAATCATGATGTGAAACTCTTTATATGGGGGATACAATTAATTAGGAGAGAATCAAATGAAATATAACATTGCTTCAGTATATAAATAAACATGTGCTTATCAAAAAAAAAAATATATATATATATAAATAAACATGTTTAATTTAGTTTTGAAAAGATAAACAATAGCATGGTAAATTTGCATGCAGCCATAGTATTGGGTGAGTTGGGCTTATTAATTTTGGGCCTAAAATGAGAAGGAATAGGATTTGCTCAGCACAAAAGAAAACAAATCAGATCCCATTCACTCGTTCGTTTCCGCACAAAAGATGCCGACAGCCACCGCTTTAACCCTCGCACTCCGCCATGTCAACCGCCGCCTTCCGATGCCTTCGCTTCGCGGCGTCCGTGTCTATTCCTCCGTAGGCGCAAACCCCACTCATGCTTCCTCTTTCTGCTTCACTCGGGGGCGATTATTTCCTTCCTCCACTGGCGCCATCTATTTCAATTCCTTCGATTTCGCTCCTCCCCCTAACCATGAACCTCAACCTCAAGGTAAAACTGTAAACCAGATCCCAACATGTCATATATATATGCTTTCACTTTTCAATTCAATCATCAATTCATGCTTTCCTCTTGATCTTGAAACCTAAAAAAATGAATTCACTGTTATTTCAAATTCTTCTAGTGTGTGTTTTCGTTACATAATTTCATGTTATGTTTTGTTAGGTTGACTGTGTTATTTTTGTTTCCTCTGTAGACAAAAGTTTCAATCTATCAATTCAGTGTTATTTCAAATTCTTCCAGTTTGGTCTAAATAATAATGAATGAATAGAGTGTGTTGTTTACGTTAAAATTCATACATAATTTCACGTTTTGTTATGTTGTCTGTGTTATTATTCTTTCCTCTGTAGACGAAAGGCTCAATCTCGATCGCTATCGCAATTCTGAAACGAAAGTCAGAGATCTGTTCGAAAGCTGGTGCAGGAAATATCACAAAACATACTCTTCGGAAGAACAGAAACTCTTCAGGTTCAATGCCTTCAAGAAAACTCTTGAAGGCGCCACCTACGAAAACCAGCTGACCATTTATGCTGATATAACCTCAGAGGAATGGGAGGAAATGAACCTTCTAAGCCCTTCATACAGTCCCGATTCGGATCGTCTCCGTTCTTCCGAAGTTGAAAACCGCAATCCCAATCCCGATGGCAGCTATTTCCATTCTGAAACTGAAGCCAGAGAATTGTTTGAAATCTGGTGCAAGCAATATCACAAAACATACAATTCAGAAGAAGAGAAACTCTACAGGTTCGGTGTCTTCAAGAAAACTCATGAATTGTGCGTCCGCGAAAACCAGAAGCATGCTGACCCACTATATCGAAGCTTAGGCACCAATGGTTTTGGTGATCTAACCATGGACGAAAAGATGGAAGTCTTTGGGGCTGGTCCGTGGAAGCCTTTGGAGCATTATTGAAGCTGTTACCTGTATAAGCCACAATCATGGGAGTTTGTTAGTTAGTACTGTAGTCCTTAATCTTATTTTCAGTTTTAATGTTATTTTACATGTATTGTGTCTGACCTGGGAGAACTTTAGTGTGTTTATTGGCTGCTTTATGCACCTTTCAGTTTGTTAGTTTGAACCCTATGTGTGTGGAATTGTTCGTGAATGAAGGGAGTGCTTGAATTTCAACAAACCCATACTTAAAGTAGTGCTTTAGAGAAGTAGAGACTTTGGAAGTTTGATACTTTCTGGAACATGATCAAACCTTTTAAGGTAGGATAGATAGTCTGTGGAGATTGCAGGAAAGGTTGTGGTTGAGGTTCAGGTGGGGTTTACTGGGTAGATGCATGCTAGTCAGTCTTTTAAAGGATACAAAATGCTGAAATGAAATTAAAAATAGCAGATCAGAAAGCTGTTGAGAGAACTGCATGCCCTTTCTATCTTTAGGGTTGCAGAGGTAATCTCTCAAAACAGTGAATGAGGATTTGGAAAGAATCAAATTAAGAATCATATCACAATTCACATGTATATTAAACCCAAAAAAAGAAACAGGAAGTGTTTTAGTTAATGGAAATGTGTACATAAATGTTAGTGACAGTTTTAGTTTTGTTTCGGACACGAAAGATATGTATGTGTCTGCCTTTTAGTCTTAATAATAACTTGCCAATTAATTGTCACCTATTTGGATTTCATTAGCTTGAGTCAATTAGGTTCCAAGTTCCACTCTCACTTTTATGGCTGATATTTTACTTCCTATCTTCTTTTGCTCTCTTGGAAAGCTCCTCTTGCACCTGTTTTTCTTGGATAAGTTTTATGGTTGTATTCCTTGCCAAGCACTACATTTTCAATATGATTAAAATTTGGCATAGTATCATTGGGCAAAATCTTTTCTTTACTACTTTGTATTTACTGGTTTACTGAACCAAATTTTATTTTGGCAATGAAATTGTAGAAAGGTACCCTAAGAAGTAAGAACTGCATAGTATTATTGGTACTTTGGTAGGCTTCACATTGTTTTGATGAAACATGTGCATTGAGAAGTGAGAACATCCACAGGATCTTTGTTTTCTCCTCCCCCTTGGCAAATTATTCTTAATGATTCTTTTGCATTTTTAACCAACTCTACCACTGGATTTTACCAGGAAGTAGTTAGGGTGTGTTAGATGAGTCGTGTCGCAGTCATAAGTTTGTTTATGCTGGCTTCCCTTGCTGCCCATAAGTTGAGGTTGAATTAGCTAGAATTTATTTGAGTTTATTTTATAGCATAGGTGTTCATATAAATGTTTGAGAGAACTTAGCTTTTGTTGAGTTTATTTTTAAATTTGTTCAGATTTGTATATGCTTAAGTGTTTTTAAACTTGCTAAACACAGTGAAGACCTTGAATGAAACTTGCAACATAAACTCACTTTTTTTGAATGATTTGAAAGCATAAGCCATTGTTTTAATTCTTCATTTTCAAATGATTTGAAAACATAAACCATCAAGCGCATATGAGGTTCTGAACTTCTGATATTTGTGTCCCGTTTTTTAATGGTTATGGTGATCTAACCATGGACGAAAAGATGGAAGTCTTTGGGGCTGGTCCGTGGAAGCCTTTGGAGCATTATTGAAGCTGTTACCTGTATAAGCCACAATCATGGGAGTTTGTTAGTTAGTACTGTAGTCCTTAATCTTATTTTCAGTTTTAATAATGTTATTTTACATGTATTGTGTCTGACCTGGGAGAACTTTTAGTGTGTTTATTGGCTGCTTTATGTACCTTGCAGTTTGTTAGCTAGTTTGAACTTTGAACCCTATGTGTGTGGAATTGTTCGTGAATGAAGGGAGTGCTTGAATTTCAACAAACCCATACTTAAAATAGTGCTTTAGAGAAGTAGAGACTTTGGAAGTTTGATACTTTCTGGAACACGATCAAACCTTTTAAGTTCTAGACTTTGGGGGCTTGTAGGTAGGATAGTAGGCTGTGGAGATTGCAGACAAATGTTGTACTTGAGGTGCTGTTTATAGGATCCAAGATTTCAGGGACTCCATCTATTTCTGTTCGGATGCCATAGGATGCCAATGAATATTCAGCATGAATCCCAGATTTTTTTAATCATATAATTAGTAACATGGGAACAGTGATTTCAATAATTGGTTATTTCATAATTCATAATAATCATGTTAGTATTAATCAATATAATATGCAATTTCAAGGCATAAAGTTTTGCCCTGACAACAAACTTGCTTAAAATTAATATTATTCGCACGACCAACTTAACTTTGTCAATGGTTATCCTTCTACAATTGATCATTATGAGTTGCGTTGACTTTGAATCGGTCAAGCCGATGCTAATATTTTGAGTCAACCTTTCGGCGGAGAGTTCTCTTCGAGCCTTTTAATGTCCTTTCCGACTCCAACTCTAAATCGGCTTTTGCTCAACATTAGGTCGTTTAGCGTCGGTTTTTGGCCGGCGCTTTTTCACCTTTTTTATAGCATCATCTGTTGCAAAAAACTGCCATGTTTCTTTTTTTCAAAGAAACTTCCATGATAATAAGAGCATGAAGGAACATATAAGAACTTACCTCATCTGGTAACTTCCACAAACTGGAAACTCTTTTGTGCATACTACCACTTCGACGGGAGGACTCATCATTCCCACTATTTATATAATGATGAGGCATCTCTACCTTAGAATACACCATCCATATTGACCAGTCAACTTTTCGATCTTTAGCCCTTACATCACGTAAAAATTCAATAACCTTTGCTGTGTTATCCCTATGAACAAATAAGTATCACTAATTAAAAAGGGTAAGATAAATTTCTTTGAAGTTTGAAATATGTTTGAATTTTCCATGTAGAGACAACAACTTATAACAATTCTCAGGCAGTAAATTGGATTGATCTAATGTAATTTGCACATCAGCAAGTGCAGTCCTGAATATAGATTAATTGTTCCAAGCATCCATGTGGAAATATATCTTCTATACTCAAAGAGTTGCTTGATTTAGGGAAATGAAGGTTGAAGATATCAGTTAGCAACCCCTCAAATTGTTACATCAGCCATCTACTAAATGGACTTTTCAAACCAAGTTATATGATCCTTATAGTTGAAAGGCGTCCAGAAAAAATATAAAACATAAAAGACACTGATGAAACCCTGATATTATTCAACAGAAAAATGTACAAGAAACAGATGAGTATTCGAGAGACTCATACCAATTGATGAAACCCTGATATTATTCAACAGAAAAATGTACAAGAAACAGATGAGTATTCGAGAGACTCATCACTCTCCTAATTCTCAATTCCCAAATGATCCCAAAGATACTAAACCCTTTTCACACTCCCTTATTTATAGGCTAAGCCTTAACTAACTAACTAACTCTATGGGCTAACCCTTAACTATCTAACTGACTCCAAGTACTCATCAATACTCCCCCCCTAAACATCCACCTTGTCCTCAAGGTGGGGTAAAAAAAAAAACAAGCTCCTTGAAACAAAAACATAGAAAAGTAAACAGAGCAAAAAAACATGCAAAATTGGGCCAAGGCTGCATTCTTAGGCCCACTCGCATTCCTTGGCCAGGTTGTTATTTTTTTTTTGTGTCACCTCCTGCCAGGCTCAAACTCTTTCCATGAATGGATTGGGCTTGGCCCATTCGGATTGGAGAGGGGTTCAACTAGAGCCTTCTCACTCGGGCCCACTTCCCTCACGTGCCAAACTTGAACCTCGCCAGGAGCCAGCGGCAGATACCCAAACCCGTATCTTCCCCACTTCAATTTTCTTTCTTCCACCGCCGTAACTGCAAGGTCCGGTGGCTTCGCCGGCGGTCGTAAGGCGGGTTCCGGCGTGCACATGAGCGAGCTTCCCTTCCTTTTCACGCGAACTCCGAACTCGAAGCTACAGCCTCTCCACCCCGCCATCTCAACCAAATCTGGTGGCTCCGATTTGCAAGAATCGGCAAGGATGAAGCGTGAACCACCACCACTGCGGTTTGGCGACTCAGTCTCCAGTCGGTTGGCAACCATTGACGAGCACAGAGCTGAGGTCTGATTGGAGGTTACCGGCGTACAACGTCTCTCCTCCTCGCGAATCACAAGGCCTTGCCGAAGATGATGTGTGAACCACCGCCACGGTGGTTTGGCGATTCTGCCACCGTTCGATTGGCGACCTCCGATGAGCAAAGAATTGAGGTTCCGCGGTCGATTGACGGTTACCGCCTTGCGACGCCGTGAATCAGGTGGTTTCCGCGGCTGCCTTCTCTTCCAATCGAACCCTAGTTCAGTAATTTGGGGAAAAACGGTTGATTGAACCCCCTTCCTCCCTTGAAGGTTGCGAGTCTGCGATTTCTCCCTTAGCGCACCTTCCTTCAACCTCTTGATGAAGATTTCCCCCTCGGCGTCGATCTTCTCCCCTTTCGCCGTCAACGTGCAATCGATGAAATCAACCACAGTGACCGGTTGACACCGTGACTCCTCCGCTGTTTGCTCCGTCTCAGAATTCTCCGGCGAATATGGCTTGATCTCTGATTTCGCCAACAGCACTGAATTGGCCTCGGGTTTGGCTTCCACCACAACAGTTCTTCGTTCTGTCTCCAAGACTTCTTGCTTCCTAGGGATTTCTTCCTCCTCTGAATCTTGGACTGGTTCTGGCATGTACGGTTCCAATTCTGGTTCGAATCTCCTCAACAGAGCCTCCACAAATTCCCACCATGTTGCCTTCTGATTGCGTCTTCTCCAGCAAAACCACCACATGAAAGCTTCACCAGTCAAAGCCTTCTCTGCCTCTAAGAATTTCTCCTCTTCGGATACTCCCTTGGCCTCACAGTGTTGCTCCACCATAATGAGCCATCCGTAGGCCTCTCTTCCCTCAAATTCTGGAAACATCTTCACGAATTGATGGCAATCACAGCACCTAGATCGGTGCTCTGATACCAATTGATGAAACCCTGATATTATTCATCAGAAAAATGTACAAGAAACAGATGAGTATTTGAGAGACTCATCACTCTCCTAATTCCCAATTCCCAAATGATCCCAAAGATACTAAACCCTCTTCACACTCCCTTATTTATAGGCTAAGCCTTAACTAACTAACTAACTCTATGGGCTAACCCTTAACTATCTAACTGACTCCAAGTACTCATCAGACACCTATTGCCCTCATATAAAAAATATGAAATCCAAATTTTAAAGAACCAGCCAACCAGACATATGTGTAATTGTACAAATCTCATGACCAAGGATAGGAAGCAAACCTATGGAACTTCAAAAATATGTTCCATAAATAGAACAATTGATCTCCGACTGAATGAAAGCAGTCTGAAAGTTACCAAAAAAAAATTGCAAATGAAGATTCATGGATTTAACTAAATCATGTATTCTGACCAGTGACCCAACCTAAGTTAGCTTTAACTCCTTTTGATATGAATTGCATAAAAGCTTAACATTGAGTATGAAATGATATACCTAACCTAAAATAATTACAGCACTGCACTATATGTCCATGGCCTTTTTTCTAAAGCTAAGGCAAATGAATGTACAACTCAGACATCTTATCTATATGCACCTGAATGCCCAGTGACTGAATCTGAGCACTTTTTCTGGTCTCTAAAAGGCTCATACATGGCTGAGATAGTTATGCCTTAGAAAAAGTTAGGACAATTGAAGACAAATATGAGCAACAGCTATTGAAATAGTTCCGGAAAAGACCACATTATGAACTTTGCAAAAATGTCTGTGTCCAGAAATTCAACATGCGCAACTCGACCAATGTAAGAGTTCAGATTCTTTCCATAAGCTGAGGCATCAAAGTTGACATCACAGCGCATGAAAACTCGATGTTCAGAGGGGTTGGCTCGGATTTGGTCCAAACAATCATTCAGCATCTCTAGAAACAATTTACCCTTCTTTGAAGTGTCACGGGAAGCAGCTTGACATGATTCAATTCTGGCAGAATGGTAAGGCACATAACCATCCTGAAAAAAATGCATTATTATCAGTTAACAGCAAACCAGAGAAATTTAGTAAAAGCGAACATGTTACAGGAAGCACTTCTAATCTTCTCTAACGTTTTTCATCATCAGAATGTTTGGGTGAAATCTTTGGAAGCACTTCAGGCTGATAAAATAATGTTGAGGCCAAAGTAAACAAAGAACATGACAATAAACTTTCATTGGATTTAGAAGCTTTGGTTTTTGTGCTGTTTAGATTCAAGTAAACAAAGAACATGACTTTAAAATTTACATTGTTATAGTTGAAGAGCATTCTTCACATGCAATGTCTTCTAAGATCCATAAGTTCCAATTTTACAAAGACTCATTTCACCTAGTGATGATGCTGATGTATAAAAATAAAATTACTAGAAAGAGTAGGAGTGAATGGCATTCCTAGAAATGATTTTATGGATCACAAGAGAAGGCAATACCTGAGGGGAAGATATCAAAATAATATTCCTAAAATGTTCCAAGGTCTTCTGCTGAAAAAAGAAAGGAAGGAAAGGAAAGAACTCTATTAGAAACTCATCAAGGTAAATAATTCCATATAATAAATATATTTATTCATGCCTTAGGAAAATTTGTAGTCACTGTTCAACTTGGGGGTTTTGTGAAAGCAACGCCTCGAATTTAAATTCCCTACCTTACACAGTTTATAAATGAAAGTATTTTGGAAATCTGGATCATCTGTGAAGATGAGCTGATGAATGCATTGTGTGCCTTTTAGCTTCTTCAAAAACCACAATCCAGAATTAAACAATGAGTTTGAACTATACAGATATCCCAAGTGTGGGCCAGATCCTGAAATATATGTATGTAGGAATCTTAGATATGGCTCCATCATGCTATCTGCAAACACAGGACAAACTTCAGCACCAAATGTCAAACTGATAAACAACACAACTTCTCACAATTATGACCTACCTGCTATGGCTGTTCTCAAAATGAGGTTACCAATAGAATGTCCAACAAAACTTAGCTTAATATCTCCCAATTCCCCATATCTTGATGCTTTGTCCATCTTGCTTTTGATAAAGCAAACAACTTCTTGAGCTAGCCTGTTTCCCATTTCTCTGAAGTCTCCAGAGGTTTTATCTTCATTAGCATCAGACATAAGAACTTCTACTTTGGGATCTATCAAAAGCCACTGATTCCTCACTAGTCTTAGATCCAGATGATGCCCCTAAACATTTTTAATAATGAATAATAAGCGTATAATCAAGTTTTAAACCAAATACTTGACAAAAATGATTTAGTCAATCAATATTGCTATGTAATCTAGATGCCCTGAAATGAAAATGATACATCTGATGTCTAAGTTTGCATCTTTTTTTTTTACCATTTTTGAAGAAGTATATTGAATAGCCAACACAAGAGAGTAAACAAATCAAGCATTTACAAACAGCATAACGTTGTTCCATCTAAACTGAGATTAAGTCAAATCAACTATACCACAAAAACAGGATAGTTGTCACCAACTTTAGTATACTTTGGTATAAACTCAAAGACTTCATGTTTATAAATTATATATTCTACATTTTTCTGTGCATCCAACTATAACTGTAAATAATAGTAGCAGATTAGCAGTTAATTTTCAATCTTTTTTTTCTTTAAAAAAAAAAGTTGAGATAAATTAAGGAATAAGGATGACAGGACAAGAGTTTTGTTTTATCCCTTTTTTTAAATAAAAAGCTTACTTCAATTCAATTACTAGAAGAAGCCTACGATTCATTATATATCTCATGTTCATCAAGGCTCTTCCATTACCTAAGGTCAAAACTGAACCACGTCTCTGCTGAATTTTATATCATCAACTGGCTTAATCCACCAAGTTAGGGTCTTAGATTTTCCAGCTTGTTTAAAAGCCAAGTCAACATTACTAGACATCCATTTCGACAGTACTAGAATTAATAATCCGTCAACATGAAATGACAAGTAACTAATTCTGCGAGAATAAATCTAATAAGATAAAGTCCTACATAAAAATCAAGACATGGCAATAAAATCCATAAGACATGCCTGAAACCCATGCACAAAGACGACAATCTTCAATACTCGAGTATTACTTCGAGGTGCAGATTTCTTGCCTCTAGCATCAGGGATGGAGCCAGTTGGCAAGTAATGTGAATCTAACAAGTCAAAATGTCCTAGGAATGACATTTCACTGGTACAACGACGTGGTACATTCATCACTCTTTCAACAATCACCACTGGTATACGCAAAGGATCTCCATATATCTGCATGTCTTGTATTGAACTGCTGTTTATCTGCAAAAGTAAAAACAATATTTCATTAATAAGCTATATGTCAATGTAAAATAGGAGTTACTAGTCAACATATTAGAGTTAATCACTTGATCACTTACCCGCATTTGTGCAATGCTTCTTCGACGATGTTCGGCACATGTAGCCGCGGTCTCAAGAGGCTGAATGATATGAACAGACAAATTATTTCACACATGAATTTAAATCTATTGCAAAAAACTGCCATGTTTCTTTTTGTCAAAGAAACTTCCATGATAATAAGAGCATGAAGGAACATATAAGAACTTACCTCACCTGGTAACTTCCACAAACTGGAAACTCTTTTGTGCATACTACCACTTCGACGGGAGGACTCATCATTCCCACTATTTATATAATGATGAGGCATCTCTACCTTAGAATACACCATCCATATTGACCACTCAACTTTTCGATCTTTAGCCCATACATCACGTAAAAATTCAATAACCTTTGCCGTGTTATCCCTATGAACAAATAAGTATCACTAATTAAAAAGGGTAAGATAAATTTCTTTGAAGTTTGAAATATGTTTGAATTTTCCATGTAGAGACAACAACTTATAACAATTCTCAGGCAGTAAATTGGATTGATCTCATGTAATTTGCACATCAGCAAGTGCAGTCCTGAATATAGATTAATTGTTCCAAGCATCCATGTGGAAATATCTTCTATACTCAAAGAGTTGCTTGATTTAGGGAAATGAAGGTTGAAGATATCAGTTAGCAACCCCTCAAATTGTTACATCAGCCATCTACTAAATGGACTTTTCAAACCAAGTTATATGATCCTTATAGTTGAAAGGCGTCAAGAAAAAATATAAAACAAAAAAGACACCTATTACCCTCATATAAAAAATATGAAATTCAAATTTTAGAGAACCAGCCAACCAGACATATATGTGTAATTGTACAAATCTCATGACCAAGGATAGGAAGCAAACCTATGGAACTTCAAAAATATGTTCCATAAATAGAACAATTGATCTCCGACTGAATGAAAGCAGTCTGAAAGTTCACTCTGAGACAGGGAATGGAACTTTGAAACATGGAGAACATTCAGAGAACCATTTCCTCCCTGTACATAAAGAGAACAAAGAATCAATAGAAAAGTAAAAACGACATAAACGTTAAAAAAAAATATAAAGCAATACTTTGAAGCATGAAAAAAAAGAAAGGACGATCAAAACCATTTTGTGGCTTGCCTTGTCCTAAAACTTCCTCAATTATTGCATATTGATTCGCATGCACCATAAACTTTTGTATGTTCTTATTGTTCATTTTTGACATAAACTCCGAAATATCCACTGTCTCACCAACTCCTTTGCTAATTTTTTGTAGTTCTTCAACCAATATACTACGAGAAGCCAATAATGCTTTAACAAGCAAAATATCTTTCACATCTTGGGAAGCAGCTCCATCAAATCCCTGCTCAATCACACCATATATTCAGCACTGCTTGAAGAGTGATGTCTAAAAATTAAAGCACAATGAAATATAGTTTTAAAAAACAACAAGAATTTTCATGATCTCTTATTGCTAATGTACAAATACGAACATTGACATTACCACACTTCCTCCATAACATTTTCCAAATAATTTTCACCCAATTTTCAAAACTGGTGCATAGAATTATACTAGTGTCTGAAGGCATAAACCTCAAAATTAGTCTTGTTTGTCCATCTATGCTGCTATGATGCAGAAGCATACCATGATATCAAGTATTACGTAGAATGAAGTTTTGCAGGGGAGATACTCTAGTCTTTGGTCATTTCGTAGACATGTGGCAACCGGGGAGAGTGGAGCAGAAAAAATATTTAAAAGTAGAGAAAGAGAGGGAATGTGGTAATGAATAATAATAGTATTGGGTGGGTTTTCACTGAGGCTTGGACTCTATTTGAGAGTCTTTATCATGTAATTTTCATTTTTTTTGCTCTTGTTAATTTTTCATAAAGTCCTTAAATCCCTTTGGATGTGAAGAGTTGGTCTTCATTTCTCCAATCCAATTTTAGGCATAACAATTAGCTTCTATGACATTTATGTTTGCTTTAAACTTAGCATGTACAACAGATTATGTTGAAAAGAAAATTATTGGGTAGATATTGTCTTTAACATGTTCAGACATCAGATAATACGCTTCTACAAAAAAGAAAAAGGAATGTTTGAATGTATGTAAGACATGGGCATAAAAAATATCCCCCTTTTTTACTATGCCTTGTTAGATGCAGTAAAAGTCTAAAACGAATCAAATGAATAAGCTTCTCTCTGTGATCAAACATGGAAAAAAATGCAATCTAAACTGCTCTGAAATAAATTTCCGAGTGGAACGAATAATGCTTAAATAAAAGTCTGGTAGATTCATACTGAAAACTAGAAAATCAGACAAACCTGGGTACCTTCGATGCAGATGAGAAAAAGGCAGCTTTTAGTAGACTAACATGTACACTCACATCAACAAGCACTGCATGTAAAGCATCAAAATAGACGGGACAATACGAATGCAATCCTAAAAGAGCTTTAAGAGGAATTCGGAATTCATGGATAGCAGCAGGGGAATCATCTAAAGAAGCTTGCACGTCGGCTCTGTAGATGGTATACGCTAGTCAGCATCCATTTTCTCCAAGTAAATATAAACCAAAAGGAAACAAACATGTGTGATGATCATATAATGGGCTAATTGACTCACCCATTCTCAAGTGTAGGAGCATAAAGAAGCTCAAACTTTAAAATAACAGCAGTTGTGGTTAAATCCTGTACATAAAAGTCAAATAAAATAGTCCAATATGATTAGGATATCAAACTAGAGGACAAGGAGCTATGACTAATATATGTGCCATGCTACTTAGTTTCTCATAAAAGGTTCATTAATCTTTAATATAACCTGTAACTGTTGATTTTGTTGTATATGGATTGCAAATAAATTGTCTCATCCTCAATGACTGAATAGCTCAGTGACTAAACGATCTCAAGCAATACAAATCATACAATTCAAATAGAGTGGGAGGAAATCAAATTTCTTAAAGAGAAAAAAATCGTTTTGCAATATTCACCTTAATAGTTCCCCCCCCCCCCCCTTCTTCCAACAAGAAAAATAATGGGAGAAAATATCTCCGACAAGTAACCAAAACTTAAAAATTATCAGTTTAGCATTAGGGAATAATGAGAAAAGAAAAAGTTGCACTTATTTATACTAAAAATGGAATTCTAGATTTAAGGTTTTACAATATAGTAATTTAGTGCTATTATTACACTCATAATCAAGCCGCACACTAATGCAGTAGTAATACTACTACTACAAGTCCAAACTCCCAGAAAATATAACTAGAAACTTACTAAACCTCGTTAGTATGGAAACATAAGCCTTGAACAAGATCCAACATCTTAACCTTTTATGTCCATCAATATGACAAATGACAATTAATTGATAAATGAAGTAATTCATATTCTAAATGTCCTAGGCTTCCTTTATGGTTGATTTGTTGTCTTTATCAATGCACACATGTGTATATGGTTGGGAAAATGTGGTGTATAAAAATTATATCGGCAATTGAAATGTCTTGCCCATTTGGTATGAGTATGACCCATGGGACCTTACTAATGCTAAACACAGTGGGACAGAAGATATAATTTCATTCCCACAAGGTTTCCTCTCCCTTTGATATTCCTATATAGACAAGAAAATGATAGAGAGATCATTACCTCAAATCTACTACGAGGTAAGATGAATGAGACCATCATACACAAATGAATATCCTGCCTACCATTGACCTTGACACCCCATCACTCAACCAATCCACAAAAACAAAAAAAGGCCCTCTTGAGAACCTTGAGGATTTGAAATCGTCCCACCCTCCTCCGCCATAACGCCTCGACCACTGAAAAGATGGTCTGAACCTCCCCGGAGACCTAGGAGAGCTCATCTATCCTTCTTTGTTACAGTCTATATCGTCTTTTTCTAAGTTTTTCTATTTGATCTAAGGTAGAGTTCATAATTTCATTCTAACAAGTATTTCATATTTATACAATCTTATTCAATGTCGTAACAATTTTTCTTTAACATGTTTATTTGTAAATTTTATGATTATGGCACACTCGTCATTAAAATGACGTAGATTAGTTTTATTGATAGTCTAATTTCCTTCGATGAGTTTTGAGAATAACAATTTGTGTGTTGTGCTTTCCCTTATAGTTCGTGGTGTTTGTTATGCCCTCAATTAATCTTTCTAACTTATTGGTTTCTTCTATTTTCATCAAATTCTCAGGCATTAGTTGAATAAAAAACTGACATCAAATATAAATCTTTCGTCTCTTTCTCTTCTATAAGTTGGTAAGCTAATTTGCGTTTTTACTTTCTATTGACTTTTACATATTTTATAGGCATATGAATGAAGTCTTAGGTCAATTTATTTTGAGATGTGCCAAAATTACTTAATGTTATATTGTAGTTTGTACTTGAGTATATTTTTTGACGTACTAAATTGTTCATGCAATTCTAATGTGCAATGAGAAGTGAGAACATCCACAGGATCTTTGTTTTCTCCTCCCCCTTGACGAATTATTCTTAATGATTCTTTTGCATATTTAACCAACTCTACCACTGGATTTTACTTGGAAGTAGTTCGGGTGTGTTAGAAGAGTCATAAGTCGTGTCGCGGTCATAAGTTTGTTTATGCTGGCTTCCTTTGCTGCCCATAAGTAGAGGTTGAGAATTTATTTTATCGCATAATGCTTGAAAGAATTTATGTAAATAGCTTACAATAATTTATTTTGAGTTTATTTTTAAACTTGTTCAGATTTGCATATGCACAAGTGTTTTTAAACTTGCTAAACATAGTGAAGACCTTGAATGAAATTTGCAACATAAACTCACAATTTTTGAATGATTTGAAAGCATAAGCCATTGTTTTAATTCTTCATTCACTAATTCGTCATTACTTTCTATATTCCCAGCCCACTCACTTTTTTTAATTTTGTAATTTTTTTATTATTATTTTGTAACGTTAAAAGAAAACCACGGAAACATAAAAAAATCATAAAAAACCGCATCATTGAAGTGTAACAGTTGAAACATTAACGGTCAAAACTTCATTTATATGATAGTTTAGATCTCCATCATTTCATCTCCCAAACCATTCATACAATTTAGATCTCCATCATTGTTTGTGGGAACAAAAGATGTTAAAACAACGGGAAACAAAACAGAAACTAAACACCAATCAAAAGAAATATAAGGAAGTATAGATGAGATCGAGGAGCTTTCCAAACTTGTTCCCACAAACAACTTAAATAAAAATTTAGCTTAATTAATTACTTTCCACTTACTAGTGAAGATTCATGGATTTAACTCATAATCACGTAGTTGTGACCAACAACCCAACCTTAGCTTTAACACCTGTTGAGATGAATTGCATAAAAGGTTAACACTGAATATGAAATTATATCAATACCCTAGAATAATTAAAGCACTATATATGCCTTTCTACCTTGGTGCTCTCTGGCACATTTTCTTGTGATATGCATGCAATTGGAACCAACTAATCACTGCTTTTGTTGAAATGAAATCCCCTCATGTCTTCCTTGAACTTGTCTCACCACCTGCTCATGCTTAATCTGTTGCAACATTTGCAAGGGGTACGAAGTGAGGGATAGAAGACAATTACCAAACTAGGCATAGTTTTATGGAAACAATTGTTCACCATCTAAGGCATGGCGTAAATATGGATCATGAAGGAAAAATAGCACACAATATAGGCTTAATTGCACTTTTGGTCCCCCAACTATGGCCTTCCTGCGAAAATCGTCCCTAAACTTCAAAATTAGCAAAACTCGTCCCCCAACTATACACACAGTTGCAATTTTGGTATTCCGTTAGCATTCCGTCAGAAATCTAACGTGAGAAGCTTACGTGGCTTACTCACGCGTTTCTCACGTGATCATTCAGGAGAGAGAGTGATGAGTGGACAAACATGTGATTCTCACGTGACCTGCACCAAGCTATAACGGTCATCTCCTCCCCATCTTCTTCTTCACCCGACCCACGATCTGAAAGATGGGTTTTTGATTTCTTCTCTCTCCCTCTGAATCACGGCCTGAAGAACGAAGAAGAAGGCTATGCGAGCTCCTCCAAGCGAAGGGTGGAAGGAAATGGGAGGTGGGTCTCAAAGTTCTGGCTCGTATTCTTGTTCACAAAGGAGGAAGGGAGGTCCGATTTGCGATTGTGGTTTTCAGGCTCCACTCGTTACATCCTGGACTGGTGACAACCCTGGGCGAAAATTTTACGGATGTGGACTGTTCAAGGTTCGTGTTCTTACCCATTGTCTTCTCCTTGCTCTTATATATCTGTTATCTGCTCTCTCATAGCTCTGTTTTTCTGTATTTGCAGATACATGGCAAGAGAGGCTGCAGATTCTTTGTTTGGTATGATGAATATCATGGACTAGTAAAATGTGATAGGTTTGATGAAGAAATTGCAAGGGAGAAGAAAATTATTGGTATACTGTTGAGGAAGATTGATGATATGAAGAAGAAGGAAAGGCTGTTGGAGATTTCTTTGGGGACTTGTATCGTTTTGATGATTCTGTTGGTGTTTGCTTATGTAAACAAATAGGGGGATCGTTGGTGTTGGGATATGTAATTTGTTGTAGTTGTTATGTATGAAATTGAGATTTTGATGCAATGTAAACCTGTGGTATTTCATGAATGAATTAGAAACCTGTGATATTTTAGCCATCTCTTTATGATGCAAAGTAAACCTGTTGTATTTTGATGCAAGACTTTCATTTGTCATGCAACACACAAAGTTGATTTGGCACTTAGACCTTCAATTGTCATGAAGCAAAACACAAAGTAACACACAAAATTACTGCACTGATTCAACAAAATAACAGTGGCACTTAGGCCTTCATTTGTCATCAAACACCCACAGTAGAGTACACAATTGGCACTTAGGCCTTAACAACATTACAGAAACCATAAAAAGAGTCACATTGCTCAATTGGCACTTAGGCCTAAACCACATTACAGAAACATTAAAAAGAGTCACATTGCAAGATTGTCACTTAAGCCTAAAACACATTACACTTTTTGAAGCCTAAAACACATTACTACTTTGATCCACTAACTTCTCCAAGCTTCCTCTTCTTTCCTCCCTTAGCATTGTGTCCCTGTTTCCCTTTGGCTGGCTGTTTCACTTTCCCTTTCCCTTTAGCTTGAGCATGTGGAGCCTGAGATTGTGGAGCCTGTGGAGCCTGAGATTGGCTAAGAGGAGGATCACCCTGGGTCTGGCTCACAGGAGGTGCATCCTGAGTTGCATTTTGAGTAGTTTGCACATCCCTCTGCTCAGGTTGCAGTAGTGTAGGGTTATCCTGCAAAATTAGAGAACATCCATGAGAACAATAATATTACATATAGGAACATATATAAGAGTACATGCAATGGACAAGAATCTGACCTTATTCCCTCCAACAGGAATCTCTCTGTCAGCTAGGTCCTTGGCTTTGCAAGTTCTTACATTGTGCCCTTGTCCTCCACATCTTCTACATTTTAGTGCAGAACCTCCTTTCTTCAACTTTGTAGGGTTCTTCTTCTCATCATTTGCCTTGTTTCTAGCCTTCTTTGGCCTCCCAGGAGCTCTTCTTACAAAAGGAGGGTTCAGGGGTGGTGCAGGATCTTCTGGCCATAACTTAGGCCCATTATTGGGCTGGATTAGATAAGAATATGTTTCCAGGAAAGTTGATTTCCTGTGATTATTTCAAAACAACAATTAGAACTACAAATTGGAATTTATTAAGAACAATAAAACAACATTTAGAACTACAGATTGAAACTGACCTGTAGCTTGGATCCACATAGTTCTCAGGTTTCCTTACCAACCTCTTCTTCCACCACCCTTTCCTTATCAGGTTCTTCTTCAACCACTTCATCCTTCTCACACTCTAGTGCCACAGAAACAACCTCCTCTTGAATCACCTTATCCTTTTCCACATCCTTTCCTCCCTGAATCAACTTTCCACAAATCACATCCAACCTATCAACTATTGCCACATCATCATCTGAGTCAACAACATCTAATGATATCTCATTGTCATGCTCAACAAATAAATGGACTAGATTATACCCCTTAACATCAGAGCAGAACTGGTGCACATCCTTATCAGTGATTATACGCCTATTCCCACTTGGACCTATTGCCCCAGGGTGCCTGTACCATAAAGCTTTAAAAGCCTTATACCCTAATTTAAATACCTCCTTACCCATCTCAATAGAAGATATTACATCTGTGTCCCAGTCAACCAATTGTTCTACAGAACCACCATGATATTCAAATTTGGGTTCAAAGGTCAATTTCCCACCATGATGCAGCAGTATTCTTATACTATTAGACACTAAGGAGCTGGACAAAACAAAGGACAATATTAAATTCAAGCCTAAATTCAACAAACAACAATGTTGCCTAAAGGACAATATTAAATTCAAGCCTAAAGGACAACAAACAACATTGATTTAATTCAACTACCCATTCAACATGACATAAAGATAAAGGGAAGAATAAAAAATCCTACCTTCGCACATGGGTAGAGGGCAAAGGAACAGCATCCCGAGAAACTTCACGTTCTGGGACCACACTACTTGCTTCTTCCTTGTCACAATCCACGTTCTTCTCAATCACTTTCCTCGGGGTCCCCTTCTTGGGTCCATTGTTGTTGGTCGCAGATGGTTTCTTCCTCGGGGTCCTCTTCTTGGGTCCATTGTTGTTTGTCGTCGTCTTCTTCACCTTCTTCGTCGGCGTCGCCTTCTTGGCTGTCATCGTGATCGTTCTCTTCTCCTAGGATTTTCTGTGAGCTGCAATTTTGGTCCCTTAGGTTTTGAAATTAAAAACCCTAATTTTGACCTGTTGTAGCTTAGTTAGGTCACGTGAAAATCACATGTTTGTCCACTCATCACTCTCTCTCCTGAATGATCACGTGAGAAACGCGTGAGTAAGCCACGTAAGCTTCTCACGTTAGATTTCTGACGGAATGCTAACGGAATACCAAAATTGCAACTGTGTGTATAGTTGGGGGACGAGTTTTGCTAATTTTGAAGTTTAGGGACGATTTTCGCAGGAAGGCCATAGTTGGGGGACCAAAAGTGCAATTAAGCCCACAATATATCAAAGGAAAAAGAAGAGAAGAAGTGTAAACACAAACTAATAACTTTTCCTAGTGGGCGTTTGGTAGAAGAGATCTTTAAATATTCTATGTTAAGAAGTACGGAGAATGTAACATTCTCATAATCTCATGTTTAGTATAAGTTTCAAAAAAAAATTATTATCAGGTATTATGGATTTTCAAGCTTGCCCTTAAATAACATTCCCATCATAATATTTCTAAGAATCAAATTTCTGAGTTCTATTTTCTAAATAAGGAGAAAAATTAGAACAAGGAAAAATAAGGTGGAGTATAAGGTGCAATAGCTGTTGGGTCATGCACCGGTGCAAGACACTTTCACAACCACAAAAATAGAATATTCTGTTAAGATGCCATATGGGTTACCTATTGAACCTGTAATTTTAGATTTATAATTTATTATGATTTTAATTTGTCTTTTACATTAAAACCCCTACCTTTCTTCCTCAATACTTGAAAGATTCAAATCTCAGAAAACTGAGACACAAAAGCACAAATCATAATACGCTTGAATCAACAATGTAGCTATGGAAGAATCTCTACACAACAATAAAGGGGAGAACACCTCAATCTTTCTCTGGAAAATACACACAAACAATCCATTTTAATTTTAAAATCCTTCACCCCAATCCCCAAAACCTTGTATCAATCCAGAATTTTTTTAAGAGGAAGTTGTAACGCACTCAATACCTTGACCAAAATTATATCAAAATGATTAAATGAGATCAGAATAAAAATAAGAACCAAACCCAGATTTTGAACTACCATTTCTCAGAATCAGACCCACACTAGAGGTTAGCCATCGTCGCTGGGAAGATGATCTGGGTGCAAATGGACCTCGGAACCTGAAAAGAGCACCAAATCTGGGTTGTCTCCGAATGAGGGTTTGAATTTTCTCGATCTGATTGGTTGTGGCAGCGATTGTTCCTGATGGAACTTTGATGCAACCCCATTTCCGCCGCCACGGTTGAAGAACTGCTTCAGCTTCTGGGTCGCAGAGAACGCTGGCGAGGTGGTTGGAGGCGCGACTCAGGAAAGGGGAGGTGGTGTGGCGGAGGTCGTTGTTCTTCGAGTGAACCAGATTTGGTTAGTCCATGCCCATCTGTCACTAAAAATCTTTTGGCTGTCCAAATCTGGGTTAGACGCATTCACGGTGGTGGGTTGGATCTTTGGGCGAATCTGGGTTTCGATGGTGGTTTGTGCTCATCGAGTTCTTTTCATTTTTATTTATGCAATCTCTGATCATGTGGGATCATCACTTTCTTTCCACGCTGTGTTTTCTTCATTCTCTTTTGTTGATTTTGATTTTGATATATCTGCAACATGCATGATTTTTGATATTCTGCAACATGTTGAAGGGAGAGGCAGAGAGAAGGGAGAAGGAGAGGTAGAGAGAAGGCAGAATGTAAAATAGGTATTTTTGTAATCTTCTATTATTATTTTTTTTATCAACGGGTAGCTAAACCCACTATTGTGGGTCATTTTAGCTCTTACACGGTACAAAACCTAGAGTGCACTAGCACCCTAACAGCCACCGAAAAATAACATGCAATCATGGAGAAAATATATCTCACATCATATCAGGGAAAAGGAAATAGAAAAAACGTTCGAGAAATTAGAAAATAGAAGACCTGGGATGGGTAAGAAAATAGAAAACATTTTGACACAAATATTTAATACTCAATAATAACTAATAAGTCCATCAACAGCAATTAGAGGAGCACTAAATCCCCGAGCTTCAACCCTTTCTTCTTCCACGAAAAACCCTAGCACAGCACCTGAAACCCACCACCATCCAATGCTGCGCCGCCACCACGTCCTCCCTGATCGCGCATCCACCTTCTCTCGGTTCCTTGCTCACACTTCTCTTCTCTCGTTCGTTGACAAGTTCATTTCCGCTTCAGATCAGAAATATGTTGAGAGCCGCCGCAACCGTCGCACTCCGCCATGCCAGCCGCCGCAACCGCCACCTCTGGTCACCTTGGCTTGGCCGCGTGGGTTCTTCTGTGCACGCAGGGCCCAATCGCACTTCGTCATTGGCATTTACTTGGGGGTCGTCGAGCATTGCTGGTTCCTCCGGCGCTGGTTCCTCCGACACTGGTTCCTCCGATGACGATGATTCCCTATTACCAAGAAACTGGCGGGAATTGAGAACGGTAAATCATCTAGTGGATCTTGATTTTGAATGCTGTTATGTTCGCAAATAATTCTTGATGATTCTTTTGCATTTTTAACCAACTCCACCAAATGTTGGAGAAAACATATGCACATTGCTCTTTTGAGTTTATTTTTGAACTTGTTTGGATTGGCAAATGCATAAGTATTTTTAAACCTACTAAACACAGTGAAGACCTTGAATGAACTGCATAACTGCCTATGATTGGTGTACTGTTTTCAGGCTTCATCTCCGCCTTTGATATGCTTATTGGTACTTTGGTAGGCTTCACATTGTTTTGATGTAACTTGTGCAATGAGAAGTGAACACCCACAGGATCTTTGTTTTCTCCTCCCCCTTGACAAATTATTCCTAATGTTTCTTTTGCATTACTCACCAACTCTACTAGAGTTTAGGAAGTAGTTGGGGTGTGTCTGAAGGAAGTCATCTCTCAGCAATTAAAGGAAGTTTGTTTCAAATGATCTCAATAATTTTGAAGCAGTATTAATTCTTTTTTTGTTCTCCAGGTCGATGGTTTAGGTTATGACAAACCATTTCCATATGCCATTGACTGGCGGAAAGATGGCTGTGTGACTAGTGTGAAAGACCAAGGCCCAAATTCCACTACATGTTGGGCGTTTGGTCCAACGGTTGCCATGGAAGCCTTAAACAAGCAGGGGAACGATGTTCTTGAGGAGCTGTCAACTCAAGACATAATTGATAATTGCAAAGGTGCTACAAATGATGAGTGGGCGTACAACTATGCAAAGGTAGTCGGTGTGCATTATGCCAAAGACTACCCTAGCAAAAAGGTATGGGAATTTTTAATGCAATTTTTATAGTGCAAAAAAATTATTCTTTTCATGTATGGGAATCAGTGATTTATACAGAGGATAGCAACATGATGCTATAGAAACATGAGAAGCCTTTTTTTAGGGAAAATTTAAAGAACCCAGTTTATATGTGGACATAAGTTATAAGTTCTGATTTATTTGTTGAGGAACCCCTAATTTTTTTATCCTGAAGAGACTTCTTGGTTTTTTTGTATGGGAATGCTACTTTTTTACTACTTTTTTTTGGAGCAAATGACTTGCATATTATAATACCAGCAAAAAAACAATGGGTCTGAAACTCCAAAATTAGTTCAGTCATAAAATTTATCAACTTCCTGATAGGAACCCTGCTAATGTGACTCAAATTAACACACAAGCACTCTAAGAGGGACTTCTCTAAGGTCTACACCCGCAGGGGCAAACCAGGGATTAATAATAATCCCACTACCTCTTCTAGAAGCAATTGTAACACTGCATAACAGAATGCTGATCTGGCAGATCCTCTTGCAAGAGAATCTTGCCAGCAAGGGGGTATAAGCGTGTGAGGGCAAGGGGTAGGAGGTTAGACTGGAATTCAGTAAGGATTGGGAGAGAAAGAGCACTCTCTAACTTGCTCTCTGGTTATCATCTCTATTCTGTATTGCATTTCCTTTGTAATTCCCTAAAGGAATTCTGGTTTCCATCAGAATTTCCACTGCTTAATATTCAAGTATTTCAGTAATTATCATCTTCTTCTCTGGTACCTATCACTTCCTGTGAATCATGTCACAGCCTATATGCTACTTTCTTGTGACACCCAACAAAGCAAAAATGTTGGAATCCTCAAGGTTTCCTAACTCTAATAAATATATGTTAAACTCAAGTCCCCCACATTACAGTTTGTTTGTTGTCTGGCATCATTTCTCTATCATATTGCTGTTTGTTCATCTCCATGAGCGTGCACCTCTCTCTAGGATTCCTGCATTAGGCACTGAAGACTGTTCAATAGCAGCAGTCTCATGATTGTTCTCTTTGCAATGCATTTCTTGTGACTTCCCATTTTCAAATGTCTCTTGGCCATTAAGAGCAATAGCACCCTCCCCAGCAAATGTCTCTTAACTTCTGATGTGAATGCTTCAGAATTCATTTGCTGGATGCCAGGTTCATCATTAACACAGTTCAGTGTATGTCTAAACTGTTTCCTTTTAGTTAGGGAGCAGTTTTGAGTTTTTTATGTGGGGCCACAGATCTGTTTGTGGGTTTTTTATTCTTTGATTCTTTGTTTCTCCTTTCTGTTTTCTTGCTTGTAATTGGGCCGCGTAGCATCCCTTTTGCTACTATCAATTATATTCAATCCTTTTGCTTTGCAAAAAAAAAAAAAACTTCTTTCTTAGGCTTTGGGATTTTTGAAGTATTATCAGGTAAGGGAACAGTTGTTGCCCTTTTTCTGCAAGGAATGACTGTCAACTAGTTTTTAGTAGCATGAGAGGGACTTGACTGGATAGCTAACAAAGCAGTTCTAGCTGCTTTTAACTCTGCTTCCCTCTTCGTTTTTGCTGTTCCCCCAATATAGAGAATTCCCCAATGTCAATAGTACATGAATATCCAGCTGCCCGACCTGGCGTCTCTTCCTTTTTGCAGCTATACAAAGGCATTGCATAACTCATCTTCTGTGCATATTCCTGAAGTAAATTCTTGCATAATCCAGTTTCATGAACAGGTTGACTGACGTGTTGTTGTGTCTTTATAGTTTATTATATTTTTTATTGCTTGTTAACTTATGATGGTTCTTTTTGCCAATTGAGAATAGTGTCGGTGGGGATCAATCCCCCATCTTTTGAACAAGATTTCCTGACTTGAGCTATAGTATTTAGTGCATAGTAATTTTATATATACTGGAACCTGAACCTATTTTCAGAAAGACTTCCCTCTTTGTGCTTTTAATTGTAGAGAAAATTAACGATTTGGTTTAAGGATGTATGAGTCGAAAGTATGAGAATAATACCATCAAAAGTGACATTGTTTGCACTAATATATATATATATATATATATATATATATATATATATATATATATTAACAGGGGATTAAGCCTTTGTTCAGAATCAAGGGTTATAGAACGGGCTTTCTTTTTAGAGGAGATGATGAGGAGCTTATTCATGTTGTCACCTACCGAGTTGTTTCCGCTGCTATGACTTTACCAGCCAGTTTCTTCGAATATAAAGGGGTATTCTTTTTTACCTTTTCCCTTAGATTTACAATGTATTTTTTATTTCACTCTTTAATTTTCTTTTTTCTTTTTAAGGGGCTTTACAAGGCTAGAAGGCCCATGGGGGCGGAAAGTGCTACCGGTCATTGCGTTGCAATTATCGGATTTGAAGATAACTACTGGCTGGTGCAGAACAGCCGAGGGACTAAATGGGGAGAGAAGGGGATCATGAAGATGTCTAGAAGCACGCTTCTTGCCGTACTGGACAGTTTCAGCTACCCTACTTATATCCGCTACGATTAGAGTTCTGACACTCTTACTTTGACTATATTGAATCTTCAAGTAGACAATTTTTTTTGGGTACTTTGATTACTTTGACTATATTGAATCTTCTAGTAGACAATTTTTTTGGGTACTTTGATTACTTTGACTATATTGAATCTTCAAGCAGACAATTTTTTTGGGTACTTTGATTACTTTGACTATATTGAATCTTCAAGTAGACAATTTTTTTTGGGTAATCTAACTAAGTTTTCAATAATGCTAAGAGTATTAATGTTTTGTTCATACTTCACTATAGGTGGAAGAAAAAAATTGAGATTTTAAATAGATATGAAGAGAAAGAGATAAATTGATAATATGATTGAAAGAGGAAAGAATGAAACGGAAATAAAATGGGGTCCAAATAAATCATAACTATAGCTCTGTAAAGAGACATACCGCTATGGTGACATGGTAAGACTCCTTCAGTGGCCGTAGGGTTAGTATGTGAGCCCATGTAGCCCGCACCTCGTGTCACTAATAACATGAGTGACCCCTGGTTCACAGACAGAAAACTGGCCCGACAAAAAAGAAGGAAAATCAACAAATTGAATAAAGCGTAATAGCAAGAAAAAAAGAAAGATAAGAAAATCATCAACTGAAAATAATACATCCTATCTTTTATAATGTCCCCTTGTAAATCCTTATATTTGACTTTCATATTTTTTCTTTCAAAACACCCGTGTAAACCAAATCAGCATACACATGTGTCCTTATACTTTATAAAAGTCTTATCATTTATATATCAATGATTCAACAATCCAACAGGCGCGTCTAGCACATTCCCAACATACACATAATCACTCGATATAACAACACCCTCGAATATTCAAAAGTAAGAAAGGGTTAACAGAATTTGTAATTTTCTTTATAAATATAAGGATTGGAAAAAACAAGAAAAAGTAATAATGATTTTAATATTCTTGACACAACATGTGACTATGTGAGTCACTCAACTCAACTCTGCACTTGATGACCATGCCAGCTGGGCTGGACATAGCAATCAGTGAAACTGAGAATTGATCAGTTTGACACATGGCTAACAGTAGGAGTGTACAAGACCCGGCCCTACCCGCCAACCCGTCCCGGCCCAAGCCTTTAGGGCCGGGTTCAACCCGGCCCGATCATTAAAAGAGACCGGGTTCGGGTTGATCTTTGAGTTACCCGACTTCGGGTAGGGTCGGGTTCGGGTTGACACTCGGGTCACCCGGCCCGTCCCACATATATATTTTATAAAATTTTAATTTGTTATAATGATTAAAATGTGATACATGATGCTTAAATTTATCTTACCATGTAGATGAAATTAAAATGTTTAACATTTACCTTATAAATTAAATAAACGTTGGTCAAACTATTGACACTTTCATGCTCTAACAAGAGAAAATCATGTGTGTGTATTATGCATATGTGAGACAAGTGAAGAAATGATCAAACAAAATGTAAACCTCTCAAGTGCAATAGAGTATGAAAGAATTGGATTCTTTCAAGTTATTTCTTCTAAAAAATAATTCCAACTTATAATTTTTTTTAGTATGTTATTATCTTTAAATTTTACAATTAGTATCAAATAGTCTTAAACTTACTGTCCTTCGGGTCAACCCGGTCCCGTCCTACATAGACCCGTCCTAAATTGGACCCGTATAATGTCGGGTTGCTTCGGGTCTAGGAACGGGTTAGGGTCTATAAATTGACCCGATCAATATTTAGGGCCGGGTTAGGGTTAACCAAAACCCGTCCCAACCCGTCCCTTGTACACCCCTAGCTAACAGGCAGGACGAATCACATCGGTGACTTTGGGGGCAAATACCCTCACAATTCAAATGCTTTATATATTATTTGTTTGTATAGCAAAAAATCATATTATTTGTCTCCACTGATTTTTTTATATGTATGTGTATTTTGCTCTCATTAACTACGAAATCCTGGATTTGTCACTGCTAACAAGGAATTCCTTATGCAGCAATAATATGAAACTCAAGTTACAGGAGAATTTACATATTAATCATGACTTATGATATATGATAATCGAATTCAAGCATATGTTTTTTATTTTTTATTTATATATGACTCAGCCCCATGGAAGCCCACATTTTTTTAACAATTTTATTTGACAAAGGTCAAACTGCTACTCAAGCCCAAAGAAACACGAAACCATACATAGATTTGACCAAAAAAACTTACACGCATAGATCTGATTCAAACCTGTAGTGGAATTCAGGTGATTATCACGGAACAAGCAACGAATGATAGGAATGTAGCAACCCATGAGAATCTTGATCATGAACATATAATCGAGATTTGCCAACTGAAAAAGAACAGAAGATGTTACAAGAGGCCTATCCCTACCTGAAAAACATAGCCTGGAATGGATCCGACAAGACATGACCACACGAGACAGATCTAATCATTAAAAATATATTAAATATTTTTTATGGTTTAAATCTCATATCATATGAAAGGATACAGTCAGTCAGGAACCGTACCATTCCCGATTATGAAGATGACGTGGGAGAATAGATGGTGTCATAGACCTCCTGCGGCCGTGATCTGCAGAAAACAGTGCTTCTGTTCTTCTGGATCCTGAATCAGAGGTGAGAGCCGTGTGTGTATCTACTATCTAGGGTTAGCGTTCACTTTTTATTGTACTTGCTGAAGTCACCTTTATTTCCATTCTAATGTTTTAGATTGAGTCAGAATCTGGGCTGGTACGATCTTCTTTTTAGTGTGTGTATGACATTGTGGGCGTTTTTGTTTGGGCTTGACCCTTTTTAGCATGGAAAAATTGACCAAAAAGTTATATGGGCTTCCATGAGGCTTTCATTTGTAAATCATCTATAAAAACTGGGAATTTAGGCATCTCGAGCAAAGGCACTGCCGTCCACTTTGTGCTTATGGTTATTTATTCCACTTTTTTTTTTTTAATAAGCCAAATAATGCATTAAAAGGGAGTACAAGGGGTACTCCAACCCTTAATACAAAAAAATAAGATAGACCAAAGTAAATAAAAACATCTAAAACAGAATCTAAAACGCAAAACCCCACCCAGCAGAAGAAAGGAAACTAAGACAGTATCTAAAATAATACCCCACCCAAATTAAAACAACGTATCCCTTCCCTACAACAATAAGTTAAACTTCAATCTTGAAGCCATTGCAAAACACGCAATCCACCAGCACCATGTGAAAAATACCAGCACTAAGACAAACTCCAAAGTAGACAAAGGCCTTTTTCCAAAACGAAACAACCGTGCCAATCCTACAGCAAATATGCCTGCAAGTAATTACAAGCCTTGCAAACACAACAGAGGGTGTGAAATCCATTCAAAAAGCGAATAACTGAACCCGCGCTCCTTAGATTTAAGCCACTGCCATGATCGCCATTGAATTAAATCCATAACAGTTGACAAATCAGTTTCACCATTTCGAAAAACCATAGAGTTTCTAGCCATCCAAATGGACCATACTGCTGCAAGCCAGATTGTGAGTGCGCCCTTCTGCTGATTCTTATTCCATCCAAAATGAAACTGCAAAAAATGCCCCCGGGTATCCTTTGGCATAACCGTTTGAACACCAATCCACCTGTAGCAAGCGAGCCAAATCCCAACTGAAACCGGACAGGAGAAAGCAAGATGTGCACTAGTTTCAAGTTGCACATTACTCAACTTACAGGTCAGCTCCTGGGATTGTAACACCTTGCGCTTGAAAAGATTCTCCTTACTTGGTATTCTGTCCAACACAAGCCTCCAAGCAAATGCCTTGACATTTGAAGGAGCCACTGATGACCAGATCCGACTAAAGATTGGATCCGGATGTATCATCTCAGGTACCTGCAAAAAAGAGTAGAAGGAGTTAACTGAAAAAACACCATCCGGACTCAGTATCCAGCTCCATTTATCTGGCTCCCCCTCCACTAAATTAATTCTGCCAATATCCTCCACCAGGGATGTAAACCACATTTGCTCCCTTCCAACGAAAGGCCTCCTCCACTCAAACTTCCACCGCCACACTCCTAGGCTCCAATCACCACAATCCCTCACACAAGCATACTTCATTTTTGACAGATTGTAGAGTCTATGATATTTAAGAGACAAGATTTCGGTACCAACCCAGTTATCATGCCAGAACTTGGTCTCATTTCCTTCCCGCAATGACTTTTGTAAGCCTAACTGAAACCAATCCCCATCCTCATCACATCACGACCGTTGGATATCCCTCCACCATGGCGATGCCTTCATAGGAGAAATACCCATGTACTTAGCCTTAATGATCCGACTCCAAAGATTATTTGGTTCAGTCATCAACCTCCACCTCCACTTACCAAGCAACGACTTATTAAATAATGACAAGTCTTTAATGCCAAGTCCGCCCACCTCATTTGGTTTACAAACGGACTTCCAACTCACCCAAGCAATCTTTCTTGATTCTTGGTCTCCCCCCCACAAGAAATCTCTCATGATGCTAGTGCAAGTCTTTTCCACACTACTCGATAATTTGAGAAAAGATAAATAAAACAATGCCAACGCCGACAGGACACTTTGGACAAGGCAAATACGACCACCAAAAGAAATCGTTTTCAGTTTCTAAGAAGACAGCTTTGACTTAAACTTTTGAACAACTGGCTCCCAAGTTTTCTGCAAATCTGGCCTCCCTCCAATCGGTAGGCCCAAATAGATAAATGGGATACTCATCCTCTTACAATGCAGAAGCGAAGAAAAACTTTGAGACTCCCTCTCACAAGTTGCAATTGTCCCCAATTTACTTTTATTGAAATTAATTTTCAACCCAGAAATCAGCTCAAAACATCGGAGTACACATTTGATTGTTACCATATTCTGCATGCTTGCCTCTCCCAAGAAAGGAGTGAAACCTCCAAAGAACTGTCCCCTCCAACCTTGAATCCACTGAACTTGTTCAACTTCACTGCATTCATGAATAGCCCAGAAAGACCCTCAGCTACAATAAGAAAGAGGAAAGGGGCGAGTGGGTCGCCTTGCCGGAGCCCCTTCTCCATATGGAACTCCTCACACGGGCTACCATTAACTAGGACCGAAACAGTTGCTGATTCTAGACACCCCTTTACCCACCCAATCCACCTCTCCCCAAAATTCATCCTCCTCATCATATAAATCAGAAACTCCCACTGAACAGAGTCATAAGCCTTCTCATAATCCACTTTAAACAAGATAGTCGGTTTATTTCTCCACTTAGCTTCATGCACAATTTCATTGACCACCACCACACTATCCAACATATTTCTCCCCCCAAGAAAAGCAAACTGATGAGCATTAATAACCTTTCCAAGAACTGTTTTTAAACGCCCAGCCAATAGTTTGGAAATCACCTTATAAATACAGCCAATCAAAGAAATAAGTCGGAACTCATTGAGGCTTTGAGGAGAATTTACCTTAGGGATAAGGACAATGAACGATGCATTACTTCCTCTTGGCCACACACCCCTTGCCCATAATTCTTTAACTGTTCTGATAAAATCATTCTTCATAACTCCCCAAAACCTCTGGATAAATTTGAAGTTGAACCCATCAGGTCCTGGACTTTTGTCACCTCCACAAGCCCACACTGCTTCTTTTACCTCATCTTCTGAAAAAGGAGCAACCAGATCAGAATTATCCCTCTCTGAAATGGACTTAAACTGTACCCCATCCAGATTTGGCCTTGACCACCGATCAGACTTGAATTTATTCTCATAGAAATTCTTCACCTCCTTCTTAACACTAGCTGGATTTTCTTCCCAAGAGCCGTCAATTAATAGCCCCACAAGAGAGTTTGCACGCCTCTTCCAATTGATTATTGCATGAAAGAAGCTCGTATTTTGGTCTCCTTCCGCAATCCACTTTGCTCTAGCTTTCTGACACAATAAAGAGTCCTGGAATTTCAAAATACTCCAGAACTCAGTAAGCAGGTCTTTCCTTGAGTCCACCTCCTCTTGGGATAAACCTTCATATTCTTCTTTTGCATCCATGTCATTAATTTTCCTGACCACCTCTTCCCTCCTGAATTTTAGATTCCAAAAAACCTCATTATTCCATAATTTTAGACTACATTTTGTTCTTTTCAGTTTCTCTTTAAGAACGAACATCCCCCAACCCCTCACATGAGCCTTAGTCCAAGCTTTTTCCACAACAGAATTGATTCTCGGATCTTCTAGCCAACAGTTCACAACTCTAAATGGTTTCGGTCCCCATTCTTGGAATATCTGACGCAAGAGAAGTGGACTGTGGTCAGAAATGTCCCTATTCAGAACCAGTTGAGAGCAATTTGCCCATAGCAGATTCCACCCAGGAGAGATCAAAAACCTGTCAAGCCTACTTCTAGCCTGGCCATTAGGTTTGCGCCAAGTAAACTTTCTACCTGCTAACGGTATATCTGTGAGTTCCATGGCATCAATAAACTCATTAAACTCCAGCATCTTTCTCCTCTGTGAATTCTGAATCCTAGACACACCCCTCCTTTCTTCCTCAGATCTTACAGCATTGAAATCGCCTACTAAACACCAAGCATCAATGGAGCAGCGTTGTCGCCATGCTACTAGTGCCTCCCACAAGGCTCTCTTGTCAGTGATATTGCAGGCAGCATAAATATTAACAATTATACATCTTCTATCAGGGTCTCCCCAATGCCCAACCAGACCCAAATAACCAGCACCCACCACACTTTCCTCCAACACAAACAAATTCCGCTTCCAAACACATAACAACCCGCCCCCTCTATTTACAGCAGGAACACTGACCCACTCAAAATCTGAATCCCCCCACACTTGACTACAGTTTCTCCTGTCAAGGTCTTGTAACTTTGTTTCTTGTAAGCAAAGCATTTCCACATGATTTTGACAAACCATATCTCTGATTACCCTTCTCTTGCCCGGATTCCCCAGGCCCCTCACATTTAAGGAAAGCAAAATCATTACTAACAACCATACCCGGCTCCATGGACAAGGCTTTGAGGAACGACCACAGCTGCGTCCCTTTGCTCCAATGCCTCTAGTCGTTTGACAACTTCATCTTCATTCCCTCCACATGCTACACCAATCTCCTTTCCCAAGACCCACAGTGCTTTGGCCTCTGCATAATCACTTCCCAGCCACATAGCTCTGTTAAAAGAACGCATAGTAGAGTCTGGGATACTTGAGCCCAAGGAGTGGGTTCCTTGTCGAAGTAACTTCCGGCGTCTCGCAAGTGACACTTCGCCATGTTCCTCACTTCTATTCACCGTCCCTAACCTCCCAGAAGCTGTGGAATCCACCCTCCTCAGCAACACTTGAAAAGAATTCTGAGACGCCCCTCCTCCTCTGTCATCAACATCAGGAGCTGAATTAACACCAGGTTGTCTCACATAAGCCTATTCGAGACATGTAGAGGCATGAATCTCCCTTGAGAAACACGAATTTTCTCCCTCCCTAGACCCAGTATCAAGTCGAGTATTCTCCATGAAATCCCTAAAATTGTCGTTGATTTGGGATTGGGAATTTGGCTCTAGAAGCACGATGTTGTCACGTGATTGAGTAGTATCAGTTGTAATGGGACCCACAACCAAGCTAATATTTGTTTGTCCCCCTCAGCAAAAACGTTATTGGGCCTCACGTGTGACTGGTCCACCAAGGTATCTTTTAGTAACCCATCAGCATTAGTAGTGCAATTATCATTAATCAGAATATCATGAGAAATTGAATTTGAATTCTCCACCTCCTTTTGAAAATCAGTTGCCACCGTTTCCTTAAATTGCTCAACATCCTCATGTTGACTTACAAACGGTTCAATATTATTTTCCACCACATGATTGGTCACTAATGGCTCAATAATTGCCACCGCTCCCTCCTCCATAACCGCTCCAACATTCTCGTTGGTCAAAGGCATGCCGTTACGGTGGCCATGCTCGACGAACTGCTCAGAACCTCCCACCGGAATTTCAGTTTCCGGCAGCGAGCCCTCTGACCCTTCTTTGAAATTATTCTCCCCAAATTCGCTCTTTTCCTCCGACGGCGCCCAGTATTTTGGAGACCCTACCGTGGACCAGCGTGAATCATCATCCTCATCCTCTGAACATCCGACATTACACTGACAATTCCCAGACAAGATAGCCCCTGTTTCTTCAACAAAGCTTACGGTATACACCACCCCATTGACTCTAATTTTCTTTTGCTGATAAAACAAACCAGGGTGATTCGATTTCAACTGCAATCTGGCGAATTCAAGGTTCGAGAACGCAATTGTGCTCTTATCTATAGCCACCAATTCTCCCAACGGTTGAACTAGTTTCTGAAAGCACTCCTTATTCCACATATGGATGGGGAATCCATAACACCTTACCCAAGAGACCTTGCTATCTGGCACCACCTTTGGAGACCAAGAGAAAACAACATGAAATACTCCATCCATCCCCACTTCTGGATCCTCAAACGCTTCTGCTAGGTTAAAGTCCTCTGGTCCAGTTAACAGTACTAGAGCACCACCCAGATATCTGACTTGAATGTGTTGGAAACCCTTCAACATGTTAACACCCTGTAAAGCTGACACAACATCTAAGTTCTTCAGCACCCCCACCATACTCCTATTAAGCCATGCTTCCTCAGCTTGCACTATCGGGTCCTTCCACTCTTCAATGTCCTCCCTAACCTCCTTAAGCTTCGCTGGCAGATCCTTAATGACACCACCCTTATTAGATTGGCGTCCTCCGGCCACCACTTGGGCATAGGATTGCCCTGTTGAATGTTGGTTCTGCACAGCTCGACCATTCTGATGTCCATTTACTCGCATTCTCCCAGCTTCCTTGCTTCGGAAGTCGACACGGTTCTGGCGAGGTGGCTCCCTCTTATCAAAGGATCGCTTTCGGAACCGAGGAAGATTTACGTGCATCTTAGTGCTACCAATCAGGATTGAATCCAATTCCTGTTCCAGCTTCTTTGGATTTTTTACTCCCACGAACCTCACGAACCCAAACCTCCTCCTATTCTTATCCCTCCGTGGTGAAATGAACACCTCCCACACTCTGTCATACCTCTGAAAGACTTGCCATAGGTTCTTTTCACCCCAATGTTCCGGGAAATTTGAGAAGAAATAGTGAGTGATGTCATGAGGCTTCACCATGTGACTCCCTCCATGGTTCCTGTCATGACCTCCTCCTCCATGCCACCGTGCTCTCCCAAACTCACGTCCATTCTCTCTCCCTCCCTCTCTACCTTTCTCTCTCATCTTTTATTGGGTATTGACACGATACTTCACAATTTTATTATTCCACTTAATGGCCCACATGTATTGGTACTGTTATTATGGAAAAAAAAAATATGAATAATGTGGAAAAAAAATTTATTTACCAAAAAAGGGTTAAAAAAATCTTATTTACAAAACTGGTGTGTTTTTGGAGAAAAAGCCACGGACGTTGTGCCCCTGACAAAAACCGTGGCCTAAAGTTTGGGAATGCCACGGTTTTCTAAAGTGATGGCCTGAACACCGGTAATAGCTACGGTTATAGAACCGTAGCCTATACCTTCTTCACATTTTCACTTTCTCCAAAAAAAAAAAGTTGTATAAATGATTTTCAATTATAAGAAAAATATTTTTATTTTATGTTCTTTATAGATATTTATTTTAAAGAACTAAAATATATATGAGCTTTTTATTTATTTAAAGGTTTAAAATATAATAAACTCGTGAAATTTAAATATGAGCTCTTTATTTAAATATTTATAAAGAACAAAAATAAATATATTAAATTCATGAAATTTTAAAAATATATAACAATTTTAGTAAAAATATTTATTTTAAACATTTAAATAAATGAAAAGCTCATATTTACTTTTTGTTCTTTAAAATAAATATCTATAAAGAACACAAAATATAGTAAACTCATGAAATTATACAAATATATAACAATTCATTTCTCATAGGTGGAAATAATTTATACAGATTTTTTGGAGAAAGTCAATTTTAATGTTAATGTGAAGAACTTATAGGCTACTTTAAAAAAAAAAGAATTTATAGGCTACACTTCTGTAACCGTGGCAAGAACCAGTGTTTAGGCCACACTTTAGAAAACCGTGGCATTTTCCGTCTTTAGGCCACGGTTTGTATCAGAGGCCTAGAGTCCGTGGCGTTTTCTTCAAAAACACACCAGTTTGGTAAATAAATTTTTTTAACCTTTTTTGGTAAATAAAATTTTTTTTCACATTATTCATATTTTTTTTCGTTATTATGTGGTATTTATTTTCCTACCTAGTGGGTGCGTGTTATGTGTTTAAGTGCTGAATTGTTCTCTTTTTTAGTGCTGATCTGTATGGTTGTTTGGGCTTTTGACCCATTGATTTCAATGAAAGTGGTACTGTTGACCAATTTTATTTTTTTTGTTGAGAAAAGAACAATTTAATGAAAAAAGACTTAGAACATATTGATAAAAAACTTCTAACGTATCGTTTAAGTTTAACTCAACTTTTTTAGATTTTAAAAGCTACTTTTAAGTTAGTTTAATAAAAACTAAAAAAAGGATAAAATATTGTTTGTCTGTTATTTTTTTTTAGCTTAAAAACTACTTTTAACTTAAAAGTTGTTAGATATAATATTTTGTAAAGCATTAATTTTATTTAAAAGCAGTAATTTTAAATTAATTTCATTTTTTTATGATAGTAAAAAATCATGTCTTTATAAATTTTTAATTTCTTTTTCTGCGTGTGTTCTTTATAGCGAGCAGTAAAGTGAGAAGAAACTTGTTGAATAGCTTAACGTGTGTCGATTTATCTAAAGTTTGGAATTAGAGAATAAAGATACAAATAAAAAATCCTTAAATTAAGCAACAAACAATCAACTCATTAAAAAAATGGGACATGGAAGAATGAAGGAGAAGAGAGAAAGAAAAAAAAAGATCATGGAATCTGGAAGGAGGAGAGGGGAAGAAAAAATAAATTTGGGAGAGGTGAGAATAAGCGTCAATCTATTGAGCGCACATATGAGGCTCTATCGGGTGAGGGTGAGAGGAAAATAAGTTGTGGCTTTTTTTAAAAGCTCCTATAATTATTTTTTCTTTTGTTACAAAGGAAAAATAACAGCAAACCTAAGCTACAACATCATGACAAAGAAGAGCAATAATCCTTGAAGGGGGAACCCGCCTAACATGCCGAGGAGAGCTTTCACAGGAGGCTTCACGGGCAAGCCAATATGCAGCACTATTCCTATCTCTGGGTATGGACTTTATTTCTACCTTCCAATCCCAACTCAACATAGTCTGGATGTTCGATATCGTGTCTCTAGCCCAATAATTATGCACCTCGTTCTGTATTTGCAAGACCTGCACCACCTCTCCACATTCTAAATTGCATTCAACTACCCGGTAACCAAGATCCCATGCATGTTTGAGTCCCAATTCCAGAGAAAGACGTTCAACCAGGAAAGCATTCCCATGATCATGACTACACGAAATACCTGAAATCCAAAGCCTTGCCGCATCAAGAAGCACCGCACCACAACCCATGCGCCTTAACCTCGGGTCCCAACTTCTATCAACAAACGCGCTCAACTCTGGTTTGTTTGCAGTAGTACTATGGCCCACTGTCAAAGAAGTTGTGTGCGAGCTTGCCTCGGCGAGCAAGAAGGCCAACGCAGCCAATTCCGAGCATCGATGAGGACCATATGCAGAACATAGTTCAACTCCCATCGAGCGTCACTGAAGAGTGACTGGTTCCGATGTACCCATATCCACCATAACACTGCGTCCCATACTGTACTGTGCCAGCGGCAAATGATGCGCATGAGCTAAGTCAGAATCGGTTCCTGCATAGAAACATTGGGCATGAATGTTGCAAATGAGGACCACACTTGGCAGGACTCAGGGCACTCCATGAAGATATGATTCAATGTTTCTTCATCTGCACCACAACGAGAACAATTAGCTACTACCCTCAGATGGTTGTACTTCTTTTTAGCATTTGTGGGGAGAGCCTCCTTGCCTAAAAGTCACAAGAAAAAATGGATTTTTTAGGAACTTTGCAGCGCCGAATCTCCTTCCAAGTTCCTAGCGGTGGAGATAGGCCATTGAAGGCAAACATCTCATACGCTGAGGAGGTGGTGTATGCTCCATCATTAGAGCCCTTCTAGAGAATCAAATTTGAACTAGTTGGGTTTGATGGAATATGCACTTGAAGAATCTCATCCATGACCCGAAGAGGTAACATAGTGTTCAACTTCTCCAGTCGCCATTGTCAATGCTCCCACAAATCAAAGATAGAGAGCATGGAGTCCGAGATGTGCACAAAAGGAGTCCGGGTCCCTATCCTTCTCGTCCCTAGCCAATCCTCATCCCAAAATGACAAGCTCTCGCTGCCAAGGTGTGGTCCAAACCCTGCCTCTAGAGCTTCTTTGGCCTTCATTATCCCCTTCCAAATATAAGAGTTCCTCTCTTATAATAACCCGCAAGAACTTAAATGTTAGGTAAGTATTTTTGTGAGAGAGCTTGCACCCATATCTTCCCCTATCATGAAGGAGGCTCTCCACCAGCTTCCCCAACATCGCAATATTATTGGTACGAGTACTACGAATGCCAAGACCACCATGCTCTTCATCACAAGTAATTTCCTTCCAAGGGACAAGGTTCCAAGGGCGAGTTTGGTTAGCTTTCCCCCAAATACAACATCGAACCTTCTTATCAATGAAAGAGCAAACTGAATCTGGAAGCCAAAGCGCCTGCATGGTATAAACTGGAAGTGAAGTGAAGACAAATTTAGCTAAACATAAACGTCTCGCTTTATTCAACAACTTGTTCTTCTAAGAGGCTAGACGAATGCTCACTTTATCAATAATGGGTGTGAAGTTACTCTTCGTCACTCTCCCTTTCAGGAGAGGTAATGCAAGATATTTACCCAAATTGCTAGTTCTACTAATACCCATAATATCAAAAAGTTATTGTTATACAAAAACATTTTGGATTTATTTGACTTAAAAGTTTTTTTTTAATATTTTCTTTGTAAAAAATAAGATTTTAAAGCTTTATTGTAAAATCTGTTTGGCTCATTTTTTACTTAAAAGTAGCATATAAGTAAATAATAAGTCGGGTCAAACATTACCTAAAATATATTATCAATATAAAGAAAACCTCACTCCATTTTCTAGCTTTTTCTTATTATTACTGCATCTTTAACGTTCCAGTCACCGAAAGCATTGTATTTACACTAGTATGTTCACCCGTGCGTTGCATGTCGAGTTTTTATTTCCGAATTTTACCTATGATGATTGATATAGAAGAATTAGTAGTTGCACGAAAACGAAAATAAGACTTTCGTGATTGTAATATAGCAATGACAAAAAATTGTAGATTGAAGTTTTCAATATAGATAAACAAACAAACAACAATTAATGAATGATAAAGTATTAATATAAGCTACCCTATATTATATATGATTAGTCTGATGAGTAGATGAGTGTATTTATAGAAATCTTCAATGTTAGTCATCTAGGGAATCCAAGTTTTGTGTTAAGGAAGAAGCAGCAAATACATCGATTTGTATAGAATAGATTTGCTTTATATGATAATAAACAAAATTAAGTTTTAATGAGCGTTAAAATAAAATAATTTCCTATAGTTATAATATTGGCTACTTTGAATACAAATTTTGTAGTTCACTTATATTGAATCTTGGTTCCACTATATAAAAGGATGAACGTGTAAAGTTTAACTTTTCACCATTATGTTACAAAATAACT